>NC_134702.1:147084034-147400284 GCF_043290135.1 Rhipicephalus microplus | reverse complement strand
ACGAACTGTGACAGGACGGAATTCTTTCCCACCAACGCGACGAAATCTTGTTGATTCGCCCCAAGAAAACACAACTTTGCGGTCAATGCTGTTTGTAGAAGAAAGACTCATAACTGATACCGTGGCAATATTGTAAATGATATCGAATTACCTCGCTTTATTGTGAGTGATTGTGTACGCTAGTTTATCGCCATGTGGTCGAAGAGCTCTTGCGTCTCTGTGATTGTAAATTTTTCAACTCAACCCCTTATCACTCACAGACCAGTGGTCTGTGCCCGAACAAAACGCACACTATTTTGAATTTTAAATGCGAAGCATTTTTTAGCAAATTTCGGCGACTTTGATTCTATCTATCTATCTATCTATCTATCTATCCATCTAGCCACCTATAAATTTTAGCTCTCCTGGCCGTTTCGATAATGGTATCAATGCTAAAATTGGTACGGCTTAACATGACTGTGTTAAAAACATATTTGACTAGTCATAACAAAATAATTATGACAAATATGTGTTGAATGTCATGATTTATATTTCATGGTCAAGCAGCTCTTGTGGTGGTTGCGTTCACACGGTGTTGCAAAACTGGTATGGTATGGTATGATTGCATGGCGAACACAAGCGAGGGACCCTAACATGAAAATCATGACATGCGTGCCATGTAACATTATGACGACACGCCACACTCATGATGTGCTCGCGGCCGTTTCGCTAGCGTCACATTTACCAAATTAGATATCACAGTACCTTAGTGGATGACGAAGGTATGTGACTGTTGTAAACACGATAATCATGAGATATGTGTCATGTGAGAATATGACTACAGGCCACAGTCAACGCGCCAATACATTTCAACGTGTGGTGGTGCGCGTGATTGCTTTCATTTCATCGCGTCACGCCGGCGTAGCCACGCCAGGCGCCAGTCCTGCCATATAGTCCCAGGCACGCTTTGACGCATGCGTGTTTCAGCGTGTCCGGCGTCCCTCCATCACGAAAAGAGGGAGACACCGTGTTTTCGGGGTCACGCATCGGCTTGAAATGCAGCATGTCGCATTTCGTGGCCATTGCCGTCCGGCCGCTCCAACACAGTTAACCAACTCTGACCCATAAGGTTGTCAAAAAGAGTGCCGGCATCCTAAGCACACCTTTGAGCACCCTATTCGCGCCACTGCACCCTACAAGCGCAACCAAAAGGGTGCACACATCAAAAGAGTGGAAACTAGGGTGCGAAAAGAGTGCAGAACTAATGGCTGCTGATGAGCACCCTTTAGGGTGCACAGTCGCCGACAAAACTTTATGAGCAACGTGGACATAAAGCATAACCAACAGCTTTTAGAGGTGCGCCGCCGCGGTGGTGAATTGGCTAAGGTACTCGGCTGCTGACCCGCAGGTCGCGGGTCCGATTCCCGGCTGCGGCGGCTGCATTACCGATGGAGGCGGAAATGTTGTAGGCCCATGTGCTCAGATTTGGGTGCACGGTAAAGAACCCCAGGTGGTCTAAATTTCCGGAGCCCTCCACTACGGCGTCTCTCATAATCATATGGTGGTTTCGGGACATTAAACTGCACAAATCAAATCAATCAGCTTTTAGAGGTCTCCTGGTTAGACACCATGGTCTCATTAGTGCCTCAACCACAGTAAGGGATATCTGAATATATATCGGAATATCTGAATAGCTATCTGGATATCTGAAAAGCTTAGGCAGCGCCGGCGTCATATCTGAATAGCTTGGTCAGCGCCGGCCTCACGGCCGCCTTACACATGTAGAGCTCTTGGCCTCATTTGCGCCTAACATTGCAAACAAAACTTTGTTGATGTCGGTATATATAAATCATACATTTGTTAATGCAAAGAAATACAAACCAACAAGACCGTGGTAGAGAAAACAGTTTTTGTGTTGTACAAATATTTGTTAACCTTACAATGTATCAGTTGACACGTGTTACCAATATTTATGGTGGGCTATGTACTTTGACATTCTATTATTAAAACATTGAAGAAACGTTTTCTTGCTTTAGTTCATAGAAATATTCTTCAAAGCAAGTTATCGAGAGCCTTGACTAAAACCTTTACCTAAAGAAAATTTGCTAAAGACCGCTAACATAATGTTTGCCGACCATCACGCTTAATTTGTTGGGACGAATTTTGCTTGCTGCCTGTAATTTGTACTAATCTACAACCATTTTAACACTGTTTTGAACAGCCAGCTGAACCACTCAACCAAAGTACAGATTTTAACAAGGTATCCATATAACAAATACACAAGCAAGCAAACGTTTCAAATTTCGCGCGCGCTTTGACAATTGAAATTTTGCGCGAATGCGCGTTGTTGTTTTTTCTTTTTCAAAGTTAAGAAATATGCTATGCAATACACACTAGCGTATCTTCTAATTTCACTACTTTTTACTATAACTTTAGGCAGAAACAATTTATTTACTTATCATATAAAATGTTATGAACGCGAATGCGGATCGGTGGCGTCAGGGGGAAAGAAATAGCGGAATCTTTCTGGAGGCCACAACGGCCGCGTGCAGAGCGTTTAAAGTCGATTTTTATGTTGTTCAAAGTGTGCTTGCGCTGTCTTTCGTGTTCTGTTTGTGCTGCCTGTCACGAAGATGCACTCTACTCAAGAGAGGACCGGCTGCTTCGTAGCGTCGAGCACTCGCCAAACTAAAAAGGTAGGTGGATGTTTCTGCTGTCGACGCTTTGTATTTTGCTTCTCCCGCCAAGGCCACGGCGCGCCCGATCTAGGCTGCTGGGCTTCCGCTCGGGTCGTTGGCTCCTCCCGCGGTTAACACCGGGAGCGCTATAGTTTAATAACGTTGTGAACTAAGATTTTTCAAGCTATTAGATGATAAGTGAGTTTTTATTAACGTAGGGAGTTTGTTGGCGTGTCTGTTTTAATTAGGCTCAAGTCTAAGCTCAAGGATGTTACGCGCAGACGAATTGTTTGCGTGAGGAGGGGGGGGGGGGCTGTAACAATGTGCGCTGTGCGGCTGTGATTCGGCAGGCGATGCTCTGCACGCTATGAATCACTATATTTGTGCAATGCTGTCGTACGTCATTCGGGGACTGCGCCTGTTAGCAGTAAGCGTCATCTGTGTGTCGCGTGTGAGGGAGTTTTCCGGTGATTCGTGTTGAAGTAGATCGTTGCGTAATTATATTGGAGAAATTGAGAAGAATGACGTGGTGTCCGCGTTGGTATTTACGCGGCATTGTTCGATTTCTGTGCCAAAGAAGTATCCAAAGAAAGTTTTATATGTTACACGTCCTCTTTTCAACAGCTACATGATCATTAAATGTGTGTGACTACTATAAGGTAGATGTTGATTGATTGATATGTGGGGTTTAACGTCCCGAAACCACCATATGATTATGAGAGACGCCGTAGTGGAGGGCTCCGGAGATTTCGGCCACCTGGGGTTCTTTAACGTGCACCCAAATCTGAGCACACGGGCCTACAACCTTTCCGCCTCCATCGGAATTGCAGCCGCCGCAGCCGGGATTCGAACCCGCGACCTGCGGGTCAGTAGCCGAGTACATTAGCCACTAGACCACTGCGGAGGGGCATAAGGTAGATGTGCTTTCCTGTGTGACCAAATGTGTTTGCACCACCGGGCACGTTTAATAATAAATTACTATGATATTCAGCTTAATTAAGTGTGCATAAACTTGACACAGGATGCTGTAGGTGCGTTTCTCAAAACGTGCAATTACGCCTGGGTCAATACATTTTGTCTATGAGTGGCCGAATAGTCGTACCTTAGCTGAGCACTAGGTTGAGCAATAGTTGAGCAGCACTAAGTTGAGCAGTAGTTCATTCGTTCGAGCGCACTTTTGGTGGTACTGCTTGTTCCCCCTGTTCACCTATCATTGAATTGTTCTGGTTTTTAGGAATTGTGGGCGCTGCAGCCCGCTTAGGGGTTAAAACTTTGTCGAGTACCTTTACGTCTACAAACAAATTAAAACAAAGTTCTACCACAAATTCCAATGACACTTTCGAAAAAAAGTGTAACTCTATAGCTGATATCATAAATTCTTCATGTCCTCGCTGCAGATTTAATAGTAACTTGCTGATGTGCAGTGTATGAATACCTAATTTATTGCTCAAAACACAATAAGGTTACACATCACGGTATTGGTGCCTAAGGCGTGCATATGTTGCTGCTGACATGCAAAATTAGACGCTGTATTTACCTAAGAATGAACAAATCTAAACTGCCGTTTTTGAAGATGTATGCATCAGACCAATTGAATAATATCAAAAATAATGTTCACCAAGCGATTGTTTTTTATTGGCTTGCACCGACGTCACTAAAACCACCTTGTTAGTACTTAGACCACATGGTAGGATGCAAGATTCATGACGTAGTATTGAATGTTATTGTCACATGGTTTGCAAGATAAATTGTTATTAGCATACAGAGGGCAATATTGTTGTGGCCTCATCGTTATCATAATGAAGCAGGTAAGGCGCAATATGATTCTGCTGCCTTTACGTAATGTTGGGAAACAATTACGTTATGTAGCTATCTTTAGTTTCTGAGATCCTGGTTGCCGGTCATTATTGCAGAAGCTTGTCTGCTTTATTTTGATGGTATGTGGTTCAAAATTGATGTTTTGTCTTAGCGTTTCCACTTTTCCCCCTATGGTCATTAGATAGTTTGTGCTCTTTGATGAGAAGTGAGGAGTAGAGCATTTTTAGCCAACCAGAACAATTTAGATCAGTGATCACAATGAAGCAGCACACAATATTCGTTTAGTGAACTCAATTTTAGGCCAATTTAAACGTCCAAATGTTAGCCGCTGGAAGGAAGCTCCATTCGTTGAACTCATGAGAAGAAAGGGTAGAGAAGGAAAGGCAGGGAAGTTAGCCAGACCAGCAAAGCCAGTCTGCCACCCTACACGGAGGAACAGGGAGACTGAATTCCTGTCGCAGTGGTCTAGTCGCTAAGGTACTCGGTTTCTGACCCGAAGGTCACGGCATAAAATACCGGCTTTGGTGGCTGCTTTTTCAATGGAGGTGAAAATTCTCTAGGCCTGTGTGCTCAGATTTGGGTGCACGTTAAAGAACCCCACGTAGTCAAAATTTCTGGAGCCCTCCACTACCATGGTAAAAAGTTCAAGTGTCAGTATTCCTTTAGTTTTATGTTTTATCTGCAGTGAATGCATATGCGCGTACTGACATGTATATGCAGTGGTGTTGCAATTTTACGTAATAAAATATTCTGATAGTGCATTTTGCATGGTACTTACCTAAGAAACACATCACATGGGTATCGTAACTACAGAAACGCAAATGTGCCTTTATGGATGCACTCGAGCATATATTTGGCCAGCTTGAAGAACTGAATTTATTGATCACAGGCAACAACAATACTCACGCATGCTCATCTCTTAATTACACGCAGTCGGCACAGCTAAAAGGGGGTCTCTTTTTCTAAAAGTTCCAACTTCATTTTCGTGCATGAGCGAGCTATAAAGGTGAATGAAAATTCACATGTATGACATCGACATGAAAAGCTCTGCAGCAGCATGTTTTTCGTTTTATTTGTACTGCAGCATGCCCTTTGTGTATTGCTCAGTTGCGTGCCACTAAATATATGTAGGACATGCCTTTCTAGCCATTCACTGCAATTTCGCAAGCAGCGCATGCAGTCTAGACAAACCTCACCAAAATAATTTTTGCACCGGTGCAGAAATTTTTTGGCACTGTCTGTCATTTCATGTGAGTGAGGCTGCTCAAGGAAAGTTCCTGACAAGGTCAAGGAGCCCAAGCACCAGCAAACTCTGAACCATTGTTCCAAACATCAGCTCTGTTCACCCTGCTCATGCGCTATGCCTCACCAAGCTACAGGACGCTGCCTTCTTATATGAAGTGCTCAACATATTCTCTTCAGTTTGCAGCAGTGTGTGTGGTTCTCACAGTGCTTGCCAAAATAATTTTTGCACAGGTGAGACACTTATTTCGTGATTTAATTGTGTTAGTATTACTGCATGCACTCCTGCCAAGGAAGATTACTAATGTTTCCAGTGACTTGTTTGTCGTGGTAAGCAGAGGATTTCAAGCACGAAATTCATGCTGAACTTAGGTCCTCCAAGTAGTGTGGAACGAAGCTGGTGACAGTATCAACGCGCTCTCTTTAGAAATAAAGGCTTTGCATGAAGAGCCTGTCGCACCTTGAAATAGGCACACAAAACTTCCAGGTGAAAATAAGCAACTTCAGAAGAAAATTGAAGAATTTACACTGTATTCAAGGTTGAACTATCAAATGCGTTCCAGATTAGGATATTCTTTTGACCCTGTCCGAAATTTTAGTGCAATGATGAAAAAACCACTACTCGTGATGATATTTACACTACAGACAGAGTAGGAACAAACAAGCCTAGCTTGAAAAAATTGTTGTTGCCTTGTTGTTGCTTATTGTTGTTGCTTTGTTGATGCCTTCAGAGCCACACTTTTCTTGTGCTTGCAAGGTCAGTAAACTCTGACTGGCGTGGCGAAATTTTGATACCTAGATAGTGAAAAACTGATGCCTATGCAGTGAAAAAGGCCACCAGCTATCTTCAATGCGTTTACCCTAAATGCTCTTAGCATTATAAATAAGACTAGTAGCCTGTGCCTCTATTTCTATGACATGTCGGTACAGTTTGATGCCATTCTTTTGACATAAACCTTTTATTTTTTGTGCAATATATCCCACCGAAAATAGCAGGGTACAATTACCATGGCATTGTGTGATTCATGAAATGGGGAAGAGGAACAGCGCTGTACATCAAAAGTTAATTTTCGACCGATGCCAATGGACTTCCATGTGTTAAGCCCTGTGTTGGGTTTCTAGTAGTACGACTTGGGGATTTTATTTGGCAACAATTATCATGCCTCAATTAGGTCAAAAGTAGGAGTTCTTTGAGTTTCTGGAAACTAGGTAACTTGATTTTTTGGTCACAGATGCTCAGACAATTTTTTGCCCACAACCAATGGGGCAGACGCCGGGGCGGGTTTCCTGTGACACGATCTCTTCAACGCTATGATGTTAAAAAGCTGACATAGGCAGCCTTGACCAAATTAATGCAAAAAATAATGTTAGGTGTCTCAGCAGGAATCAAAACTTAGTATTCTGCTTGGCAATTAAGTATTCTACCACAGAGCCATGTCCTGCCTCGTTTATACTTTCCAAATAGTCTCCAATGTTTTTGTAACATCAACTGTTGTTGCAGTACTGGCTTTCAAATTTTATAACTATTACATATGCACTCCTATGATGCAGCCGTGAGGTCGAATCACAGTCAATTGTAGTCTGCCACCATCCTGTGAGGTATTCGTGTAGCAGTTTTGAGGGCTACCATTCTCGTGAGTCCCAGCGTAAACACCTATGCTTCATATCAGCCTAATACTTCTAGTGGGGCTAATATCCATGCTTCTGTTGGCTTCGTTACGAAACTGCAAATAACTGATAATGTTGTCATGAATGTAACATCTCCCTATAACAAATGAAACATATGCAGCTGTGTAACGTATGTGTGTGCGAGAATTTGTCTGTATATTGAGCACCACTTTATGAGATCGCTCAATGAAAAAAATTTAAATACATTCACATTGCATCCGCGTGTTTCGCATAACATCGATTTTGAAAGTATGTGGGATCTGCCGAATTTTCAGCATCAATTTTGTAACGGAAATGCTGCCATAAAATTATTTATTGAACATGAACAGTTGGACTGCAACATACTAAGTTTTAAGTATTAAGAAAACTGAATATATTCATGACTAGAGCATACCTAACAGGCAAATACTTGTATTACATACATAACTTACTATAGTAGCGCTAGACTAGAATATTGCTTGTTGGCACTTTACAATTCTTTAAAAACCCTAAATAACTTCAGTGCCTTATTCGGTTTGTTCAAATCGGATGTGTGCACTTACTTTCTGAATAGCTTTTTTACTCAAACCTAACTCGTATTCCACGTGTGCATTATGCTTAATCATTGCTCAGATGTTTCTTGTATATATATTTTCTTTCTGCTATGCTTTTTTGTTTCTGTATGTGAAATATGTTGTATATGCTATCCTCTTTAGGCCTCAGGTACTATCAAGTTGCTTACACAGCTTTTTGTCTTGGGGACCCCCAAGAAGCATGTTTCCCATTAAAAACAAAGCGGATTTTCATGCTGACTTCAACGTACACAGAACTAAGAACACTCCAGCATGACAAAGCATATTGTATCTTGGAAAGTCTGTCATTTGAATCTCTTCCTGATTACTTCTGTGTTTATATTAGGCTTCCGCGTGCGGATGTGCTGCAGAGGAGCACCCCGACCACACTTTTGTCAAAGGAACCAAAGTCGCTTGGGCAGCTGAAGATGGATTGTGCAGTGTTTGAATGCTCACATTATATGAGTCCAACACCACTTGATTTAGCTTGTCACTATTTGTGATTTTGTAACGCACACACACATATATATAAAGGGAGAGCTGTAAATGAGCCTTGAGCAAGTTTGTAGTCAAAGCATGATGAATAAAGCACGTTATATAAGCCCACATGTTTTACCACACACCTACTTTCCTATCCATTTTCTTTTTTCATCGTATGGGCACTGGCAACACCCTCAATAAGTGCTTCTGGGCTGCTGGTGCCTCTAACTTATATTTTGTTGTTCTAAATAATTTATTTGTTATCTACTATGCAAGGAGGGAAGTCAGAATGGTAAAAGTTAAAAAAGAAGTCTCGTCACTGAAAAGATGTCTACTCATAAGAAAAGATAAGAAAAACAGAATATTGATCCTCCCTTTGTAGGTTGTATGCTACGTACATTATAATAGTGACTATTAGCATCATGTTAATTTATTTGTCATAAATTTTCTTCGGGGCCTAATATCTAGCATTTTCACATGCATAAAAACGCGAAATCGACTTGGCATCATTCGGCATTGGTAGTCACGGCTGGAAACAACGAACTTCAAGGATCACTCTGTTTTTGCAGTGCTCGTCGTATACACCATGCTGTGTACAGTCACCTCGGCGCACGTGTTGCTGTTGCCTTGGTTTCATCGCCTGTCTCGTGCGTCATTGGTGGAACCTGCGTGGATATCCTGCACGGTCTACCCGAGACAATATTCAGCACTGCGCAGCTGCCTGGTTCATTATTCCCGGATAAGTGGGATGGTGAACTCGACTTGGCATCATTCGGCAGGGTTGGTCACGGCTGGAAACAACGAAATTCAAGAATCACTCTGTTTGTTTTTGCAGTTTAGTGCCACTTAAGGTTGCAAAGCAGTAGTTTACAATTTCTTCGGTGACCGCCGCTGCTGCAAGTGCCCATATTTTGCCATTGTTTGTGCTTTACACTATGCCTTCTTGTGCTGAGCTTGCAAAAAGAATTGATCAGTTAGAAGCTTTGTTCAAGAGTTAGTCCGACGAGGTTGTCTCTGATCTTGAAAAAATATGCTCAATAAGACTGTCATCAGAAGTTAACAATGTTTAAATGAAACTGGAAATAAAGGCACTAACCAAAAGTGTCGGCATGCTTAACTCGTTGGTTGAAGACGATCGAGCTCAGAATGTTGTTCTGACTGCAGGCAACAAAGCACTCAAAACTGAAAATACAGCAATGGCCAAACGTCTGTCAGATCTTGAACAGTACTCTCGAATAAACAATGTAGAAATCAAGGGTGTAGCTTGCGCACAGGGCGAAAACTGCCTCGCACTCTTGAAGGCTGTTGGCAATAAAATAAACTGTCCAGTTTCTGAAGCTGACATTGATGTTGTCCACCGTGTGCCAACAAAGTCTAGATCGGCCAATAAGAATATTATTGCCCGCTTCTCCTTAAGAACAAAAAAGCAGGACTTCATCACCAAGGCGCGAAAGGCTCGCATAATTTTGAAGGATCTCGGATTCCGCGGCTCTCATCATGTTTCCGTTTACATTATTGATCACCTGACCCGTGAAAACAAAATTCTGTTCGCAAAAGCTCAGTCACTGAAAAGAGACAAAGGCTGACAGTTTATTTGGACTGAAAATTGCCAAATAAAAGCTAAAAAGACGGGTGACAGTCGAGTCTTTCGTATCTCGTCTGAGGGCGATTTATCTTTCTTCCAATAAAACCAGCAGGCCGAGTAGCTCCAATAATGTCATCTCACGTATCCAATAATGTCATCTTATTTTTCTACTATGCAACTTTAGTTCTTTTTTAAACCCATGCCTCTCTGCAATTCCCTTCAATGCACGAAGTCTAAAAAAACATTATGATGAAATCTCCGATTTTCTGGCTCCTTTAGATCACAAGTTTTTTTTCTCTGCATGTCAGAGACTTGGCTATCTCACGCAGACGGCAATTTATACGAATATCTCTCCTATACTTCCGAATACTGCCACCATACGCAACAAAGTTATAGCGGTGTTGCTGTTTGTGTATCTGCAAATCTTCGTTACAAACGGCGGAACGACATAATATTCTCGGAGCCACATTGTGAAGCTGTGCGGATTTCATTGAAGGATGTCAATCAAACAATTATCGGTTGCTTATATCGATCGCCTTCATCGTCTGTATCTGCTTTTTTCAATGATTTGAACATTGTGCTTGGTAAAATACCTTGAGAAAAGAAAAATGTTCTCATTCTTGGTGACATTATTATAAGTTTGCTAAATGACTGCAGCGCCGCTACTATTGCTTACACTGACTGCCTTCATGGTTTTGGCCTCGAATCTTCGGTTTCCCTTCCAACCAGATGTACTCCAGGGTCTTCGTCCACATTAATCAACCACATATTTTCTAATCATATGTGTCCTCTTGTTTGCGGTGTACTTGAGAATAACATCACGGATCATTTCCCTATCTTTTTTAAACTTCCTTGTCAACTACATAAACCTTGTCATAAGTTCGATAAAGCTATGATCAACAAAGATGACTATATTACACAGGTTTCCAAGCTAAAATGGTCTTCCATAAATTCAGAATCAGACGTAGATTCAGCATTTATAAAATTTTCAGATATCATAAAACAATGTATCGTAAAATCAACCAGAATCATGAGCGGCCGGAGACATATCCCTGCATTGCACAATCCCTGGTTAACAAATGGCCTTCTGACTAGCTTACGCAAAAAAGATAACCTTTACCGCAAAGTTAAAAAGTGTACTTTAAACATTGGGCTCCGAACGCACTATAAAGTTTACTGCAATCAACTGAACAAGCTACTAAAAGAACCAAAAAAATATATATATTACGAATGTCGAATAGCTGAGGCTCATCATGATGCAAAGCGACAATTTAAAATAATAAATTTTTTCGTAAATAGATCTAGTCGGGATGAACCCATAAGAAAGATTATGTCATCACGTGGCTTCTATACTAAATTGTTAGATATTGCCAACGATTTCAATGAATTCTTCTGTGGTCCCACTTACGAGGAAAACAACAATAACCAAGTATCACCTCAACGTTGCTTACAATCAATTTACTTATTTCCAACATACCCAGACGAGATTATCAATGTCATAAATCATTTAAAGGATATGGGCGCAGGTGTAAATGAAATCAGTTCAAAAAATATAAAATTAGGCGCTCATTGCATTGCTAGCCCTTTATCCTCTTTGACTAACCTAATCATTACGAGCGGAATATTTACAAGGCAGCTAAAAAAATCTAAATTTTTCCCGTGTTTAAAAAAGGAGACCGGGCTTGCATTTCATGATTGATTTGTGGGGTTTAACGTCCCAAAACCACCATATGATTATGAAAGACGCCGTAGTGGAGGTCTCCGGAAATTTCGACCACCTGGGGTTCTTTAACGTGCACCCAAATCTGAGTACACGGGCCTACACCAATTCCGCCTCCATCGGAAATGCAGCCGCCACAGCCGGCATTTGATCCCGCGACCTGCGGGTCAGCAGCCAAGTACCATAGCCACTAGACCACCGTGGCGGGCTGGGCTTGAATTTCAAATTACCGTCCTATCGCTATTCTCCCTTTTTTAGGAAAATCAATGAAAATTGCATTGAAAAACACCTTACCACATACCTCTCAAAATTTAATATTCTTTCCTCAAATCAATTCGGCTTCAGGACAGGTTTTTCGACTGACTACGGTTTACTTTCTTTCACAGATAAAACAAAAAGCGCCATTGATTCTGGTTTCTACGCAGGATCTATTTACATAGATCTATCAAAAGCATTCGACTCCAGCAATCAAGACATCCTCATTTCTAAACTATGGGCAGTAGGGGTCGACGAGCCCGTGCTGAAGCCTATAAAGAGGTATTTAACAGACAACAGGCTGTGTGTGTTGGTTCCTCGCTCTCTAACTTCGAAATAACAAACAAGGGTGTTCCACAGGGATCGATCCTTGGCCCACTACTTTTCCTATTTCACATAGATGATTTGCCGAATCACCTATCACAATGAGAAGCTTTCCTTTACGCAGACGACACGACATTGCTTGCTAGTGATCAATCACTAACTGCTCTTACACCGAAGCTGAATTCTGATTTGAACAATATTTTAGCATGGTGCCGCCTTAATTCGCTGAAAATAAATCCCACGAAGACTTCATTCATGGTTTTTCATACCAGTCACAGAACACCAAAAATCCTTCCCACTATCATTCTTTTTTCTCATGTCACTAGTGCAGCTGATGAATGTTCGTTTCTCGGTATTACTTTGGATTCAAACTTAAGATTTACAAAACACATCGCCCATTTAAAGCGCAAAATTGCTCATGGTATTTGAATTTTATTAAAAACCTGGTACTAATTCAGCAAACCTACACTACTAACACTGTCTTATTGTTTCATTCACAGTCATCTGAACTACAGCATCACCTCATGGGGTACCGCATACGCAACTCATATAGCACCGCTGCAACATTTACAAAATCAGGCCATCCGTATACTAACGTTCAGCTCATTCAGCTGCTGTGTGTGCGACATTCTTCATAATAATAGAATGACAGGTCCAGGCAGGTCCAGGTCCAGGCAGACGACATAACAGGTCCAGGAAGACGACAGGCAGATAATAACAGGCAGAAAATAACAGGTCTAGGCAGATAATAACAGGTCCAGGCAGACGACAGGAAACACAAGATGTGACCCTTAATGCTGAAAATATGCCAAAAGCACAAAACACAATATCTTGCCACATAAAACTCAGAAAACAAAACAGATTGTAACAGCAAAAACATCCCCGAGCTTTGGAACAGAAAAAGCACACTTTTATTTAAATTGTAGGTTAAAGAAAAACATACCATTCGTTTATCATAGTAGCAGTAGCAACACAAGGTATCAGGTTCAAACACTTGCCAAAAAGTACAATACATAAGAACGCTGGTGACTAAATTGTGGTCCACAGCATGATAAATGACAGAAAGAAAAGTAATTGTACTGCCACAGGTAGGTGCATGTCCTAGGAAAAAAATCATACAAAAATCTAAGAAAAACAAATCACAGTGCACAACATGTCTGTACACAGAGTGCACAAGGAAAGTGTACACAGCTCAGGTACCAAAACAGACTGTACAACTGCTACAGTAGGCACCAAGGCAGTTCGAGTTAAAAAAAAAGAAAAAAAAGTACAGCACTTTTAAAAGCTAACAACTTGTAAAGAGATGCAAAACAGGAAACAAGGCTCATTTTAGATAAGGCAGAAGTATACCAAAGTAATCAAGTCATGACTATGCAATCAAATACACTCAGTGCAGTTTCACAAGAATAAATGTGAAGAGAAAGACGCGACGCTTGGAAAATTACTTTCAAAGTAAAATTCGGGCCTTTCTATTTTTCGCCTTGTGATCTTTTTCAATGCGTAAAAGATCGTTCCTTTGCTTGCACAAGTTGTTGTGCATTATTTTTGCTGCACAGTTTGCAACCAATGGGATGAGGAGCTCGTAGGTGTGCCCGTTTTCACACGTATCTATGTCTTCAAGCCTTGGCAGACAGTCCAGTGTAAGTTGCCGAACGACGTTCTTTTGGTTCGGCCCATGGAGAAACTGGGTAGAGGTACTTTCCGTCATAAGCTTTCTAACTACAACCTCCGTGTACATAACTACTGCGATAACAAGAGCAGAAGGAAATTTGAGGCCACCCCGATCCAGTTGTGCGATTAAAGAATGGGTGTCCTCTCCTGTTTCGGCCATATTTTCTGTAACGACCGCCTCTGGCAGCTTTCACACTTGAGAACTTTTATTGCAGCGTGTGCACAATACCCACCAACATAACCAATCACCGGCATTTGTGCTCTGAGCTCATCAAGGTCAGCATCACTAACATGAACACTAAAAGAAGTGCCCGCGTCCCTGACACTGTCCGTCTCTTCGTTGCCTCTGAGATCATAGTTGCTCATTGTGGGCAACTGTGGGCACAGGCTAGCCAGATGAGGACAGAGGACGTTCGATGACAACGAGAGACTTTTATATACACGAAGACGGACAAATGGATACACACAACATAAACTCACACATATATACACGCGTTCACGGTCCTACGCGGAAGGGAGTTAACGTTCTTGTTTGTCCACTCACATTCTACTCTTGGGGCGTGAACGTTGCGCTTGACCTTGAGCTCTCTGGTAGTCAGAACGCGGTGTGCCTTGCGCTTGCGGAGTTCGTACCGAGGCGGGGCCCGGTCTAGAAGATAACCGCCAGGGGCATCCCAGTACGGTGGTCAACGCCTGGGCTTGCCTATACACGACCGAGAACAGCGTGTCGCCGACTGCCGCGAACAGACTTGGGACAGCGTCTCGCTCCAAGACCAGAACAGCAGCTGGCCGTGACGAACGCCGCTTCAGACCAACGTGGGTGCGAGGTGGGGCGACGCCCAGTCCAGAACGCACCCGAGGACTTCAACGCCGGGACGAGGCCCGGACACGGAGGGTCAGAACGAGCAGCCGGGGCGTGGCCCGAGCTTTTCCTTGCGCTCTGCTCTCTGGGGTTAGGTGGGGCGATGCCCAGTTCAGGAGGCACCCGAGGACTTCAACGCCGGGACGAGGCCCGGACACGGAGGGTCAGAACGAGCAGCCGGGGCGTGGCCCGAACTTGTCCTTGTGCTCTGCTCTCTGGGGTTAGCCGAGCTGTCCCCGTGGCTCGGGAGCTTTTCACGTGGTACGCGCACGAGCACGCGCATAGGCGAGCTTCATCATTTCACCGCTATCACCATCATGATAACTCCACGCACCTGGAATGCTAAATTGGTCCGGCACACCGATCACAAATAAATCGACCCCGAACACCGGTCTTCTACGTCAGAGCACGACGCACACTCGCCGGGGCAATGTTTTTCACCACACTCATCCTTGGAAGGGCATTTTGAAGGCGAATCCTTTCCTCGGTTTCGCAAAGCTGGCGAACAGATATGTGATACTGCCCACCAGCCATCTGCCTGTACTGTCCAAAGCGACTCTCGAGGGGATCCGTCTGGACTTTCCCTAGCAGAATGTACCTAAAGTGAAGCTCACTAACGCAGTACTTCACCAATGCCAAAAGGGATTGACCAGAGAGCCTCAAGGCACTCAATGTCTCCTGGGTAAGTACTCCGGTGTCGTGCCTATAAAACTCCCACACATCGAGCCATGTGATAAAAGCGCTTAGAAAGCTTGCCTTTGGGTCATCTGTGTGGTTTGACATAGGCTCTTCGTAAGCATTACGGTGATGGAAGCCCTTACTAGGTGTCTTTACATTGGCAATGCTCCACCAACGGAGAATTATTTTGATGAACTCGGCGGTTGCTGTAGCATGTTGAAAATCAGTATGACCCTTGCGAGTGGCCGGGGCTTCGGCTACGTGCGGATTAAAAACCTGCGGTACGAGTTTGACGTCCTGTCGTTCAAAGCTGCTTGGATTTAGAGCTTTTGACGTCAAGCCATACCCAGACTTCAGAAGCAGGGGTGACTCGTCTTTATTCAAATCTCTCAAACGCCTAAATGAAGCAGTCATCTTGCATTCGGGATGAACTTCATTGTTTGAAAGCTCGAAGCGTGGGTAGAAAAAGCAAGTTCCAGCATTTTTTTGGTTGAGCCAGTTATTTCTTATGCATTTAAATAGATGTACAGCATCCACCACGTAAAATAACGGCCGATCTGGGTCTGCCGGATGCGGGTAAACAGGGCTTAGCTTTGGTTCTGGCAGAAACATCTTCATTGCCTTCATGTTCAGCGAGTTATTGTCACAGACAACGGCTATGACCCTGTATCCAATTTCTTCTAAGCCCAAGATCACCTTCTCAAGCATGCAATGAAGATCTTCACCCTGTAAGGTTTTTACCGGAAGAATGTGCGCCACCTCGTTGAATGCGCTCAGCAAACTTTGTATCATAAACACTTGCACCGATGTGGCCGCTTCGTTGGAGTCAACTGCTGAACCACATATGTTCCCACCTTTGTAGTCTAAACAAGGTTTGATATGAATCTCGTCAAGCATCAGCGTCGCAGTGTGTTCATGTGGCTGCAGATGTTTGAATCTCTGAGACACATACTGATGGAAAGTGTCGTCAGAAGAATCAACTTGTGGGCACATTTGAATAGACGAGCACACATTTTTAATAGTGCTCTGTGGGGCAAAGTTAGTGTACCTATGCTTCTCAGGAACTTGTAGGCATGTGGTGATATTGTACGCAAGATGCATGCAAAGACCATCACCTATGCGCTATACTGAATGCGCTCTGCAGAAAGGAGTAGTAGCTGCTCCTTCATAAAGTTCACCGTCTCTTTCTTGCCTTCATCAATGCTGGCTTTCAATTTGTCCAGAAGGGAATGTATTGCATGAGCCAGGTGGCGATAAGTGCAGCGCTCCTCAGACAGCATCGACAGATTGTTCATAATTTCCAACAAGGAACTTACTTTTTGAACTGAGTCTTGTACAACAGCGCTACCAAGCTTCTTGATTGGTGAACCTTGATAGCAGGCAAAGACTTCAAGGTATGCAAACACGGTCAATGACGCATTCAAACAAGGTTCACGATAGTCGATAATGTTCAAAACATGGAGCACTCTTCTTTATGAATCACAGTCCACTTCGGAGACACTGACACCCCTTGCAGGCGAGCCCTTAGTTCTTCGAGGGATGAAAATCGGTCTCATTCTTGCTCCGCTTCATATAACACCAGCGACTCTTCTACAGCACGGGCGAGTTGGGAGGCTTTTTGTCGGCTCCTCTTGGCGTCAGGGGTTTCTCTCGTGCTCTGGTCTCATACTGATAGGTAGGACGGACAGCCGGGAAATACCGTTGGGACAGATTCAGGACGCAACCGTGGTACTGGGAGTGCAACTTCAATAACTCTCCCTGTCCTTGAATCCGTGTACTATGTCGTCGTCTCAATGCATGAAGCGTCGAAATGATCCGTGCACACCTGCACAAACGTTTCAAGAACGTCTGAGACGCCACTTCTCAAAAGAAAAAAATGCACTCCCGTTTGCATGACCGTGTTCACAGTCCGTGTAGCTAAAACAAAGTCTACCTACGTTTCGCAAGCATCTAAATAAAAGCGCTGCGCTAAGCGGTACAAGCAACATGAAAGGAAACACGGGAGCGTGATGTCACCGCATTCCACGAAGCGCTTCCACTGAGAGCTTGCAAGAATGGACGACACCCCGGCACTGTTAGTGAACAAAGCGCAGCTCACCATCCTTGCTGCGAACGTGCCTTTCTGGGCGATTCTCTTCAACTGCTGGCGTCAGCGCTTTGTGAGGCCCGGCGGCCACACGCTCAAATATTTCCCATCATAGGTGATTTCTACCCGAACAAGCAACGACAAGCTAAGAACAGGAGCATCTCAAATTCTTACCTTAGTGCACGCAGTCGGCACGAAGTCCTTCCTAGGAATGGCGCGTAGCCATTGTTTGAGAGCGTCGGCGTCTTTAGGGAAGGAAAACACTTGTATCTTCTTTCCTGTTTTGTAGTTGCCGGTGCATCCGGGTACACAACACATATTCGGCATTGTCGCATCACTCCAGCATCACGCACGGAAACGAAATTGCCGCAAAACAACAACGGAAAGCAACATACGTGAAACACCGCCGAACTGTCACTCCTGCCGCCCACGCTGCGCTCGCTGCCGCTGCGGCTTCCCCGAGAGTCGGCCGGGCGGAACTGACGTCGCATTGCTGGGCGCAGGCCTGAAAAGACTTTCCGGGGGTGACGGTGCCAGCCAACCTATTGTCGAGATGAAAGAAGTCAACAACGATGCCGAGTAGGCAGCCTCTTTTGAGGAGACCAGCATTCTCGCCGGGCACCAACACTGTTGAGCACCCCGGTGGTGCCGAGTTCATGGACGTGAGTCCATCGTACACTGAACGCCTGACAGAACCTGCTCCAACCAGCAGGGCGATCAGGCAGCCCATCATTCCTCCCTGCAAAGGAGGAAAAGGGAGCCGAAACACAATTTCGGCCCCACAAAAAAAGAAGTGACGAAGCACACGAATAGTGTCCCTGTTTAGCTTATGCACAACTAACCCGAAATACTAAATTTTATACACATCATTTCACGTATTGGCATACATCATCCATGGGAACTGCAGAGGCATGACACGAAACTTAAGCGACATTAAGGACATATTTACAAGCTTCTCTTCTATAGCATTATGCTTGCAGGAAATGAATCTAAGACCAAAAAACACCAAAATATAAAAGGTTACACTGTTATACGTCGCGACCGCTCGCAAAGCAACCGGCTGTCGGGCGGCGTCGCCATTGTTGTCCAAAGTAGTATAGCAGTAAGAGAAGTTATAGTTAACAGTTTTATTGAAACGGCTGCAGTCCCCATTTTATCACATAAAACTATCACTCTTTGTTCCATATACATTCCACCTCATACACACTTTACTGTAAAAGATCTAGAATTGATTGCAGAGCAGCTACCTAAACCTTTTTAATGGCAGTAGATTTTAATGTGCATGTGTAGTGTAAAGACAGACAGTAGAGGGCAGGTAATTGAAGATTTTATTCTTACTAATAGTGTGTGTCTTTTAAACACTAGATCACCAACATACTGCTCTCCAGGCATAAAAACCTTGAGTTTCTTAGATTTGGCACAGTGCTCTAGCTCACTGTTAGCAAATTTTACATGGGAAACAATAAACAACCCTTATGGTAGTGATCATCTACCGTCGATTGTAAAATTAACGTCACCATTTCCGACCATACGCTCTCGACCACAGCGTTGGAGCTTCACAAAGCTAACTGGCCTTTGTGTACACAGAGTGCTAATCTACAGGCTGAGTTCTCTGAACAGCTAACAGTAGAGGAAATAAATGACAAGTTCACCGATTGCATACTGTCTGCGGCAGAGCAAGCTATTCCGCAGTTTTCAGGGCTAGTGAGAAGAAAGCTAAAGCCATGGTGGACCAGTGAGTGTGCAAAAGCCAAAAAACTACAGAATAAAGCATGGTGCAACTACCGTAGGTACCCCACATGTGACAACCTCCTTGCGTTCAAACAAGCTAAAGCATAGCACGATATATTCGTAGAAATGCAGAAAATTGTCCTGGCAGAAGTACATAGGTTCAATCAATAGCACAAGCACCCCAAAGAAAATGTGGAACCAGGTTAGAAAATTCAGCGGCGACTATTCCTCATAAGCGATACCCATACTTACTGACCCAGGCACAGACATCTCTAGAGGAGCAGGCGAACATTTTAGGCGAACATTTTCGTAATCAAGATTAATTTAGATAATGATGTAAACCCACCCTCCATCATGCACTCATTATGTGTTGACGATCTTCAAATAGCATGTCGGGCCTCAAGCATATTCACATGTGAAACGCAGCTGAAGCTAACCATCAACAAACTGACCGATTGGGCAGGTCAAAATGGCTTTCGCTTTTCTACCCAGAAAACCGTTACCCTACTTTTCTCACAAAATCGCGGCTTTTATCCGGACCCTGTTCTTAAAATCAACAACAGTGTACTACCACTCAAGTCAGAACACCAGTTCCTAGGCCTAGTCTTTGACAGGAAACTAAACTTCATTTCCCACATGAATTACACAAAAAAGAAAGCAAACAAAGCGCTCAACATTCTGAAAATACTATCGTGAAAACACTCGGGTGCCGATCGAGTCTGCCTTTTACGCATATACCGCTCGATCGTGCACAGCATACTTGACTACGGCAGCGTAATTTACGGTTCAGCCAGAAAATCTTACCTCAAACGTTTTGACCCAATACATCATCATGGATTGCGTTTGGCGACTGGAGCGTATAGAACCTCACCTGTCCAGAGCTTATATGCTGAGAGCAACGAGCCGTGCCTCGAACAAAGAAGAGCGCTACTTACTGTATCCTATGTTTTAAGAACCAGATCGAAACCAAGCCACATATGGCACACTATTGTCTCTCACATCGGTACCAGAATACAATACAACAGACCGCACACGATAAGACCACTTCTCCTGCGCTTTGAAGAAACATGTCTAGTATACAAAGTACCGAATCAGGCACTAAGCGTTGTCCAAATGCCGGAAAGACTGGCTCCATTGTTGGACTTTTCGCAGTACACTGACCTTGCTTTGACCCATTTAAAGAAGAAGGAAACTTCACAGGAACAAATTAGGCAGGATTTCCTAGCTGTACAAGAAAAACATAACACGCATTCTGAATACTACACTGATGGATCAAAAACACAAGAATATACAGGAAGTGCTGTCATATCAAAACAATGAGAAACATGAATAAGACTGCCACCATTCGTTTCTATCTTCAGAGCAGAAGTATATGCTCTTTTGATTGCTCTCGAAGAAATTTTATCAAGAAATCACAAAAAAGCTGTCATATACACTGATTACTTAGCGCATTAAAAGCCCTACATTTAAGGTCGGAAAACTAACCGTTTCTCGGGGACATTCTACAGAATCTAGAAAGAGCTGAGAAAAATGGCAAGACAATACGGCTTGTATGGGTGCCGAGCCATGTTGGTATCCCAGCAAACGAAAAGGCAGACAGGGTAGCAACAAAAGCAGGTCATCAAAAATTAGCAGAAATAAGGGCACCATTCAGAGACTGTTTCAACAGTTGTCGGACAGCCTTTAGGGCAAAATGTCAAGAAGAGTGGCAGGCTCAAGTGCATAACAAGCTGCAAACTGTCAAGTTTATTCTACAAGAATGGAAGTTATGCAATCAGCAAAAGCGCTTCATCGAAGTAATACTATGCCGCCTGCGGATAGGTCATACTCAACTCACCCACAGCCTCTTACTGCGAGGAGAAAATCAACCAGATTGCGAACATTGCAAGGAACCTCTGACTATCAATCATATTTTAATAACATGCCCAGTCTTTGAAGAAAGAAGACAGGATTATTTTAAACAATTTTACAGAACACAAACACCTTTTTTTCAGTGTTAATACTATCAGAAAATGCAATCATCCCCATGGAGGACGTTCTCCGGTTTCCAGAGGCCGCAGGCGTTTTAAAAAAACAGTAAACAGAAATCTGCTTTTCATCTCATATTTTAACCCTATTCTCATAATCACCCAGTGTCTGGCACATCATAGCCATTGCTGCTTTTGCGCCATAAAACCCAACGTAACTAACTAACTAATAGTACCGCGCGACAGCCGTATAGCCTCTTTCATCAACCCATCCTCAAATAAACATCTTTCATCGTAACAATAAGTATTATAATGAAGAGGAATGCCCACTACTTTAGCGACATCGCCACGTTGGCGCGAGCTAGGACTGCTTGATTGCTGCTGCACACTGCCCGTGTATCCGGCCAGTTCTCGCTGCTTCTGTCCCGGCGCCGCTACGACTTTTCGCCCTACGTATACAATATACTTTGGTAGAGGAACTGGGTATACCAGGACAGCCTTTGGGTGACGAAGCTGGTAGGGGTGTAGAAGTTGTGGTATCAAACATGTATTTAAAGAAAAAGAAACAGAGTAAAGGAAGCGTCGTCAAGCATGCTGGACAGCCGCTTTCTGTTACACGATTGCCGGGCTGGGGAAAACTGAAGCATCATATATATTGTCACCTGCATGTAATGGATTGGAAGCACGAGTGTCTCTCTCCTTGAAAAAGAAAAGAAGTTCGCGTGTGTCTTCTTTGCTGGAGTTTCCGCCATGACGAGTGCGCTTTTGAAGAGCTGGCTACATCTTTAATTTAAAAAAGCCCTTGCACTTTTAAGGCCTCATGACAAACTGGCTGAGCTGCTGGAAAGCCCTCATAGAATTGCAGACCCCTCCAGTAAGTCGCCCTACGAGTCCAGTCCCAGTTAACACCCCAGTGCATCAGGCAAGCTGCCGAACCAGGAGATTGCCTCCGGATTTCAACGACATGGATCCCACCACTTGAACAGGCATGACGACTGCTTCGCTTCAAACAGCTTCCACCGACACGAGAACCACGATTACGAACCTATACACCTTGGAAATCCTCCGGGTCCCCAGGACGTTCCATGGCACGGAGCATGACGACGTCGAAAACTGGTTGGCAGATTTCAAGTCCGTAGCCGCCTTGAATCAATGCGACGACGCGGTCAAGCTGATGTGTTTAGTTCTACCTGGAAAATGGGGTGCGCACGTGGTACCAAAATTACGAGGAGCACCTAACGTCGTGGCCTCTGCAGACCTACAGAAGTACCGATCGTCAAGGACGAGCGGAATGAGCGAATCAAGCCCGAGACCAGTTGCTAAATAAAACAGTTACCACATACGTGGAAGACATAACACGCCTCTTTCGACGAGCTGCCCCACGAATGGTGCAGGATGAGAAGTTGTGCCATCTGTTGCGTGTTGTAAAGAAAAGCTTTTTGTCGGCCTCGTGCGGAGGCCTCCTTAAACCGTCACGGTGCTCTTGACAGAGGCTGCGACCACAGAAAAGATGCTGAATCAACGTTACAGCATGTGTAACAAGCAATTAATTGGCATGTGCGCTGCAGACCTCGCCACAACTGGAACTGACGACTGTACCTACGAGAACGTATTCGTTCCGTGGTGCGCGAAGAGCTGCACAATGCCGGCGTGACACCTAATGCTACGTCTGGCTCAATGACAGTGGTTATCAGAGAGGAACTGCACTTGCCACTACGGGGCCCCTCGTCTCCTGAGAGCTCCGCGACAGCCCCCACTGAATACTGCCGTAAGACAGCAATCTATGAGGAAGCCTTAAAGCGGCCTGCAGCTTCTGCGCCATTGTTCGTTCGCGCTCCTCCCACTGTGTCGCTCCAGTCGGCGTAGCCGATAGAGTACTTTGACAATAGGTATGCGTCGAAGCTGCCCCATTCAGTCATTATTTGGAAAAGCCAGTTCGTTACACCGATGATAGGTACACGTCTCTTTTGAAGACAGATATTCGGCGTAAGTCAGATCACCGGCCTCTGCGCTTTCACAGCGGTGAAGCATATCACTTTCACTGCCAGTGCCCAAACCACCACCTTGAGCTTCGCGGCTTCTCTGCGTACTCGCCGCCACCTCGGTGTGGCCAGCGACCCCGCGACATCAAAAACTACATTGCTCAGCACACTGTACCACCATTCGCCGGGCGCCAGTCGCGTTCAACGTCGCCGAGGCGATTTCAATTGCTGCTCTAGTGGTATTCTACCGCACGGTCTCCAAGTCCCTGCCGGGAAAACTGCAGCGACTTCTGGGGGCGGGGTCACTGAACATCGAAATACCGAATGCCGCCGAGTGACTCAGAGAAGTCATCAGGAACAAGCGAGAAAGAAGGAGACTGGGTCACGTGAACACATGTTCATTCCAGAAACACGTTCTAGCCTAGGATCCAGACACACGCCACGCGCACTTCGAGCTCACGTGCTCACCGGCTTCGCCTGACTTGTCCTAGATGGCAGCATCTACAACATCTCCTAATGCTATTGACCAACGTTCGCTGTAGCAGGCGGCTTCACGCACCTGCCACTTATTGTGTGCCCGTGAGAAGTATCCTGGCAACGCGAGCGAGTGTCTATAGCACAGTGACTAGTACTGGAGCTATCAGCGTTGTTGTCGCTTCGGGGATATGAGACTAGCTCTGTCCGGTTTCTACGCACAGCACCAGTGTCAGTTTTGGCCTTATAAAATCAAGGCTTATCGACTGTGGCTTGTACTATATATATATATATATATATATATATATATTGCAACGAGCAAGGTTGCGTGTAAAAACACAGGTTATTATTTGAGAAACGTTAGCTGCAACAAGCTGCTACAGGCAGGAACCCGGCAAGCATGAGCCACACATGAACTTCAACGTCTTCTGGCACAGAGCTGGCGCCACTGTGCACCGGTAGAATTACTACCCACGCACAACGACGCAAGCGACACAATGGGGCACGACAACGCAAGCGACACAATGTCTACCCCACGCCTAATCTTTCAGAATGCCATGTGCTGCTTATCGCTCAGTCCGTGCCCTTTGCTGCACTTACCCAATAAGCCCACGACCCTGTATGTTCGCAAGGCAGGCAACTGCATCGCTGAACAGCTTGCGGACTCTCGGACACCCTCAAGTAATCCGGAACCAGCCTGGATTCCCCTCCTAGCCTGGCAACCCCGGGGTGAATCGACGTCATCGACTATGCACTTCGACACAAGGCTATATAAGGCGCATTCATCGGACAGCCATTTGAGGCACGACAACGCAAGCGACACAAGGTTCACCCCACGCCTAATCTTTCAGGTTAGTTACCTCCACCATGCAACCGAGTATTGATGCGACAACCGTTTTCTTGTCGCGGTGTCGTGCCCCTATGGCCCTGATTTGTACCATAGTATTTGCCTGTGTACTAGTACGGTTGCGTTTGCTTACGATACGCTGTGTCACCTGGTATTGATCATTTCCAGTGGGGTTGAGCGAAATTTCGGTTCCACAATAAAACTCTGGCAGCCCTAAACAAGCTGGAACAACACTAATGTAGCATCCGTACCGAGCTGAACAAACTAGAGAACACACAACTCGAACACAGCAAAATGCTCGGAGATATTAGCAACCGACCAGATGCTCTGGAAACCACGCACCCAAAAATGAACCTGGATCCAGCTGTGAGCGAGGCAAATCAAATAAACGTGATATCGAGGTCCTGAAAGCTGCAAACAGCGATGCCAACAACCGAATGCGCAGGAACAATCTACTATTTCTTGACCTCGATGACGCACAAAAAGAAACATGACAGGAATCTGAAACAAAAATTCTGAAACTATGCATTGAAACTTTGAAGCTACAACTGGACACAAGCACCATCGAACGTGCGCACCGCTTAGGCAAATTTTAAAACGAAAAAAAGAGGCCTATCATAGTAAAACTAAGCCATTTCAAAACCAAAGAAAGCATTCTTGCTTGCGGCCGTCTACTAAAAGGAACTGACTATGCTATCAGACAAGATTTTGCTCCCAGTACTCGCCAAGTGCGCTCTAAGTTGATACAGTTCGTACACCCGTAGACGTACGCCTTCAAACTTTCATTTGACAAACTGCTTGTTGAAAACAAGACATAATTCTACAACATTACAACTGATCGTGTTCTAGAGTGCGCAAAGACTTCCACATTTTGACCTACTCCTCCTGACGCACGTGATAAAAATCAACCAGGTACCAAGTGACGTAGTTCATATAACCAGTGCCGTTCAAGAAACCGTCCGTATTCATTTGTGAATGCCAACATTGGTTTCACAAACATCAGAAGTGTTGTTCCCAAAAGATATCAGCTACATGGTTTCATCACAGACGTTGACGCGGACATAATACTTTTTACTGAGACTTGGTTAACAAACGACATTGAAGACTTTGAAGTTTTGGCTTGTAATCCGAATTTCACGCTATACCGCAATGACCGAATGGATAGAAGAGGAGGAGGTGATCTTGTGGCAGTCAAACAGCAACTCCTCGTCCTCGCTGATCTATCGTGATACTAACCTAGAACTAACGTGGGTCTGCGTGCACAACTGCTTTGTAAAATCAGTGTTTAGGATTTGTTACAGATTGCCTGACAGTCATCCACTGTTTTGCGATAACCTGTGCAGTTCTCTCACAAACATAAAATATAAATTTTCTGACGCATCTATCTTTCTTTTTGGTGACTTCAACTATCCTGATATCAAATGGCCTCTTCTTTCAGCACCCAATCAATCTTCTTTAACCGGATCCAAACAATTCCTGAATTGGTACTTGACTTTAACCTACATCAATCAACAACCACACCTACTCGAGGTGATAGCACTCTTGATCTGTTGCTCACCAGTTCACCTGATGACGTATTGAGTGTCACAGTCCTTCTTGGAATTAGCGATTATATTCTTCTTCACATTTCCCTCTCAATTCCACTCAAAAAAAGAGCACCTACAACCGAGTTAAAACTGACTACAACAGGGAAAATTTGGAGTTTGCGAAGAACTTGCTCACTTTTAGGACTTTAGAAAATCCTACAGAACGCGCTCTGTAAATTCTAATTGGGAACTTTATATAAACTCATTACTGAGCTTAAAATGTATATATATCCCTACAATAATTGTGAAGTCCGACTCCAATAACCTATGGTTAAATAAAAGTTTAAAATCATTGCTCACACACAAAAAAAACGTCAAAATAGAACGGCGAAATGCAAAAATAGCGTTGCAGCATAGAATAGCCACCGACTGTGTGAACTTCAATACAAAAAGGCAGTTAATGCGGCCAAAAATACATTTTTTTCTGTTGACTTGATCAGAATTCTTTGTTCAAATCCAAAAAAAAATTCGGCGTGCAATATCTGCGAAGCCGCAAACTAACCATATAAATCTTGTTAACTCTGACGATGAACTGATAAGCTCCGAGGAAACCGCTGCTGCTCTCAATACCTTTTTCACGTCTGTATTTCACATAGCCAATACCTGTTCTGTCGAACCTATATACCAGACTTCTCTTCCCAGACCATGCCTGAAATACAAGTAAAGCTGGATGGCGTACACAACTTAATCCACTCTCTTAAAATATCAACCTCGGCTGGCGGCGGCGACATCAATTCTAAATTATTAAAAAAACACCATAGCACACTCTAGCAAATTTATGTACCTAATATTTAACCAATCTTTAAACACAGGAACCTTGCTAGAAGATTAGAAGAAAGCTAAATTAGTCCCCACTTTTAAAGCAGACCAGCGCGAAAGCCCCGCTAACTACCGCCCGAATGGCTTAACCAGTGTCCCTTCTAAAATTCTTGAGCATATTATAGCATGAACTCTTATTTCTTACCTAGAATCAATCAGTTTTTTCTACCACTTTCAACATGGTTTCCGAAAGTATCTTTCCTGCGAAGCAGAACTGGCTGAATTTACTGACATACTACTGCGACTAGATGATCATGTGCAAATAGATGCAATTTTCTTAGATTTCTCCAAGGCTTCGATCGCGTACCCCACAAGCACCTGCTCATCAAATTATTTGCTCTTGGTATCCCCCCAAACCTTATAAAATGGCTCGAGCATTTCTTAACAGGACGCGTTCAGTTTACTGTTGCTAACAATTTCCAATCAGCCCTTACCAGTGTCACTTCCGGTGTTCCCCAGGTCGCCGGCTTATCACCTCTATAATTTCTTATATACGTGAATGACCTTCTTAGTAGCATTAAATCACAGTTGTGCCTATTTGCAGACGGCTGCGTTCTTCATAAGCTTCTTCACTCCTTTAACGACGCAATCACCCTACAACACGACCTTTGCACCATCACATCATTGTGCGAAAAATGGCATATGACCCTAAACCTCGCTAAATGCAAAATCATGTCCTTCACACGTAAACACAACACCTCACATAAAACCTACTGCATAAATTCAGTTTCCATTGATCACACGCGTGTCTACAAGTACGTAGGAGTTCATCTGACATCATCACTATCATGGGTGAAACACATTAAAACCATACGTTCTGAAGCTCCCCGCACATTAGGCTACTTACGACGTAACCTGCAATCTGCATCTGCATACATAAGCTCGCATACATAACATACGTGTGACCAAAACTCGAGTATGTGTCATTCATCTGGCGTACTTCACAAGCTAAACTCACCGATGATTTGGAAGCCGTTCAAAATTGCGCAGCTCGTTTCATTACGTCACAATATTCAAGGCATATCAGCGCCACCACACTAAAACAAACGTTGTCCCTCGCATCGCTCGCTTCACGTCGCATAACCTCTCGTATCTGCCTCCTTCACAAATTCTTTAATTTTAGCAGGTCGGGACACCCTCTCCTAAAACTCCCATTAAGAACGTCCTCTCGCCTGTCCTATACGCACCCTCTGATGACCATAAAATGGCGGACGACGGCGATGAGCAGTTCATTTTCCCCCACGCGGTAACACTCTCGAATGCACTGCCAGATAACATTGTTTCTTGCAGGAACTGCTCATTATTTCGCGAAAAACCAACGATTTTTCAAAATCCAAATACGACGTACTAGCAGCACATTAACTATTGCGTTTATAATTGTTCTACTGAACTTCCAGATTTATTTATCGCCTATTTTATATTTATATTTTGTTTTGCGTGTTATTTTCTAATTGTAATCTTTCTTTGCTCGGTCATTGTAATCAGTGTGTACCCTCATATTATTCCATTGCTTAGGAACTTACAACCTGGATGTATGACCCCCCGGGCCCTTAAGGTTCAATAAATGAGATGATGTGAAATGAAAAAAGAACCAACCTGGTGACCTAGGAAAATGACACGACAAGAGGTCAAAGCACGGTTTGAGGCGTGACACGTGTACTGTTACACGCCCATAGCAGCGTTGGTCCGTAGGTGGATCAATGGGCTCAGCTTCATTGTTGACAGATGTTTGTCGCACCACACGGTAGGGGCCATGATATTTCGACGAAAGCTTCGGGAAAAGACCGGGAAGACCGTGAGGGGTAGACGGGACCCAGAGGCAAACCGGCATTCCCATGGTTAGAGCGTACACTACACGCAGAGGCATCGTGGTCAATTTTCTGGCGCCAATGGTCTTGTGCGGTAAATGAGCGAGCGAGTTGACGACACTCTTTTGCATAAGCAGCTGCTTCGGGAACAGGCGTCGCTTCGGAAACATCAGGCCTGTAAGGGAGAATGGTGTCAATGGAGCATGATGGCTGAGGTCCATACAGGAGGATGAAAGGAGAAAAGCCAGTGGTTGTTTGTGGCGCAGAGTTGTACGCGTATTTGACAAATGAGAGCACTTGATCCCAATTAGTGTAGTCATCAGAAGCGTACATGGCAAGCATATCTCCAAGGGTACGGTTAACGCGTTCTGTCATGCCATTGGTTTGAGGATGGTATGCCGAGGTTTTCGATGGACAGTACGACATGCCTTGAACAGCTCGTTGACGGCGTTCGAGAAAAACATGCGCTCACGGTCACTCAGTAATTCACTAGGTGCAACGTGTCGCAAAATGAGATGGTGAAGAAAAAAGGATGCAACGTCTTTCGCAGTGGTAGCAGGCAGCGCAGATGTTTCAGCGTAGCGTGTCAAATGATTGACGGCGACAATAATCCACCGGTTGCCTCAAAGAGTGTTTGGCAGAGGACCATAAATATCAATTCCGAAGTAGTCGAATGGTCTCGCTGGGCAGGTTAAGGGTTGCAAAGGGCCAGCAGTGCTGTGAGAAGGCGTCTTGCGTCGTTGACACGTGGTGCATGACCGAACGTACTGGCGAACGTGCCGATACATGCCGCGCTACTAGTATCTTAGACGAAGGCGAGAGTAATTCTTAAATACTCCAGCGTGGCCACACTGGGGGTCATAGTGAAAGGCAGCGTAGATGTCCGAGCGCAAATGACGAGGGATGACAAGGAGCCACCTACGGCTATCCGTCACGTACTTGCGGTGACACAACAAGCCTTCACAGACAGCAAAGTGTCTTGCTTGACGAGAGATGGAGTGTCAAGCTGTTTCTGACGAACTGTGAGCGAGGACGTCGAACAAAGAATTGATCCAAGGATCCTTGCGTTGCTGGGATGGCATGTCAGCGATGGTCAACGATGAAGAATTGCAAATGCCAGTTGATAAGCAGGCAAGGTCAGGAGGCAGTGGAGAACGGGATAGTGCATAGGCGTCTGAATGTTTGCGTCCTGAGCGATAAAAAACACGGATGTCGTATTCCTGAAGGCGCAAAACCGAACAAGTGAGGCGGCCAGTAGGATCTTTTATGGACGCTAGCCAGCATAAGGCATGGTGATCTGCGACAGCATCAAACTGGCGTCCATGAACGTAAGTGCTAAATTTTCCTTTAACCCAATTTATGGCCAAGCACTCCTTTTCCGTGACGGAATAGTTGGACTCTGCCTTCGTTAGGGTATAGCTGGCATAGACGACAACGTACTCGTCGCAGCCATGCTTGCGTTTAGCGAGAATGGCACCGAGGCCGACACCGCTTGCATCCGTGTGAATTTCAGTTGGTACATTGGGATTGAAGTGGCGAAGAACTGGCGGAGACGTGAGGAGTCGGCGCAGCACCGTGAATGCGTCATCGCAGTGGGAATTCCAGCCAGAGAGGTCCGCGCTACGGGAGAGAAACTGAGTCAGGGGGGCAGTTATAGAGGTAAAATTGCGAAATGAAATGCCGAAATTAGGAACACAAGCCTACAAAACTACGAGGCTCCTTCATGGTAGTAGGCTTGGGGTACTCGGAAACGGCACGCAGTTTGGCATGGTCTGGCGATATTCCTTCTTTTGAAAAAACGTGGCTAAGAATTGCGAGTTTGCGGGCGCCCAAACGACATTTCTTGAGGTTTAGTTGCAACCCGGCTACCGTAAGGCATTGGAGAACTTGTTCCAGACGGGAAAGATGAGTTTAAAAATTCGCCGAGAATACAACTATGTCGTCTAAATAGCAAAGACAGATGTGCCATTTAATTCCGCTGAGGACACTGTTCATCATTCTTTCAAAAGTCGCAGGCGCATTGCCAGGACCGAAGGGCATTACATTAAAGTCATATAAGCCGTCAGGGGTCACAAACGCCGTTTTTGGACGGTCTGGTTCAGCCATCGGCACTTGCCAATATCCAGAGCACAAATCCAGTGAAAAGAAAAACTCCGCACCTTGAAGGCAATCCAAGGCGTCATCAATTCGTGGCAGTAGATAAACATCCTTGCGTGTGATCTTGTTTAGTCGACGACAATCCACGCAAAACCTGATGGAGCCATCTTTTTTTGCACGAGGACCACTGGCGAAGCCCAAGGACTGTGTGAGTGTTGAATAACACCACGTTGCAGCATCTCGTCGACGTGTTGAGTGATGACGTCAAGCTCAGCCTGCGAGACGCGGTAGGGGCGCTGACGAAAGGGATTATGGTGACCGATGTCGATAGGTTGAGAGCCAACTGACGTGCGTCCCCAGGGAGAATTCCCGTGGTCGAAGGAGGCACGAAAACGGTCAAGCAGTTGAATGAGCTGATTGCGCTGGTCTTGTTTAAGGCCGGTGTGTACGCTGCGCAACACGACGTCTTCGTCAGGTGGTGAGGGCGCGGTGGCAGCTGAGACAGCATCCACGGAAATTGGCGTCGCATCAAAACGGGCATCGACAGGAAACATGTCATCATAAGTGTCAAGACTTCCAATACATTCGCCAGGCAATAAGGTAGCGGGACAAAGCAACGGATTGCACACGTACACGGCACTGGAGCCGTCAGCAAGTGTTATGACGGCAAACGGGATTACAAGGTTCCGGAGACGAGCGCATTCTTGTGACGGCATAAAGAGGGCAGTTGAATCGGAAACGGAGTTGCACGAAAGGGATACCGCGGCAACCGAAAAAGCAGAGATAACGAAGTCAGTGGCGACGATCACCTTTTTGGGTGAGCTAGGAAGATCTATCAATCTTGTGCTGAATGGGAACAAAACGAGTTGCGCACGAGCGCAGTCGACAACCGCATGATTAGCAGAAAGAAAGTTCCATTCAGGATGATTTCATGAGACGCATGCGGAAGGAAGACAAATTCAACAATGTAAAGCATTCCTTGAATCACAACACGAGCAGTGCATGTGGCAGAACGTTGGACGTGTTGCGAACTCGCTGTACGTAAAAAAATTTCAACCAGTGGAGTTGTCACTTTGTTTAGTTTGCGGGATAACACTTCACTGATTGTACAAATAGCGGCACCTGTGTCGACAAGAGCAGTTGTGGCGAAACCATCCACAAACACGACAATCTCGTTAGGGGCGAAAGATGAGGCCTTGATAATTTCGTCGGCGGCGCAGCTCTTGCCTCAGAAACTGTGACTGTTAGTTTTCCACTTGGGCGTGGTTACAACGGCGAAGCAAGGGGGAAGGAGGCCGAAGACGGGTGAAGGAGATTGATGTCGCCTGAAGTCTGGTCGACGTGAACGGGGGTCGTGTGCATCAGGTGTCACATGCGATTCTGATTGCCGAGGTATGTTGCCGGAATGCTGAACATCATTAAAATAGAATCCACGGCGACGACAGTAGCGCGCGACATCTCCTGGAATACCGCAGTTGTAGCAGACGGGCCTGTTATCCGGAGTACTCCAAGAGTTTACAGGTGCTCGAGGTGGTGGAAAAGGCCGATTTACCGGATAAACCGAAACTTGTGACCAGTAGTAGTTGGTGGCTGGACTGTATGAAGGGAGCGATGGTTGGGCAGGAGGTCGGCGGACGGCTTCTGCATAAGTCAGCGGTTCAGAAACTGATACTGGGGACGCGGGCGAAGGGAAAGCCTTAGAAACTTGCGTCTGAATAGCACGGCGAAGAAAGTGGTCCAGTGCTGTGGGGGTCTCGTTGATGGTGGCGACAAGAGAGAGCTGTTGAGCAAGTTTCTCCCGGATGTACTATTGAATTTGAGGCATTAACACGCTGTAGTCGGAGCCACTGCTTTTTCACTCCAAAGTCGAAATATCAGCTGTTTGCGTATTAGCGCGACGTGTAGAAGTTCGTTGCTTGCGTAGCTCATCGAAACTTTAATATAGCTGAATCACGGCCGTGACAGTCTGTGGGTCTTTGGCCACAAGCATATGAAAAGCGTCGTCATCAATGCTTTTCAATACATTCTTTATTCTGTCAGCCTCCTCCACACTCGCATCAACTCGCCTACAGAGACTGATCACAACCTCAATGTAGCTCGTGAAGCTCTCACCATTTCGCTGAAATTGTCGCCGCAGGTCGAGTTCAGCATGAAGCTTGCACATGGCTGGACGACCGAAAAACGAGGTCACGGCCTGTTTGGAAACCGACCAGGTGGGGATGTCGGCTTGATGGTTGGTGAACCATAGGTTGGCCAAATCTGTCAAGTAGAAGACGACGTGAGTCAGCTTCGCAGGGTCATCCCACTTGTTAATAGCGCTGGCGCGCCCGTACTCTGCCAGCCAGTCCTCGACATTTTGATCTTCAATGCCGTTTTATACTGGTGGGTCACGCAGACGAAGTACACCAGGGCAAATGACAGGCGGCAGCGTGGATGAGGCTTGTGGGGGATCGACGCACTCGATCATCCCAGACAGAGATGGTAGCTTACGGTTGCCGAGCTCCAGGATGTTACCGAGCAAGTTTTCACCCAATGCAACGAGCAAGGTTGCGTAAAAGCACAGGTTATTATTCAAGTAACGTTAGCCGCATGAAGCTGGTAGAGGCAGGAACCCGGCAAGCACGAGCCACACACGAACGTCAACGTCTTCTTTCATGCTGGCACAGAGCTGGTGCCACTTTGATGCTCCCGTACATTATATATATATATATACATATATATATATATATATATATATGTGTGCTGTATACAGTATTTATACTGTATAATTCAAAGCTGCGCTGGTTCATCTTGATGGATTTGATACAGTGGTAGCTTTGTTGCGTGCCGAGTCTCGCGTGCTCATGAGCAGAACGTTGCTTACAAAGTTGATGCGGTATTGGTCATGTAGGGTGCTTGTGAGCGCTGCCACTTTTAGTTCGGAATGCATGAGCTTCGAAAGTGGAGTTTCAGCACAGCTGAGGCCTCCACGTATTCGCAGGACTATTTTTTAGTCGTCCACTGGAAGTAGAGGGGGTCAGCGGGCACTGCGACGAGTCGATGGGAGAGCTTTCTTTTTCTCTTCTTGCGAAATATTCATTGCAGGCGTCGACTTCTTCGGGGATGAAGCGGGCTTTCTGTCCCTAGCATACGCTTGACGCCAGCTGCCTTCATCATCGCTGAGAGCTTCGGCGGAGTAAAGCTCCTCTCCCTCTGCTTTGTGGATGACTATGTTGGTACGCTTAGCTCGTAGGCCCACCGAGGTAGATAGATTTGTGGGGTTTAACGTCCCGAAACCACCATATAGTTATGAGAGACGCCGTAGTGGAGGGCTCCGGAAATCTTGACCACATGGGGTTCTTTAACGTGCTCCCAAATCTGTTACACGGGCCTACAACAATTCCGCCTCCATCGGAAATGCAGCAGCCGCAGCCGGGATTTGAACCCGCAACCTGCGGGTCAGAAGCCGAGTACCTTAGCCACTAGACCACCGCGGCGGGGCAAGGCCCACCGAGATAGTTACGCTCTGCCAAAAAAAAAGTTTCACCTTTGTGGGCGCGAAATGCGAAGCACTCATTTGAAATCACTACAGATGATATGATGGAATCCGTAGAAAGCTTCACATTTGTTCAAGTTGCCCTTGATTGACTTAAGCAGTCAGAGACAAGATTTTAGCTGGAGCACTTGCGAAACGTGGCCGCTCCCGGTGGCGTCTATGGCGCGTCTCCCCAGTGAAAGTAGTTCCAAAGTAGCATCTGTATTTTCAAAGTGAAATATAATTATTCCTCTTTTATTTTCTTCGTGAAGCTACTTCATACAGGACGCTGCTCATACCTGTAAGATATTCGTATTTCTGTTGATTTATCTCTTGTCACTCCGCGTTTTCGAACACGTGAGAAAGTCGTGCCTTTATATGCGACGCAATTCTTAGCGAACTTCGACGAGTTAGAGCGTATCATCTATCTATTTATCTATCTATCTATCTATCTATCTATCTTTCTATCTAGCCGCCTACGCTTTTTTGCTCTCCAGGCCGTTCCAATAATGGTATTAATACCAAACTTGGTATAACATAACCTAATTGTATGAAGAACATATTTGACCAGTCATAAGCTGAAATCGTTTTATGTATGTCACGAATATCATGATTCACCTTTCATGGTCCCGCAGCTATTGGGACGGTTTTGTTCCCATGGCTTGTTACAAAACTGGTATGGTCTGACATGATTGCATGCCGAACACAAGCGACAGACCCTAACATGAAAATCATGACATGCGTGTCATGTAAAAACACGGCTAGAAGACACGGTCATGAGACGCTGGTGGATGTTTCGCTATCTTCACTTACAGTGAATTTGGTACTACGGTACATGAATAGATGATGAAGGCATGTGACTGCTGCAAACGTGATAATTATGAGATGCGTGCCATGTAACAACATGACTACATGCCACGCTCATGATGCGCTGGCGTCTGTTTTGCTAGCTTCACTTATACGAAACTTGGTGTTACGGGACGTGAATGGGAGACGAAGGTATAATACTGGTGGGAACATGGTGAAATTGAGATGCGTGTGCTGTCACAACATGACTATATCTTGCGCTCATGAGACGTTCGTGCCGTTTCGCAAGCTTCAGATGTAACAAAAATGGTATTACGCTATGCGAACGGACATCTTAGGGAAATGACACATCCAAACATAATATTCACGAAATGCGGGTCATGTAACAACATGACTACAAGCCACACTGATAATGCGCTCGCTGCCGTTTCGCTAGCTTCAAATATGCCATACATGGTATTACGTGACGCCAATGGATGGTGAACTAGTGCAAACATAATAATCATAAGATGCGTGTCATGCGAGATCATGACTACATGTCACAGTCAAGAAGCCAATACATTTCGACGTGACACGGTGCGCGTGCTCACCGGCGTTCATTTCGTTGCGTGACCAGGCTTTCCCACGCCAGGCACCGGTCCTGCCTTATACTCCCAGGCGCACGCCGCGCTGCGTGGCTTTGACGCATGAGCGTTTAAGCGCGTCCGGCGTCCCTCCGTCATGAAAAAAGGAGACACGGGGTTGTCTGGGTAACACAATGGCACGAAATGTTGCATGTAGCATTTCGTGCCGGTTTCCATCGGGCCGCACCGATAGACGCTTGTTGCGCCGGTCGGGCCTGGCGTCAGAGTAGAGTGCTCGCGTTTGGCTAACACAGCGTCCCTGTGCCCAGCGTACACGCGCGTCAATGCTACATTGGAGTATCTTAGGCCCTTCCAGATGCGCACGTAGCAGTTTTGCTAGAACCACTTATATCAAATTTGGCGTTATGTAACGTCAATAGATAACGGATTATATGACTGGGGGAAAATTGATAATTCTGACATGCGTGTCAAGTAAGAACATGGCACTGAACCACCGCACCCTGCGCTGTAGGGGTGCACGAAAGGCAGTGGTTAAGCGCCTTCTACCGCAAATTGTGTCTCTTTTTTAGATGCGGAGCATCTAATACTCGAGGCTTGTAGTGCGGCGCCGTCCGCAAGCTTCCTCCTCCTTCTTCCACCATCTGTGCATCCCTTCCTCCTCTACACACCGTGCGCGCTTCACTCCTCCACAATCTGTGCACCCTTCCTCCTCTACACACCGCGTGCACTTCTCCTCTTCACGAACATTCGCTAGCTGTATAATGTAGCGCGCATGCGCCGTCACGCTTCGAGAACATCGGCAGCTGACGCGCGCGCATGCGCCGTTGCGCTTCTCCCCCTTCTCGAACATTCGACAGCTGACAGTGCATGCGCCGTCGCGCTGTATATATACTCAAGGTCGGCGCTCGCTCGCTCAGTTGCCACTCGTCGGTTGGTTTGTACGGCGCGTCGACGTCCAAGGTCGCGGTGAAATGAATTCCAAAGAATCCACAAACACAATGATCGACGTCCCTTCGCCCAGCGTCGCCCTTTCGCATACGTGTGTACGTGTTCACTCATTTACCACCCTCTCCTACAACCACGTTAACCAATTTAGCCATCGACCCAAGTAAGTCGCAATTTAACACCCCATTTCACAACCACGTTAACCAATTTAGCCATCGACCCATGTAAGTCACACTTTAACACCCCGTTAACCAATTATATGCTCCGCATCCTCCTCAGTGTTCCCCCGAGGGAAGCTGCGGGCAATTTTTTTACAAATATTAGAAGTTTATTACCAAAGCGCGATGAACATGACTCTATAATCAATTTCTGTGATGCTGATGTTGTTTTGTTGACTGAAACATGGCTTTCTTCTAAGGTAACGAGTATGGAATTGTTTGATTGCAAAAAGAAGTTCAACGTATTCCGCTTTAACGGAGATCAAAGGTGTGGCGGTGGTGTTTTAATAGCTGTTGAAGATAATTTTGTTGCGTTGCCCATTAATTCCCCAAGTAACCTGGAACTAGTCTGGGTTGAGCTTTGCGTATGTTTTAAAAAGTTGATCTTGGGCATATGTTACCGTCCCCCTTCTTCGTGTCCCACTTTCGTTGATGAATTGCATGACGCGCTTAACATGATCACTGTACATTTTCCCAACACTCTTATCCTCTTGGCTGGGGATTTCAACTACCCCACGATTGTGTGGAATAATGTATCGCCTCAGTGATCATTCGTTACTCCATTTCGATCTTGAAACTCCTGTCTGTACACACATCAATCGGAAAAAATATATTACAGACTATAAACGTGCTGACTACAACGCGATGAATTGTCAGCTAGCTCTTTTTCTTTATCATTACTTGCAGGTGTTTTCACTGCATTCTGTGAAAACTAATTGGGAATTGTTTAAGGGCATTGTAGAGCACCCTGTTGACGCTATTGTTCTGCCTAAATCTTTGAGGTGTGAAAGAAAATCACCTTGACTTGATAAGTAGTGGAAAAACTGTCCTATAAAAAGAAACGTTTGTTTCACTCTGCAAAGTTTATGAATTCCGAGGTGCGATGAGTATCCTATTTTTTCGAGGCTGCTGAGTACAAATCTGCATTAAAGAGCGCCAAGGACACGTTCAACAACCACACTTTGCCTGCTATGCTTATTGACAATCCGAAACAATTTTGAAATGCAATAAACAAGAAATACACCACCACATTGGTACTTACATCTACTGATGGTGTTGCAGTCCCGTCACACGAATGTGCTTCTGTTCTCAACAATGTTTTTGCGGCGGCTTTTTAATGATTTTTGCGATAGTTTTACCTACCCTGTTTTTGAATTTGCTCCTATGGACCCAGTCATATTTGACGTTTCCGGCATTCAGAAGATTATAGAAAATCCTCAAATTTCTTCTTCTTGTGGCATTGACAACACTAATTTCAAATTCTTGAATAATACAAAGTTGTATTGTTCTAATACTCTTAAAAAACTGTTTGAACAATTCCTTGAAACAGGTTCTTCTCCAAATGATTGCAAAGTTGGGAAGGTAATTCCTCTGCACAGGTCTGGAATTACACATTTCCCTCACAACTTTCGTCCCATTTCTCTCACTAGAATACCTTGTAAAAGCACGTCATATACTCTCATCTCTTCTCTTTCTTACAGTCGAATTCTTTTTTTCACTATAGCCCAGCACGGATTCCCTAAGTCATTTTCATGCGAAACCCAACTCATATATTTCACGCATGAACTTCATTGCATCCTCGATCTCGGATCTCAGGCAGACTGTATATATTTGGATTTTTCAAAAGCCTTTGACAAAGTCTCGCATGCACTTCTATTTCTTAAACTACATAATCCTAACATTAACCATAATGTACTTGCATGTTTGATCTGTTTTCTTTCAAAGCGCTCACAATTCGTAACAGCAAACAACTTTGACTCACATCCTTTACCTGTTCATTCTGGTGTACCTCAGGGGTCCGTTCGCGGGCCCCTTCTGTTTCTAATCTATATAAATGACTTACCGACTAATAATTCTTCTTCAATAATTCTTTTTGCAGATGATTGTGTTATTTATCGCGATATTAACTACAATAACGATGTCTCTTGCCTCAATTCCGACATTAACAAGGTCATGGACTGGTGCAACACTTGGAACATGAAACTAAACGTTAATAAGTGTAAGCACACGCACATTTCTCGAAATTCTAGCCCAGCTTCCACTTACCACATTAACAATGTCTTTCTTGAAACTGTACTCTCTCATAAGTACCTAGGTGTTCAAATTTCTTCTAACCTGTCTTGGAAAACTCATATTTATTATATCATAAATAACGCCGACCGAATGCTTGGGTATAAACGCAGGAACTTCTGTCATTCATCCAGTTCAACAAAACTATTACTTTATAAAACACTGGTTCGCTCAAAATCAGAGTATTCTACATCTGTCTGGAGCCCTGACATGGAATCACTCATTTCCGACTTAGAAGCTGTGCAGAACCGTGCCTGCCATTTTATACTCTCTATCACCGAACAAGCAGCGTAACCGCCATGAAATTAACTTTATCCCTCCCTGCTCTTTCTCATTACAGGTCAGTAGCTTCATTATGTCTTTTTCACAAAATTGATTACAACAGCTATCTGAAACAGAAATTATTAACAAGACCATCATACATATCAGCTCGAATTGATCACCGCAATAAAGTTGGAGTTCTATCTTGTCACACCAAATGCTTTCATGACTCATTCCTACCCAGAACTTGTGTCAGTTGGAATGATCTTCCCCATGATATCGCTTATATAACTGATAAAAATATGTTTCGTAAAAAGTATTAATCTTCTCTAAATGTTTATATATATATATATATATGTTTGTATATATGTAGTACATATGTGTGTATATATAAGGTTATTATTGTTAGTATACGTTTTTATTTAATAAATTGTTGTCATTTATGCCTACTTTATTTCACTTATCTGCTGTGAGTTTTTGTCCTTGCTGTTTTACATTGCTTCCGTTATAAATATCTCCACTCCCCTCTGTAATGCCCTCGGGCCCTGAGGGTACATTAAATAAATTAAGATACTATGCTCATAGTATGCTCGCGGGCATTTCGCTAGCTACACGTATATTAAATTTGGTGTCACGTGACGTGAATAGGGGACGAAGGTGTACGACACATCCAAACATGATAATCATGACACGGAAGCATGCACCACATTTTTCCTCCAGCTCGTAACATTGTGCTGATTTTGATGTTACATAGCAAGCTTTCTCATTCGTCCTTCGCATATCACTGATTCCCACTGTACGTGGGATCTGCCAATTTTTTATGTGCACCTCAAGCGGTAAGCAGCGTCTGCGTCTTCATGAAACGCTGATGCCGCGCCCCCGTCACCATACACAGCGTTACGACACGCGCGCGAAAAAAAGTATACATCGCTTAGTGCTACACAAGGAGAAGCTTCGCCTCCGTAGCTTTCCCTTCAGTGCCAAGGAACGTTGTCGCCGAGTATAGGCTATGAGCCTACGCGTGATCAGTCGCATTTAAAAGACATACTGGTACAGATCAAGGATAATATAAAGATACCTCCACTACCCATAAATATGAACCCTAGCTTTCACGACATCAGGCAGAAAGCCAGGGCAGTGCCATTAAAATCTAGGTACTCTGGTAGGCAGGACGTCACGTATACAGACGCTGCGGAATATGAAAGCAAAGCGGCACATACAGCAAAAAAAGCCGCGAGGCACCACGCAGGAAGGCTGTGTTTTTTTAGCCTCCACAGTATTTTAATTTCGTAGCTTTGCGCACACCAGTGCGCCACTTCAGTTATTATTCTCGCCCGCTTGATCAGCACCTAGCGTGCAGCCCTTTTCAGGGCTTCAAGAATAAAGAGAAATGTAGTCCCCCCGTTTCCTTTTGTAATTTCCTTCCTGTTTTTATTCTCCAGGATCTATTGATCGAGATCGGCCATCCAACACTATGAATTACACCTCCTGTAAAGCCACTGGATTGAAGAAGTGCCCCTACAAACGGGCCCCAGCCCAGCTCAAACCAGGGCACGGAAACTTTTGGCAGCCAAGGGCTCCCACACCACAGGCAAAGTTGGGAACCCCACACCCACATCACGGCCACTCAACCGAGCCGCCCCAGTGCCTTCCGGCCGTCCTGCAAAGAGCAAGACAACGCCAAGCGGCTCCAAGCCTGAAGTCGCCATGACGACGGGCTCTGAAGCCGCCATTTTGTCGTCTTCCCAACAAGACGCCCACGAGAGCGAGAATGGCAGCACCATCTCGTCATCCATCTCCTCTCCCTCGTCGTCCTCTTCGTGGGAGCACGAAACGCCTCCCTTCTCCCCTAACAGCGGAGCAGAGAGCGAAAAAAAAAAGACACAGCATCGCCCAAGCGGAAAAGACTGGCAGCAACAGCAGCCCGCCGCAAGTGTGCTGACTCAATACCGCGGAAGCTCAACCTCCTTGCTTCCTCGTCAGGCGCCCCCTTCTGGCCAAACGCCGACATCGTGGTTGACATCACCACTGGCCTCGAAACAGACGGGGAATATTTCGACTCGCTCAGAGGGAGACGAACGCCCCGGCAACCTTCTGTTGACTCAGCCTTTGCAGAGAACAGGGAAGCCCCCATCGGGACCTTTTCCCCTCTCATCAACCTTCCCCCTCTCTCCCGTATTCCAGGACCCAGGCACCAGAAGGGACAGCCGCAAAGGCCGCATCACAGCCGGTCCTGTTCGAGCCCACTCTCGTACTCTCGACCGACCACGATACATCATGGGAGAAAGTCGGGAAATCGTCAGCCACACCCAAGCGAGCGAGGCAGGCCACGCCAGTGGATCCAAGTGTTTTCCTTTCCCAGGAGCAAGCCCCCTTTCTCACCAGAACGAGTTTCCCTGCCGCCCTTCCTTCGGCCGCTCCGAGTGACGTAGCCAAGGAGCAGCCTGCTGGGCAAGGAGGCCCCTTCTTTCTCCCAAGCTCGGTTGTGGAAGTGGTTCGTAAGGAAGAGGAAAAAATTGCCCGCAACTTCCCTCGGGGGAACACTGAGAAGGATGCGGAGCATATAATTGGTTAACGGGGTGTTAAAGTGCGACTTACTTGGGTCGATAACTAAATTGGTTAACGTGGTTGTGAAATGGGGTGTTAAATTGCGACTTACTTGGGTCGATGGCTAAATTGGTTAACGTGGTTGTAGGAGGGGGTGTTAAATGAGTGAACACGTACACACGTATGCGAAAGGGCGGCGCTGGTCGAAGGGATGTCGATCATTGTGTTTGTGGATTGGTTGGAATTCATTTCACCATGACCTTTGACGTCGACGCGCCGTACAAACCAACCGACGAGCGGCAACTGAGCGAGCGAGCGCCAACCTTGAGTAAATATACAGCGTGACGGCGCATGCACTGTCAGCTGTCGAATGTTCTCGAAGGAGAAGCGCGCGCGGCACAGATGGTGGGCGACGGCGCGACGGCGCATGCGCGCGCGTCAGCTGTCGAATGTTCGAGAAGCGGTGCGGACGGCGCACTACAAGGCGCGAGTATAAGATGCTTCCGCATCTAAAAGGCACCCATATTTCTGTCTGCTTATAGGCGAAACGGCGCAGTGCCTTGAATGGGTGGTGGTAAGGAGGGATAAAAAGAATAGAAGGAAATAGATGAAGAAATAGAGAGGCAAGCGACGGAAAAAAGGAGATAGGAAAGTGGGGAACCGGTCGAAGCAGTTCAAGGGCGGGGCACAACAATGAGAGAGCTCCACGGCGTCAGAAGACCGTGGAGGGCGAACCAGTCAGCGGGAGCTACGCTGGCATCGGAGATCGCGAGGGCACGACCGTCCAGCTTGAAATCCTGCGAGCGAATTCCCTCCCACGCTCGGAGGAGAGCAAACCGCTGGAGTCTCCTCCTCCCCCCAGGTGGGCTCAGCAAGCTTTCCTCCTCTTCCCGCCACAGAGGCGCCCGGACACATAAATCTTTGCGCGCCGATCGACCCCTCCATGCCAAACACAAGGGGGGAAAAGATGGGGAAGTCGACAAAAAAGCAAAAAACAGCACCACGCCCGGTTTCCTCTCAGGTGGTAGCGGAGGTCAACGCCCCTCTTCGCCAAATATCACCAGAGCACACCGTTCACCCGATCGGCCAGACGATCATTTTTAGACCGCGTGGCCGTAAATCACACTTTCTCGCTGTATCGAGCGACGCAATTGCTGTTTTCCACACCGGTTTCCCAGCCACACAACGGGTAAGGGTGAATCATCGCTACAACCTCGTCGCTGTCGACACCGCCCCCAACTCGGACGTCGGTGCTCTTCTTCAGATAAGCACCATCGTGGATGTCCGAGTAAAAGCGAATGTGCTCGATCTGAACTCGTGTGTCGGAGAGGTGTTTGGGGTGAACGAAAGCATTCCCCTCGAAGTCGTTGCCTCGACCATTGCCTCCTCCATTAAGACTCTTTTGTGTGCGCGGCGCAGCTCCACACTGGTGATTACCTTTGAGGGAACCATGGTGCCAGCTGAGATCTTGCCTTTTGAACAGCGGAGGCCGGTTCGAGCGCGGCCCCCGCGTTCACTAGTGTGCGCCCTTCGGTGTGTCTGGGCATGCCACAGCAACGTGTTCCGGCGACAGGCGCTGCCTCCGTTGCGGCGCGAACCACGCCGAGGGCCCCTAAACTTCAGAAAGACCCCGCTGTATTGACTGCAAGGGATCTCACCCTGCGAAGAAACCTCGGTGCGAGTTTTGGCAGCTACAACGAAAGGCCACCTTTCTTCTCGCCTCCTCTGGCGGTAAACTGACGCGTCACGAAGCCACCAAGCAAGTGAAAGCTGCGTATCAACGGGAGGCTTCAGCGATAGCAACGGCTACCACACGCTTTGCCTGCTCCTTCCGCGATGCCCTCATGGGCAACGCCATTACATCACCAGCATCAGCAGCCACACAGCCTACACGTCCCCCCCTCCCCCTCCCCAAAAGGACGCAGACGATAGGGTGATGACGGCACTGGCCGCGGCTCTTCGCGCACTCCTGGAGACGCTGGTGTGCAGCACGACGACGTGCAACCTTTGCGTCGCAGCTTTGCGCACCCATGAAGATCTCACCCACCATGAATAGTGCGTGGAAGAAGCCCCGGCTGCGGATACTCCAGTGGAACACCCGTGCTCTCCACCGCCGTCACCCTGAGCTTGTGCGCTCACATTCCCAGCGCAAACTCGATGTGCTGGCCCTTCAGGAAACGCACGTTCGTGCTGGGGACCTCAATATCCCCGGCTTTTTCTCCACATCAGAGATTGTGCGGCAGATAGAGGCCCTCTGTACGGAGGAATTCACTATCGGCGAGCTGCGTCACGTCCTTGCGACGCGGAGGAACCGTTCAGTGCCTGGCAGTGACGGCATCACGTACCAGATGCTGCGAAACCTCGACGAAAGCCAACTTCCTGGCCTGCTCGAGGCATACAAGACCGTCTGGCACTCTTTTGCGTTTCCGGTGACGTGGAAGGAGGCCATCGTCGTTTCGGTACGCAAGAAGGGCAAGCCCAGGTCGGTTTTGCTTACGTCCGCTGCTGGGAAGGTGATGGAGGCCATGGCTCTCACGCATCTCGGGTTGATAGCTGCGGCCGTAAACTTCCTGGCGGACGTGCAGAGCAGCTTCCGCTGTCACCGATCAACCGCGGATTGCATCTCCGACGTTGTCACCACGATGGAGGGTGCAAAGATCCGCGGTGAAGCCAGATATTTGGTTCTCCTCGACATCAAGAATGCCTTCGGTTGCCTGCCTCATGCGGCTGTTTTGGACGCTCTACGTGCAATGGGTGAGTGTGGCAGGCTTCTCGGGTACGTCGAGGAGTTCCTCAGTGGCAGAACCTTCCCTGTCCGCATTGCTGGAGACCTCAGCGCGCCTCGCCCGTCCAGTGCTGGTGTGCCGCAGGGCAGCATTTCGGGCCTCATGCTGTTCAACCTCGCCCTCGCGTGCATCGTGGACTAAATCCCGCGTGACTGGCAGTATGCGGTGAGCATTGCCATCTATGCGGTTGACGTCGCCCTCTTTGCGAGTGGACCTACTTCGTGCGGGATACAGGTGTGACAGAGCATCAAGCGCTCTCTCGAGGCCATGGATGCTTTCATCACGAGCATTGGGCCTCACCTCTCCGCTGCCAAGAACGAAGCACTTCTCGTTCACCCCAGTCTCAGGGGGTGATAGAAGTTGGCTGCCTCACGTTCCAGGGACGCGTTCTGCCGTGGCGACGATCGGTGCGATGCCTCGGCATCACGCTAGATCATCGCCTGAGGTGGAAGCCAGCAGTTGCCAACCACTGACTAAGCTCTTGTAGAGTCGCAGGAGCGGCATCCTCTCTCCTCGTGCGGGGCAAAGGCTGTTCGCCTGACATCGCCCTGAGGATGTTCAACGCCGTCGCCGGAGCCAGGGCCCTCTATGCGTTCTCCTTAGTCACACTTCGAGCGTCTCAATGGGAGACACTCGAGACGGCACATCGCGGTATCATCCGCCGCCTCTTCGGATATCCTCGATTATCACCAGTGAACATGACCTATGCCGAAAGCAACCGATTTTCCCTCTCGCTCAGAGCCAAGACTTGTGCTCTGTGTCACGTGGAGCGCATGCACAAGACGCGAGGGGGCAAGGCGTTGGTCAATCTGCTCCTGTCACTGCCCGACACTAGCAAGGGCCGCAGCGCGATAGGGTACGCCAGCCTTGTCTCCAGAGCCCCTTTCGCAGGACTCCTGCCTATTCCTCCTCACTGGGATTCCGTGCTGCCCTTTTCGATCAGGGTTCTAGGCATACGCAGCTAGGGGCACACACTTCGGGCTGCCCTACTACAGGAAACCTGCGCCCTGATCGAAGAGCAGTACTCAGGCCACCTCTATCTGTACACGACGACTCGGTGGAGGGGGACGGCTCGGCTGCTGCTGCCAGCGTCATTCCGGCACTCCGAAACGAGAAGTGCCGTCTTTCACTCCTGGCGACATCGATCACTGCTGAGTTCGCGGCATAGAACTTAGCGGTCAATCAGCTGGCCGAATTGCTGCTGCCATCGGCCGTCGTCTTCTGCGACTCTCGGGCGGCGTTCTTAACCCTCGCGAAGGGTTAAAATGGCCCTTCAATCTCGCAGCGCCTCACGCGCAAGTTTACTGGGAGCGTTCAAAGTGGGTGTGCTGTGTTTTTCCAGTGGGTGCCCTCACACATCGGAATGCGCGGCAACGATTGATTCATTTGTGGGGTTTAACGTCCCAAAACCACCATTTGATTATGAGAGACGCCGTCGTGGAGGGCTCCGGAAATTTTGACCACCTGGGGTTCTTTAACGTGCACCCAAATCTGAGTACACGGGCCTACAACATTTCCGCCTCCATCGGAAATACAGCCGCCGCAGCCGGGAATCGAACCCGCGACCTGCAGGTCAGCAGCCGAGTACCTTAGCCATTAGACCACCGCGGCGGGGCATGCGCGGCAACGAGGCAGCCGATGCGCTAGCAAAGGACGCCCATGACCCCTCCTCACCCGCAATGAACTTCATACACAGTTTCGGTGTGGCGTGGCAGATCATCGCACGCTACGTCCGTGCTCTTCACCCAGAACCCCACACAACAGCCGGAAAACCTGTCGCACGCCTACCGTCAACAGGAATCGTGCTCGTGCTTTCTTGGTGCGCCTTCGAACGGGATGCAGCCGTACAGCGCACCAGCTCTTCAAACAGCGTGACAGTGGCACCTCGTCGTGCGTGCAGTGTCCGGCAGACGAGACCGTCGAACATATCCTGTGCCAGTGCCCGGTATACGCGGATATTCGTTGCTGTCTCTGCAACACCTACGCGCAACTCGGACTGCCACACGTGAGTCCAGAACACATGTTGTTCCCCTGGGCGAACATAGCGACACTTCGCCGGGCGTTCCATGCGCTGCTGGACTTCGTCGGCAACGCAGACCTTTTTACGCGCCTCTAAAGAGGCCCGTTACGCACGTACGTATCCTTGTTTACATCCCGCCGCGCGCCACGCTTCCTCGGAGTCCCACGTGACTTTGCCTATGTAGGCTGCTCTGAGCTGTCTCACGGCCTTTCGTTTTTTTCTCCCTCCCTCGCGGGGGTGCGGCCCCATCGGAGCAGACACTCTCTCCCCTTCTCTCGTGGTCGGCGAGCGCCCAAACTTTTTTCTACCTGTCCGGTGGTGAGTGTGTGTGTGTGTGTGTGTGTGTGTGTGTGTGTGTGTGTGTGTGTTTTCGCTTATCGGGTGCATTGCTTCGCCTCCGGCTTCTCGGCGGTCTTTAAGTAGGTTGCGTGTGCTGCTTTTGGTTTCTTGCGCGCGCGTGCGTGATGCGAGGGATCGAATGCTTTTCACTACCTTTTTCATACCTCTTCTGTTCTGTCTCTTTAAGTTCTATACCCCCTTTCCCCGCGCATACCTGCGGCGGTGCTCTCGATTAAGAGAGGGGGTAACGGGACAGTGCTTTTTTCTTCATTTTTCCTCTTTCAAAGCCACTTGTCGGCACATACAGCAATCGCAGTCAGGAAAAATGATGGGCTGACGACGTGCTGCCCAGTCCATAGTGTCGAGACTGTAAAGGCCGAGGAAGTGCCGTAGTTTTGGCTATCAGCCAAAAGGGGTCAGAGTTGCCGTCAGTGTCTCCAAAAACACCGTGAGAATTTATGAATCGTGAAGAGTGATGGTCACTGCCGTCCGTATATGAAATATAGTATATGGTAGTACCCGGAGCGTTGATTCTGCTCCTCTCGACTCCAGCTCACCAGTCACCCATAGGGAATGAGGAGGCTAATTCGGTCACCCGAGGTCTCACCTATCGGTCGATCCCAGGAACCTCCCAAGTTACCAAACAAAGTCGTGAGGATATGCGCACATACTACGAAATCATCAAACACTACAGGCGAATACGGCTAATATACCCAAGTGCGGACAACTCGCTGTGTTGAAAAAACTATATTTTGTGGCTAAGGTAAAGTTCGTAGTTTAAAAACCGCGTTGCGAGGTTTTTCCAAGCCCCACACTTTAAAACAAGTGGCACTCAATAGTTTTACAGCGCAACTGTGAAATTAGTGACGAAGCAGCGCATTCGGTCCACACGGTGTGGACATGTTGAAGTCAAAAGAATGCTACCCATGCTTAAGAATCTTAGGAGGTCCTGCTGCAAAGCCCAGACCGCAACGTCCAGCGTGACATCATCAGTCGAGCCTTTGCTGCTGCCGTGTTCCAAGAGATTTAAGCTGACTGCTAGGGGCGATGGCTTATGTCTGAAGTAACTGACTGGCTTTTTCTTAGTCTTTTTCCCTCTTAACCAATTGAAATATTGACTTCATTGCTGAGTAGCGCGCGCTGTTGCTCGCCCTCAACAAGTAAACGGCCTTCATACAAAATAACGTCGATGAATGTACCTGTTGTCTGTAGTAACTCTGAAGTGGGGAGGCGAAAGAGGAAGTTTTTCCTGAGTGGAACGCTCGTTTCAGTCTCTGTTACTTTTTTCCCGTTGTTCATTGGTGCTTGTGGAAGACAGCTTTCTTCAGCCTGCGGAAATGGACGTAGAATCACGAGGGCCTCCACCCATATCTTTTACGTCGTCTGTGGCCACTCTAAGAAAACGCTCCGGCCACCCAAGTGACGTCGTCAGTGAGGATATACTCTACGACCAGTGATGAGAGCTCCGATGAAAGTGACTTTGTGCCCGTGGCAAGACGCAAGGCGAAGAGGAGGCCACTTACGAAATCTCTTTCCCAAAGTAAGGCCACCCCGAATTTTTAAGAGCCACCTGTTCAAACTCTTTTGTTTGTCCCGCTGAATGCCACTGACAGCATGAGGCGACTTAATCGCCAGGTCACGTCTATGTCACACGAGGCGCTCGTTCCGGGACAAATAGCAGATGTGAGAATCAATGGCCGCAAGAACATTCTGGCGATAGACGTTACGTGACGTACTGCTCTCGGCGTATTGACCAAGGTGAATGTGCTGGGGAACATCAACGTCCGTTCTTTCGTAGATAATGGCAAGGACTGTAGGTCAGGCGTTATCTACGACGTCGACCCTTCTACCAGCGATAGTAATTTTTACATTTTAATAAACCAGAGACAGAAGCTACTGTAATCTTGCAAGCCCGCCATCTCGACAACTCACGATGTGTGAAACTAATTTTCAAGGGTTACAGTCTCCTAACTAAAGTAAAAGTTGGCCATTTTCGACACACAGTACGGCCGTTCGTGCCCGAACCTCTTCAGTGGCGGAAGTGCTGTAAAATACGACACGTGAGCGCTGTTTGCACAAGTTCTGCTGTGTGCTCCCGATTCTCAGAGTCGCACAACACAGAAACCTGCCAAGCAGAACATCGCAAATGCGGCAATCGCCAAGGTCCTCACGAGGAGTCACCAAAGCAGTACCCGAATGTGAAGAAGGAGATGCAAGTGCTGAGGCAGATGGCCAGAGACGGTTCCACCCACAGGCAGGCTGCTGCCAAAGTGCGACGTCGGCGTTCTCGCCATAGGAATACTCATAGGACGTCCTCTGCCAATGCCAGGGATACACCGCTACCCCATATCACGCACTCACCACCACAAGCATCAAGTGCCAACAACAAGCATCCTTAGAAAGGTGCAAAAAACTTTGACCCCGACGCGTGGCCAGCGCTACCGTCAGTGACACCGCCAGTAGAGCCGCAGCGTAAGCCGCTGAAAACGACTTCAGAGCGAGCAAGTCGCGACAGTCAAGATAACAAAATAATAGACGTAGTTAGGACCCTCATGAAGACTATTCGAGTACTCTTGAATATTATTCAGACTCCGGCTGCCCACAGTGCTCTTCAAATAATGGACGCAGTTAATTTCCTCCTCCTCGACTAGCTTCTACACTAGCTAAGGAGAGAAGACGTTTCAGGTTCCGAATGGGTCCCCTCGATGACTCGAGTGCACGGTGGCAGCGCGAAGGAAGAGCCGTAGTCCGGTGAAGAGACGCTTTATTGCAGCCTCAGGAATTTGCCCGAGTCCAAGCCTGAACCTCCTCTCTCTATTTCATATTCAAACAACCTCTTTTCAAGCCTCTGTTGAACACAGAGTCTTAACACACACCAATCACATGTTGGGACTGGCATCATCACAACCAATCGGAGAAACACCTTCATGACAGGCACTACATTGGTTAAAACCACGTTATCAATGAAAACACGCAAAGATATAGGTTCTGCGCGTGTGACACTCTCTCCCATACCAGGCCGTGCTGCCTCCGTCGGCCGACTTCCGACTCACGCTCGAGCCCCGTCAGCTCTCTCATTACATGTTGCTTCGTAAAAGCCTCCCTAAGAGCGGTGAGTACACCGTTGGGTTTTGTGCTCTTACCAGGTGTGCATGCGACAGCGAGGTGCCACGAAATCCTTACAGCACTCGGTAATGACGTAGAGCGGGGAAGGTTATGCTCGTCTCCCTGCCGCCACAATGTCTCGGTCAGCCAAGTGGTCGCATTTCTCGTCATTCTCGATGGCACGCGTGCATGCCAACAATGGCGTAAACTCAGACGGTGGCGCCTGACCTGCCTCTTGCCAGACGTTCTTCCAAGTAAGCTTTCCTTTTCTAATCCCGAATGAGGGCAACCTTGACGGCTCCGCTCGTGAACCGTGGGAACGAAGGAGGCTCATTTCGTTCGCATGTTCGGGGTCTTCCGCGTTCACCTTCGTGGAACCGATCGGCTTCGCTAGTTGACAGGTCGGGAACTGGCTACGCGCTCTACATCAGGCGCATTGATTGCGCTACACCCAACATGCTGGTAATTGGTGCCTCATACTAACTCCTCCCCCCTCAAGAGTGTTACTGGATACTCGATGTCAAGTAACGCGATACAAAAACAAACGAAAAAATCACTCAAACTAAACTCACTCTCGGTGCACGCACATGCGCGAACCAATTATTACTTTCATCTCAACAAGGAGAACTTTCGCTTCCTTCTGCAAAACAGACACAGCGACACATATACATAATGCTCTAAAATGGTCCTCCTAAGAAAACACTCTCTTAATGCACAACACTGAATAACGCATTCAGAATTGTAAGTCCACAACGTCAGTCAGTTCTCATTAGCTTGTCACAGGGCACACGCACCGTGCATAGTCCGGTGGCATATTGTCTTTTAAACTCACAACACCACACGGTCATTGTCCCAACACGGGAGACCCACTCCATGCACCCTTTAGGCTCCACATCACACACTCAAAGGGAGCGACGGAGCCAGTGCTATAGGTATACCTAAGTCTTAACGGATCGCACCAAGAAAAAAATTGACAATGAACTTACATCCCGAACGCTACCCTATTTATTTACAAACTTATTCCTACAGAACAAATAAACTACGCCTAAAAACAGTTCAACCACTTACATGCAAGCTCGCATTTCAACCACAACAACACAACAAAAATATGTCTGGTACAACAAACAAAACATTTTGACATCACACTGGAACTATTAGTGTGTTCGACCCACTAACATCACGCATAACACCTAAACGTGCGATGCAAACTACTGTACAGTATTTCAATTCACAGAAACTATTCAGTGGCTACATATCATTAATAAAAACAACAAAAACTCAACCATATGAAATAGACAAAACATCCTAGTGCTACTAAACAGTTGCAATTGCGTATTTCAATGATAATCCGATACTCCAAAGAGCATCAGCAGCCTCGCTCAGAGCGCCCTATTTACGAACAATTTTCGTTTCACATTCGCCTCTCATTCAATTGTGGACACCTCCTGTTGCGACTGGCACAGCCTCTTACTGAATGATGTGACTGATCGTTCACCTGCCGCTATCCTTTGGGAGAGGCAACCTCTCAAAGCCGTTTACAATGCGTTCGTAGCCAAACAAAAAGCTTCGCTGGGGTTGGTTGCCGTAAACTCAGAAAACATTACCAAGCCCTCAGGCTCAATCAACCGATACCGGTATCTTTACGTTGCACGGCAGCGTGTTCAACACTCTCAAATCGCCGTAATGACAAATAGCCGACTTCTTACTAAAAGCTTTCCACCATGTCACCACTCTTCGGTAACACGCCATAACTAAACACTAATTAATGAAAACGCAACACTTGTCACTAAAATAACCTCTCGTCACGTAAGATAATTTTGTCATACCTTGAAAAATGACGCGAATCAAAATTACTTTCAACAAATCTGGTAGTTCAATTCTCCAAAGAAATTACGGCTCCATTTTACACTTCAGTCGGGCACACGATGTTCCTAATCTGGGGACTTTTCCTCTCGAACAGGCAACATGCAAGACGTAGAACCGCCTCTTTCTACCGCCTAAAGCCAACGCTAGCCGTTTTTTAACGCACTTTCTTCTTTTCATTTTTAAGAAGTTACCACTGCAAAGGCCGTCGTGCGCTAACGCTTTAGCTGGTTCCACTGACTGGCATAACTGCTCCCGGTCCGACTGCGCCATATCAGTTACCCTGACGTGTGACCCCTTTTTCACCCGATGCCGCGCATCGGAGAGTTAATCATCGCGTTCCTTTTGCCCGCCGATATAATTTCCACTAAATGGACCAAGCCACTCGCTAACCACAGTGCGTTCCACAGCAGAATTGCAACTTTTCAACTGCGCCTTTTCTTCAAGTGAAGCGGACTTAATCGTTTGCGGCTCCCTTGCTCGGCCGTCCTGTTTCTGCATTGTGCGCTGCATGGCGTCAGCGCTAAGGCTAAAATTTCGAGGCACTATATCTGGCTCCCTTCTCGGTGAATACTTCTTCTGTCTATTATCCCGCTTTACACAGTTCACCCTTGCTTTCCGCTCCTTTATACAATTTAGTCGCTTTTGCCGTTGGTGACGGAGACATTCATAATCTCTCGGTGTAAGCAACATGGATAGACTCGAAGCCAACTGATCGGTAACCACACATTGCAATTTCACCGGCTCAGCAACACTTCCCGGTGAGACTGGGAGTCTGAGAGGTACCCACACCAGGCGTGCGGTAACACCTCCCAAAAGCGTCGGTTAGCTCGATTGTGCCGCTACTCTGACCAAAAATATCAGCAAACACTTCATTTTCACGTATCGTTGTCGCATCCGCACCTGAGTCAACGCGTGCGTAAGTTGGCTAGTTTCCCACGAGGATCTCAATCTGCGGATTCCTCATTAGGGAGTTTTTCGTAACCGCAGAGTGTCGCGATGGTGTGGCTCGGCTATCAATTGATCGCTTATTCTGCGAAGTTACGCATGAAACGTCTGCTGTAATAGCAGCAGAATCACGAAAGAGCTTGCAGTCTCTCTTAAAGTGGCCCCGTTGTGCGCAGCCAAAACACGCTCCCGAATTACGGCTGAAATTTGCTCCAGTAAATAGTTTGGCTTGCGGCCCGTATTTCAAATTTAGTGGTTCTGCACCGTAGTAAATAGCCTGCCTGCTGCTGTCGATGCTTTCTTCGAAATCGGCGGCCAAGTCTGCAGTATCCTTGGCCTTCAACCAGCCCTTCACTTCTTGCTGAAGGACCAATGAGCGAAGATCACTTGGCAATAACTGCTTTAGCCTGTCAGCTATAAGCAACTCTTGAAGACCTTCAAATGTCTCAACTTCTCTACTTCTAACGTAGTAAGTGAACATGGTCTCCAGGCGTGCCATTACTTGGCTCCACGAATCGCCTTCCTGTCTTTTGATTTCTACAAACATACGGCGGTACTCGCTTGAAGTCATCCGCAGCTCCTTCAGCAGCCTAGATTTTATATCTAAATACGCTATTACCCCAGCTTCTGCCTGATTGGCAATGAACGTATGCGTCTTATCGGTTAAGAATGGCAACAGAATCGTGCCCTGAATTTCCTCCGGAAGCCCAATGCCGCAAAAACAGCGCCCACATTCTTACTCCAAGCTCGAATCATCGGCTCATTAGTGGGAATGGGTGCTAGAACTGCCTTCAGCTCTTTTGCGTACCGTGCGATACTCGAATGTTGGTTCCGGTTTTCTGGCTCCTCTGACAAGGCACGCGATGACATAATTTTCTCAAGCTCAAGCTTGAGCTTTAACACTTCTATATCGAGCATCATCTCGCGGGTGCGACACAATTCATTTCCACTGTCACCTTTCGTCACATCTCTCTCTGAAGCCGCAATCTCTCAGAGTGTGCCTGAACGCAAGTGCGTTCAGAAAGAAAAAAAAATGGAGCCCCGAGAGAGCACAAAGCAGGCCTCACCTTGCAGTGATGCGTCGCCCGATGCTTTCGACAGTTGGAACTGCGTCCGTCTCATCACCACCACTTCCAATGCAGCAGGTCTCCACTTGATCACCCCTGTCGCTGACTCAGTCTCTCACATCGACTGTCTCTTCTGCTCTAGTCCTGAAGCAGCACCCTGCAGTGCCTCTCGCGTAAGTCCGTCACTCAACGATGAACTTTGGCTCTGCTCTTAATCACTGACGCGCAGCGTTCTTGCACTGCCAAACTCCAGGCTCCAATGTTGACCAGCAGGCTCATACCGAATGCTGCCTCTCGCAGTGCACCAGCAGGTCCCGAAGCAGCATGCGTCTTGTCAGCTTCCCGGACATCAGCCCCTTCCTCGCAGAGGGCTCTCCACATCCTGTCGACTGCGCCAGTTAAGTTCCTCCTCCTCGACTAGCTTCTACACTAGCTAAGGAGGAATGATGTTTCAGGTTTCGAATGGGTCCCCTCGATGACTCGAGTGTACGGTGGCAGCACGAAGGAAGAGCCGTAGTCCGGTGAAGAGACACTTTATTGCAGTCTCAGGCGTTTGCCCGCGTCCAAGCTCGAACCTCCGCTCTCCATTTCAGATTCAAACATCCTCTTTTCAACCCTCGGTTGAACAAAGATTCGTCACACACACCAATCTGTTGGGGCTAACATCATCACAACCAATCGCAGAAACACCTTCATGACAGGCACAACATCGGTTAAAATCACGTTACCAAATAAAACAAGCAAAGGAATAGGTTCTGTGCGTGTGACACTCTCTCCCATACCAGGCCGTGCTGCCTCCGTCGGCCGACTTCCGTCGGTAGCCGTTCTCACGCTCGAGCCCCGTCAGCTCTCTCATTACATGTTGCTTCGTAGAAGCCTCCCCAAGAGCGGTGAGTACTCCGTTGGGCTCCGTGCGCTTACCAGGTGTGCATGCGACAGTGAGGCACCCCGACATCCTTACAGCACTCGGTAATGACGTAGAGCGGGGGAGGTTATGCTCGTCTCCCTGTCGCCACAATGTCTCGGTCAGCCAAGTGGTCGCGTCTCGCGTCATTCTCAATGGCATGTGTGCATGCCAACGATGGCGTAAACTCACGGTGGCGCCTGACCTGCCTCTCGCCAGAGGTTCTTCCAAGTAAGCTTTCCCCTTCTAATCGCCAACGGAACAACCTTGACGGCTCCACTCGTGAACCGTGGGAACGAAGGAGGCTCCTTTCTTTTCCATACTCGGGGTCCTCTGCGTTCGACTTCGCGGAACCGATCGACTTAGCTAGTTGACGGGTCGGAAACTGGCTACGCGCTCTACATCAGCCGCATTGATTGCGCTACACCCAACATGCTGGTAATTGAGGCCTCATACTAATTGACGCTTTGAATCCGGTGCTATCAAGTCTAGAGAAGCACCATGGCTTTTACGCTGCAGCCCTTCTGTGAACAAGTGAAAGAGGCATCAATTTTCCAATGAAATGCCCGAGGTCTTAAACCACGCGTTTCGAATTTTCGACCAAATGTTTTCAAGAATCAGTTTCCAATTATCGTAATTTGTGAACCACGTCTTCTCAATGCTATGAAACTTTCCAATGACGAGGCTTTCAGATCTGCAACCACTAACGAAAACAGTAAGGTCACTGTTTACATCAGGTGCGTGCTCACATATATTAAGCATCCAGTAGCACCGGACGACAGCAATCAATACATGTGCTTGACAAATGAGCGAGAGAACGTGAAATTCACGCTAGTGGCAGTATAGATTTCACGTTCAGGCCACTTCGACCCAGCAAAATTATGTGCCAATATATCAGCGACACCTGGGCCATGGATTGTTACCGATGATTTTAACGCTCAATACACACTGTGGGGAAGCCAGAAGATGAACAGCCGGGGAATAAATGTGTCCTTCTTTGCATCTGACCACCAACTGTATTGTTTAAATGACGGCAATTCCTTGTTTTTACGGGGTCTGACATATAGTAGCTGTCTAGACCTAACTTTTGTGTCAAGTAGCCTATACACCAAGGTGCAGTGGTTTGCGGACAATGAAATGCATGGCAGTGATCACATCTCCACCTATATAAAGATCAAGGGGCTAAGCAAGTCGCGGATCGCGTGCGCTTCGCGGATAGACTGGTTAAAGTACGGATCATTCACAGAGAGCCAATGCGAGAGAAACAAAGAAGGCCTCTATCCAAGAGGCAACGTTTATTGTGGACCTTTGCCAGATTTTTGCAAACATGAGGTGGAGTTGGAGCGACTTCGAGCGATCCGTCGTCGCGCCGAACGACGTTATGGGTGCATGAAATCCATCTACGACTTGAGGGAGGCGAGACGTCTACAAAAGAAGATTCAACGTCGAATTAATGCACTACAAACGCTACGATGGAGGTCACTATGCAAGTCGCTCGATCCCCACAAATCTCTTTCAAAAATATGGAGAATATTTCGCTGCCTGCGAACATTGCCACAACAGCATCACCAATTCAAATGCCTTGCATTCCAAAGTCGACGTGAAATCGTTGTAGCAGAAGACTTCTGTGCCAGGGTTGCAAACAAGGGTTCCGGGATCAGTATGAGTAACCTACGAAATGTGCCGGTGTCTAGGGATACTGGGATAGACAATATGCTTCCTCTAGAGGAGCTTCAGGCAGCATTGGCAGAATGCAAGTGCTCGTCATCTCCTGGGCCCAATGGAGTCACTTACATGACCCTTGGTAACTTAGGACAAACAGCTCGGCGTGTCCTTATAGCTGTATACAATGACTCTCGGAGCAACGGTTTAGTTCCTATTCGTGGAAGTGCATCTGTCTTGTGCTCCTGCTCAAACCAGGCAAATTGCCTCTGGACATGGCCTCTTATCGGCCTATTGCGCTTGCGAGCTGTTTTGTAAAAATGATGGAGCGAATCGTGCTGACTTGCCGTGAGTGGTACCTGGAACATACCAATATATATCCCGATTCTTTGACCGGCTTTCGACGTGGATGTCTTTTCGTAGACAATGTTGTTCTTGTCACATCTGCACAACAGCAGAAAAGCCTGGAGATTTTCATCGGCAATTTTCTTGGATATTATGGTTGCATAAGGCAATGTACTACATGAAACCATCCTGGACGCCTTGGTCAGCATTGGATTGGGAGGCCGCGTTTACCATTGAATTTACAGCTATTTGAAGGACAGAACCTTCTTCATTCAGACAGAAGATGGAGCAACAAGGCACCATCATACCTATCGTGGCGTACCTCAAGGTGGGGTTCTAAGCCCCATACCTTTCAACTTTGCACTCATCGGCCTCGTTGACGTCCTGCCACACTCCGTACATCTGTCCATATACGCGGACGACATCTGCATCTGGGCATCAGGGGTCACGCGTCTACACGTACGAGTCAGGCTTTAGACAGCGGCTACACTGACGTTAAACTACCTCAAGGATGATGACTGGAGCTGTGATCTGAAAAATGCTCACTGGTTGCGTTTACGCGCAAGACACTGACTCCATACCACTTCAGAATTAATGGACATACGATCAGCTATGAAAATAACTACCGTTTCGTGGGAGTAATAATAGATCGTGACTTGTCTTGGAGCCCTCATATTGCTCACATGAAGAAGAAACTGACCTTGATCACCCACGTTCTAAGGTTTCTTGCGGGAAAATCATGGATGCATCAGTACGAGCCATGCTACAACTGTATGCTGTACTTTTTATTGGATTCATGCGCTACAACCTACCTGTGCTTGGCAGGGCCTGCATAACAAACGTACGCGTCCTGCAGTCATTACAGGCTCAAGCGCTGAGAATACGCCTCGGGCTTCTGAGATGCGCATCTTCAGCAGCGACTATCGCAATCACTCATGTACACCCTATCACAACCTACATTGGTGTCGATGCTTTAGAAACGCACATAAGACATGCCACCCGGATTCAATCGCATCACCTCGCCTTCCTTTCAACTTCCAGGCCATGCTCTGCGTTCTGCTCTGTTATTGCCCCACATCGCACGGTGATTCCCACGAACTTCACGCACGCACCAAGACCACCGTTACCATTGCGGTGTCTACATCCACTAGAAACCCTGATAACCATCCCCGGAATGCAAAAGAAGAAATATTTGTCGAATTTGGCCCTAAAGCAAACAAAATTACTCTTTCTGCATGAAAAACACAGTGGACGCATTCAAATTTACACAGATGGGTCAGTCACTTCAACAAGTTCAACAGGCGCAGTGGTAATTCCGGAGAAATCTATCACGATAAAGTTCAGGACCTCGCTTTTGACATCATCCATGGCCGCAGAACTCGCCGCCATTCGTGCCACTCTGGAGTTCCTAGTTGAAGAACCGCAGCAGACATGGTCAATCTTCTCCCACTCCAAAGCAGCGCTCCAGGGCATTGCCTCGCCATAACATCATGGACGAAACGAACAGCTAATTTCCGAAATACGACGGCTTCATCACCGGGCCATAGAGAAACAACATGACATAGCGTATCAATGCATACCATGCCACTGCAGCCTTGATGAAACGACTGTGCAGATGGAGCAGCCCGATCTGCTCATGATGATGCCCCTTGGGCAGCTATAACATTATTTTTTATTTTATTTATTATTTACAACTACTGCTGGCCAGAGGCCAAAGCAGGAAGGGCAAGATAAAACAGTTGTCATACACATTTCAAAACAACATCAACAATAAAGAGAGTAAAAAGTGCAAAGCGTGACATATTTACACAAAAGCAACAAAAGGAAAGAGTGGGGAGAAAAAGAGGAAATAGTTGGAATAGTTAGAAAAACAACTTCAATTTTCAGCGTAAATAAAATCGGGAGAGTGTAAACTGCTTGCAGGCAAATCGTTCTACTCTTCAATGGTACGAGGAAAGAAGGAAAATTTGAACAAGTTAGTACGAGCAAAATATGGTGTTAAAGAAAGTGCGTGTGATTGCCGAGTCTGGCGTGTTCTTAGTGGTGTGAGGATGGGGTCAGGGTTCATAGCAAATTTGCGGTTAGAAAGTTGGTACAAAAATTTGAGACGTAAGAATCTGCGTCTCGAATGCAAAAATGTAATACCATTTGAAAGCATTACACTAGTTACAGAACTACCAGGCTTGAAAGGAGAATAAATGAAACGAACTGCCCTCCACTGAATTTTTTCTAGTGCATCAATGTTTGTTTTGGTATAAGGATCCCAGACAACGTATGCATATTCTAATTTAGGGAGAATCAAGGATTGGTAAGCTAAAAATTTCACTTTCGTAGGAGCATCCTTAAGTTTGTGCCTTAGCATGACTAATTTGCGGAAAGCTGCGGAAGAAACTTGTTTAATGTGGGAATTCGAACTTAAATTATTCGTTAGAGTGACACCAAGATACTTGTATTTCTTAACTTCTTTAAGAGGTTGGTTAGAGAGCGTGTAGTCAGCTAGTACTGGCTTTTTCTTGTTAGTGACACGGAGCAGAACTGATTTATCCAAGTTTAGTTTCATCCCCCATTGATTTCACTATAGACTTATATTGTTTAGAGTAGACTGGAGAGCTGCTTGGTCATTAGAACTAGTTATCAAGTTAAACAGAATACAATCATCTGCAAAAAGTCGAATGTTAACAGGTGGGTTTACACAATTTACTACATCGCTACAGTATATCAAAAATAGTAGGGGACCGAGTACACTGCCCTGTGGGACACCTGAAGTAACCGGCAGAAGAATTGATTTCTGATTATTAATGCACACAAACTGGGATCGATTAGACAGGTAGTTACAAATCCAGGCTAATAGAAAATTTGGAAGCCCAATAAGCTGTAATTTAACCATAAGTTTATCATGGGGGATGCAGTCGAGAGCTTTGCAGAAATCTAGGAATACGACGTCTACTTGGCCGCCCTTATCAATCCCAGATGCAAGAGAATGAATGACTGTACATAACTAAGTTGTTGTCGACAAGCCCTTTCGAAAACCATGCTGATACGGAGATAAAAAGTTGCGCTCATCTAGGTGTTTTGATATGAATGTTGTGACAATGTGTTCTACATTTTGCTACAAGACAATATAATCAAAATTGGCCGATAATTGAAGACAAGAAGAGGGTCTCCCTTTTTGGGAATTGGCTTGACACGAGCCATTTTCAATTCTTTGGGTAACGTTGCAGTACGGATTGAAGCTTCAAAAATTGGAACAAGGTATTTGGACAAGGGCTCGGCATACCGTCGAAAAAATCGTTCGGTATTCCTTCTGGCCCACCGGAGGATTTTACTTTTATTCGAAAAACCATGTTTAAAATTCCTTCATATGAAATTATATTTCCTGGTGGAGTATCTGCGGAATCATGCACAAAACCCACAGGCTGAGAAGACTGACAGAAAACACAATGAAAAAAAAGTTAAAATGATCAGCAATCGCTTTCGCATTCGATACCAGAGAACCGTTCACAGAAATTTGTTCTACGTTCTTTTTGCGATCGCTAATGTAGGCCCAAAACTTCTGCGGGTCATCTTAAATAAAATTAGTCAGTGTGGTATTAAAAGAAAAGCTTTTCTCGCGTTGAATCGCTTCGTGTAAAGCAGACCGGATTTCACCTAGGCGCTGGGAAGCTGCCCTCTTTTTCCTGAGACGTTCAGCCTTTCGTTTTAGTTGCTGTATAGGTCTCGTGACCCACGGAGTGAACTTAGTGCGTTTTTTAGCTTATTGGGAATGAATTTATCTAAACAAAATGTACAGATGTTCTTGAATTTCTCCCAAAGGTGTTCCACATTGTCACCACAAAACTCAGCCACGTGATCATCCAAAAACTCAAGAATACGCGAATCTTGAGCGTGCGTAAAGTTTTTAACAGCTTTTGTGGTATTCACATCCCCAGAATGGTTTATACTCAAGGGGAACGAAACACTAATCAAACTGTGGTCTGATATGCCAGGGATTAGGAACACGTCACACTGAGCAATTGATCGGTGTAAAAATACCAAATTAAGCAATGAAGATGTAGACTCTGTAACACGCGTGAGTTCAACCACAACTTGCACAAGATCGTGGTCAATCATAATATCAAACATACAAGAAATATTGACAGTCAGAGCCTGCTTTTAATCTTTCCCAATCAATACTTGGATGATTGAAGTCTCCTGCCAATATTACTTTTCTCTCGATGAATTGTAGCATGTGCGCATGCAGCTTTGTCAGATAATCGCTTGTAGCATCAGGAGCCCGGTAGGCTGCGTACAACACAAAATTCTGGCAGCCAAGTGTCACATTTAAACACAAGCACTCGAGATCGGGCACATCAGATAGCAACGTAGCTTTTACGCAGTCTTTCAGAATAACTGCCACACCACCCCCCCTAGTTGCCCTGTCCTTCCGGAAAATTTTTAAACCCGGCGGCACCACATGATCATCACTGACGAAAGTATGAAGCCACGTCTCGGTAAGGACAACTAGGTGAGGATCATGTGCCAGAAGTATAGCTTCAAGATGCTCAGTTTTGTTTGTAATACCATGAGCGTTTATATTTAGTAGTCCTGCACGTTGGTTGTTCATGTGTCATGGGCTTCCATTATCACTACCTTCATGAGCATTGCTCAAAACACCTTCTGCGTTCACTGCCTGGGTATGCCGTTTCTTTTGAGTGATTTTTCTACGTTCGTTCGCCGTTTCATTCCAAACAAAAACTTCTTTGTCAACATGCAGTTTATCGTGAACTAGATAAACGTTTTTCCCTTGAGATTTTTCATCTTTTCCACTGTCCAAAAGCAGTTTTCTTTTTTTAAGGTTTGCTTGGAATAGTCGTTTTGAACGAATATTTTAGATCCCTTGAGTTTTTTTGCATTCTTTAGCACATCAGATTTTTCGTTAAAATCTTGGAAGAACAAGATGACGGGTCTTTTCGTACCGGGTTTTCCAATTCTATGAATACGCCCCACCGATTTTCACGTGACACCAAGCTTATCTTTAAACGTCGCGTCAATTACTTTCTGCTTTAATTCCGCTTTAGTCTCTTTGGGGCTTTCAGAGATACCGCAAACCACTAAATTCTAGTGCCTACTTCTATCCTCAAGGCCCGTAAGTTTATGCGTCTGAAAGCTAACTGATTTTTGGTATAATGAAACAAGATTGTCAAGAACGTCTAGTTTGAATGATTTGGTATTAAGTTCAGTGCTATGTTCTTCAATACCATCGAACCGATGCTTGATATCCACAAACATGCCCTCAAGGTTACAGATTTTATTGCTCAATTCGTTTCGACCTTCTAAAACCTTAAGAAGTAATTTTTCGACAGTAGGTCCAGGATTAGATTCAATGTCACCACACAATAACAACCGCATGGCACAAAAGCATTCGTAGGCACTCACAGCGCACTGGTTGGGGCACGGCAGGACTATAAGAAAGCGCGAATCGTTCTTAAGGAAACCAAAACAAGGACCAACCTGCACAAGGCAGAAGGACGGCTTGGTTAGCGACATGCCGCTGCCATGCCCGCCGTGCCCAATGAAGTTGAAGTTCAGGAGGGGTTCATATATAGGCGTTGTATCTGCTGATGTCACAGTTTGCACAGTGATAGCTGAGGAAGGACGAAGGGTGATGTCGCTTGTTGTTGCATCATTTTGCAGCACATGCGTTGCCGCATAAGCTGGTTGTTGAAACGTCGGCGAGTTCGAGTTTGGAAAGTAGCAGCACTGCATAGCCAATCCTGCGCAGAAGAGCCCCTGCACAAGGCAGAAGAACGGCTTCGTTAGCGACAAGCCGCTGCCAGGCCCGCCGTGCCCAATCAAGAACGGACGCCGCTGCGAAGCTTCGAGGACTTGCACGAGAAGTGACACTCGCTCAGTGGAATTCACCGGCATTCACCAACGTCCGCCTTCATAATTTGGACCCACACCTACAGCTCCGTCTTCCATCAGCAATAACCAGAGATGAGGAGACTCTCTTGTGCCGTCTGTGAATTGAGGTGGCCTTTACGAATGCTTCTTCATTTCCAAGCGGAATGGCCGGGAGCCCGACATGTGACAACTGTGGCTGCGCTGAGACTTTCTTCCATCTTCTTTGCGAGTGTCCTCGCTTTAGTGTGCCAAGAAAAGAACTGCCAAAGCTTTTGATAGACTAGACTATCGCCAATTGTAGGAAGAAAGGATATTAGGACACTGGCCGAGACCGTCCTCTGCACGCAAGGCATTCAGAGCGTTGTTGCGCTTTCTGCGGGCAAGTGGTCTTAGAGACAGACTTTAAGCAGCGTCGTGGATTCTCTGAGGACCTTCTCCTTCCTTTTTTTCCCTTCAATGTCTCTTTTCTCTAAACTTTTATCCCCCTTACCCCTTTCCCCAGTACAGGGTAGCGAGCCGGTCTGAGAACTGGCTAACCTTCCTGTCATTCCTCTTCCAATCGTTCTCCTCTACTCTTCTGAAGAAGTGGTTTGTACTCTTTTTTCCGGAGCTGCTGCCCCATTTCGCACAGCATTATGAATGGTGAATCTGTGCCATCATGAACAGATGCAGCTTGCTGCGACTGCACCCGCTGATCCTGCTGATGCTACCACATACGAATAGTCTGCTACTGTCGTCTGCTTTGGTGGTTAGCAACTGCCGCTTCGCGAATAAATCTTTAAATATTTCAACTAACTTCTAATCTGTTTGCAAGAAAATGAACAAGAACGTTGTTTATTTTCATGCCTCAACTTCATTTGCTTTACGAAAAGATTGCGTTAAGAAGGCTTCGTTCGGTTTTGTTTACCTACGACGGCGGTGCACTGTCGTCGTTTCTAGGGCGGCGGTACCTCACGGAGCAGCCACGAATCTCGCAATACGCCATTGACTTGGCACGGCCTCAGAGATTTCCGCGATTCACAGACGCGCAACGTCTCGACAGTATAGTGCGAAAGCATGGTCGCTATTGCATAGGAGAGTCGCAAACGCAGTTACGTTTCCTTTATTTATTTTGCTTCCTGTTAGCTTGTTGTTGGAGTCGTGCAGCTTCCACGTGCACCAATGGTGTTCCACCGCCACGGACTCGTTTGGGTGATATAGCACAACTATAAAACTGCAGCAGTAAGCACTGTACCAAGACACCAATGTCGACGGGTGATTGTCGTGCTTTGGTGCAGTGACACAGATGCCATCAAGACTTGGGACGCCTGTGCGTGCTGGCACCTCAGGCTGCGAACCTCTGCCTTCTGCGTTACTGAAGCGCGGTGTAATAGTGTGTGCATGAGCGCAGGCTTAGGTTACTCAATTACTCTTCATCGCACAGCGTGCCGTTCCTCTCCTACAACTGACGACTTTTTGAGGAGGGGCATATCGAGTACCAGTGTTTAGAGTGTGCTTGTCGATCTTAGCGCGGTATTTACGATAGTCTGTGTCGGGGTACGTGTTTAAAAATTTTGGGAGCTGAAAGCTTCACCTTCACTAGTTGTACGGGATAACAATATCTTGTTTCTAGTGCCTAATTCAAACACTTACTGCATTAAACCTTTTAGAATTTCTTATGGCCTCAGTACGTAGCCCTAAATAAATGGGCGCCGTTGCGTGTGTGCCTCTTATAGTGAGTAACCGGCTTTAAGCCATGAAGCCATGACTTTGGCAGCAGCGGCGACTGAAGAAAGTCAACAACTAATCAGCTAGTCTGCTATTTTGCAGTGTCCCGCACTTCGCTGAAACCCACTGACGACTTACGCAGACCGTGCAATCTACCTTTGCATGCTGAAAGCTTTTGTGACCTTTCGTCGACAGTAGCAACCTTCACCTAGGGGGGCGGTACCTGCCGCCGCAGTTCCTGGACAGTTTTTACTTTGGCAGCAGTGGCGACGGAGGAATGTCAAGAACAAATCACCTATTTTGCTGTTTGCAGTGTCCCGCACTTCACTGAAATCCACGGTAAGAGTATTTGCTTGCTGTCGGATGACCAGCTGCTCAAGGTCTTTGTAGACGTCATATTGTCATTTTTGCATGTTTCCTGACCTGTTCTTCACCCGGACGACTTACGCTGACCCTTTCATCTACCTTTGCAAGCTGCAAGCTTTTCTTAACCTTTCATCGACGCTATCAACCTTCAATTTGGAGGCAGTACCCGCCGCCACAGTTCCTGCACGGATTTCACTTTGGCAGCAGCGGCGACGGAGAAAGGTCGACAACTAATCAGCTATTCTGCTATTTTGCAGGTTGGTTTGAAGATCTCGTTTAGCAATCGTCGCTGTTGCTGCCAAGAGTGCTGTTTTCACCACGAATCGTTCTCCGTTACTAACCCACTTGCTCGCGTAGCTTTTACACTGAATTTCGTTTCCGTTGTCCTGAGTTTATTTTTGAGCAGTGAGTGATAACGACACTGGTAACTTAGGCAATGTCGCTAAGGGCCTCAAAAAAAGCAGCCTACAAGCATCGAGGAGCTTGTAAAAGTCTTAAACGAAGTGGTTGCTAGCCTTGGAACAATCGCGACTGGCTTAAGAATTGATGTCGCCAAGTTTAGAAATTCGAGAACGGAAATACACGCCGAACATGCAGAAATCAAAATCTCGATAAATTTCATGAACGAAGCATTTAAATGCTTCAGAAAAGATGTGGAAAGCTTCCGGCAGGAGCTAGGAGGAATAAAATTTGAGAATGAGCGCTACTACGAAAAAGGGGAACAACTTTCAAAAGAACTTCAGTTGTGTAAGAGAAAAATTGTGGAGCTTAAACAGTGCTCCAGATCCCTGAACGTTGAAATACAGGGCCTTCCACAGGTCCGTGATGAGGACCTAAGCAAAACGCTAACGCGCATCGCCGACTGCTGGAGCGTTGAGTGGAATGCTCGTGACATTGATGTTGTACACCGAGTACAGTCTAAAGGTAAGGAAAGGAGAAACCCGACCGTGGTGGCAAAAATTTCTTACGCGAACTGCCCGAGACAGGTTTTTGTCAGCTGCTAAAAAAGCAAAGCTAAATGCAAACAAGCTAAGATTTCGTGAAGATAAACTCATTGACATAAATGAACAACTTTGTTTTAAGAACAAAATTCTTCTAAGCAAAGCACGACAAGCCCGATGCGAGAAAAGTTGGAAGTTTGTCTGGGTGTCGCAGGGTAAGATTCTCATGGAAAAAACAGAAAATTTGCCTGTCTTGCATGTGACTTGTGCTGCGGACTTGCAGAAAGCCCTGTAAGCATATACAATGAATGACAATTTCACCACCATGTACCTGTTTATCAACTGCATTATTACTAAAGGAATTCTCGTGAGTTTCGCCTCCAATATGCACCTACAAGATGTTCGGAACGAAGCCACTATACATATGAAGGTTTAGATTTTTCTATATTGCTTCTAAAATACTTATAGATCGCGATGTTTTTATATTACCTACACAATTATATTCTTCTATATCAAACTGGTAGCTGTTATTTCATATTTAGTTTCATACCATGTTGTTTTGTTTTTGCACACTGTGTATGAAAATATTGAAAATGCTAGTCGCGTCAGCAAAGTACTGGGCACACAGCTTGCCCTGTGTACACAATTGTACTTTGTAATTTCAAGCTTCGAAATGTTTGTCTTTTATTTCAAGGTAGTTATGAATATGCTCGCAGCCTACCTCTGCTTTATGCAGCAATCAATGCCACATACAAAAGTGACTGCATTAAACTTATTGCTGGCTGACCAGTGCAACAGACCTTTAACATTTCTGCACATTAATGTTCAATCAGTGCGCTTCAAGGAAGATGACATAGTTACTTTATTTGAAGGATTTTGTTTCAAGTTTTCAATTATTATCTTTACGAAAACATGGTACCGAAATGACGTAGTTATCATTATTATAGAGGGCCACAACCTCGTAAACATAAATGGAGAAAAGCAAAGAGGTGGCGGTGTCTGAATTTATGTTAACAACGATATCACTTGCAAATGTATGGCTGATTGGTATTTGTTTTCTAATGGTATTAAAATATATTTATTAAACTGTGAAACTTTTTTGTGTTCTCTGTAGTATACAGGCTATCAGATAGAAAGAGCAGCAACTTTTTTCAGAGAACTTCTTCACATTTTAAACAACAAACAATACACATTAGTTATGGACGGAGACTTAAACATAGATATGTTAGAGAACATGACAGAATGCTCACATTTACTGGCTCTCCTGGATTCAAATTTTATTTCTAATAACATTTCAGTTTCCACAGAATTAGGCCGACAAGCGCCACTTTATTAGATTTGTTTTATAAAACGCTCCAACTGAAAAGATATATTCTGGAGTTCTTATTATGGCAGTTAGTGACCATCAACCCATATACCTTGCTTTGGTTAGACACCTGAAACAAAAGCCCAATACTTCAACAAGTGAAATTTCAACAAATAAATTCCTGTTCAATTTTGTCGTTTCGAGATAAAATTAGCTCATTAAATCGAATGTTCTGTCGTCTTCAGCCGGCTCTGCCTATGACCCTTTCAATGAGATATTAGGCTCAGTATACAAAAAAACACTTCCCGTACAAAACCTTAAAAAACCTAAACGATCGCGTAAACTATGAATGAACACCTACATATTTAAAATAATAAAAGAAAACAATAAACTTTTTACTGTATTTCTTTTAGGGACTGATCCAGCTGCTCTCAAGGCTTTCAGAGCATTCCGAAGTAATTTAACAAAGCTTCAGAGACTACGCAAACGCAACTACTAGTTTATCATGTTTGACGGCGTGATAAACGCGTAAGAGATGTGGAACAGATTAAACGCGGTGATGTCTACAAGGCAATCCAAAAACTTACTATAAGCGATACGAAATGCTTACTATATGTGATAACGTGTACAGAAAAGCCGCATCGACAAACAAGTTTATTGAGCATTTTACATTGGTAGTACATAGCACATACGATGCTTAAACTCTGAATTATTGGCCCCAATCTACCAAAATTTAGCTATTCACCTCTCCGACAGATGAACACGGGGTAATAAGTATTTAATTGCTTCAAAGTAGGTGAGACTGCAGACATCAATGGCCTAAAACTACAACCAAACATTTTTGTTAATGATCTTATTAGCCCGTACTTAACATACATTTATAATCTTGCTTTGAGCACTGGTACTTTTCCTCAGTGCATGAAAACTGCCAAAGTAACGTTAATATATAAGAGGGAGAGAAAAATATTCTTTGAACTAATAGGCCAATTTCTATACTGCCAACGTTTCATAGGGTCTAGAAAAGAACATTTTGAATTAGGTTGTCAAGGTTTTTTGAGGAACATCAGATTACAACGTCATGTCAGGTTGGTTGCAGACTTGGCCTCTCAACTCAAAGTGTGCCACTTCATCAAAGAGAATTAGGATTATAAAATATAGAAGTGAAAACATCAACGCAAGGTGTCTTCATAGATTCTCAAAGGCCTTCGGTACTCTAAAACATGCAACAATGCTGCAAAAGTTGCAATGCTATGTATGGGTTTCGCCAAGTCGTCATAAACTTGAATGAAAGTCATTCACTGACCTACACTAGTGTGTGTCAATAATGAAGGAACAATCCCCACTAGCAAAAATAAGACATGGCGTAACGCAGAATAGCATACTTGGCCCACTTTTGTTTATTACCTTTATAAATTATATCTCGATGATGAACACATCGATAGAGTATGTTACTTTTGCAGACGATAGGTTTTTTTATGGAATGAACATTGGCAATATCATATCACTGGCAAATGATACATTAGTCAAACTTTCCATTTGGACAGTAAAAAAACTCCTTACGTATAAACTTTTCTAAAACTAAAGCTGTTATATTCAGAGCTAAATCTACGCCATGTTACATATTTATTTCATTGTACTCGAACAATGTGAAAATAGAATTCCTTCCCTCTGCAAAGACGCTAGGAGTTGATTCACGAACATATGTATTGGGAGTATCTCACCGATTACAAAAGGAGCAAACTTTCTAGATTAGCGGGATTTCTTAGAAAACGTCAACCCATATTAACAGAACAGCAAAACATTATGATATATCATGCCCCACTTACGCTATTGTCATTTAGTTTGGGGAACCAGGACAAAAAATCATTACATAACTTGATCATATCGTAAAAAGATGCAATACGTGTCATCTCACATGTTTCTCACAGTGTGCAGACGCCCGATTTTTTCATTAGATTAAAGATCTCAGCATTGAATTTTTTCATTAATACTGTATCTTAACAACAATCACATCAGGACTAATCTGTAAAAGCCGCCACATACATACATTAGCAAATTTAAACTGTAAATCCTTACACACGTTCAACAAGACACCCTGTCAGCTGGTACATTCCGCAGCCCCGTACAAAGTATGGGTCACATCTGCTACAATTTCGCCTACCCACTCTACTAAATAGGTTCAAATTAACAAGCGATACTCCATGTGTAATGGCTAAAAATTCTATTTTAAGCATGGTTTCAATAACTGTTTACTTGTACAATAAAAATGCTTTTTAATGTCTGTTGTGATTTTTGCAGTGCGAGTTGAAATGTTTTGCTTTGAGTAAACCTGTCTCTGTACTGCACGTTTCTGCCATTGCGTCATGGAAGCAGGTCTTCTCAAACTGCAGATATTGCACCTTTTATTGTGCTATCCTCCTTTATTGTGCTATCCTATTGTGCTATCCTTTATTGTGCTATCCTAGATATTTTTTACCTGAAATGCATGTTTAATGAAGAAATAATTCATGTGGTTTTAAGTTTGTACACCTTGAGAAAATAGCTTTTAAAAACGTCTAATTTCGCGACAGTTTAAAACAAGTTACGGATTCCTCATTTTTTTCTCCGAAAGTGATGCAAGCAGTGTTTTCAAACTTGACACGTTTTAAGGTTATAGCGTGTTCATTAGGTACATAAATTATTGCTGCCGTAGGGCAAATATAAATTTTTATATATTGCCTCAAAATTTCTCATAACGGCAAAAGTGTACTCCACTGAAATTTGAATATTAAAAAACCCCATCTTCGATTTCACCTAAAATCTCGCAAATAGACAACCGAAGGCCATCATACTGTAATATAGAAAAACATGTTGCATTATTTTGTTTCAGTGACAATATTCGTGGTACAAATCACAGCTTTTCGAGAATGCACTGATAACTTGAGAAATCTAGAAACCGGAACGAAAAAGCGGCAATAAGTTTCAAGTGTGGGTAAACGTAACTGCATTTGGTGAACAAAGGCTGTTTTAGCAGATAGGAGTAACTATTTTGAACACGGTATTCTACAGTATCTGAATTCACTCTTATACGTAGAGCACTCAGACTTCTATTATGCCGTTCCTCTCCATTACTGACACACAGATGGAGCTGCTGTGACGGCCATGTGTTTGCAACACGTTGAGTAAGAGAATCGAATGTTGAATGAGTTCGTAAACGATTCATAAAAAATTTTTATCATTTGGGGCACGAAGACTGCCGCATTAGACTGAAGAACACGCTTTAGGGCAAGTTATCCGTCGTCTGCTCTACAAATGAATTGCTGTGCGCCACATTTTGGAGGCAATGCTTCAGATCCTATGGTTCAAAGTAGGGACAAAGATTACGCCTCCCGTAATTTTATCGACAAAAACATTGTGAAATTCATTTTAACCTACTATACTTCAGTTTTGCACATGCATTGCGAATATTTGCGCACGCTGTTTTACGTCTGCTCTCATTAAAAGTGAGAGACATAGGAACAGACGACAGATAGATCACCTTGCCGAAGTTTCTTTGACAAGGTATTCTCTTTTTATGCAACATGAGCTATTCTGAACAAAAAACTCTATCCCGGCTAAAGCGGTCAGCCATCGCCACGCTCCTTGAGGCTCAAATTACTTGCAATGCAACTATGCGTGAAACCAGCAGCACGAAAGTGATCTATCTGTCCTCTGTTCCTATGTCTCTCACCTTTAATTAGACAAGACGTAAAATAGCGCGCGCAAGCATCCGCACTGCGAATGCAAAACAGAAGTATGGTACGTTAAAATGAATTTCACAATGTTTTTGCCGATAAAACTACGGGAGGCGTAATCTTTGTCTCTACTTTGAACCATACGATCTAAAGCATTGCCTCCAAGATGTGGCGCACAGCAATTCATTTGTAGAGCAGACGACGGATAACTTGCCCTAAAGCGTGTTTTTCAGTCTAATGCGGCAGTCTTTGTGCCCCAAATGATAAAAATTTGTTATGAATCATTTGTGAACTCATTCAACATTCAATTCTCTTATCCAACGTGTTGCAAACACAAGCCATCACAGCAGCTCCATCTGTGTGTCAGTAATGGAGAGGCACCACATAATAGATGTCTCAGTGCTCTACGTTTAAGAGTGAATTCAGGTACTGTAGATTACCGTGTTCAAAATAGTTACTCCTATCTGCTAAAACAGCCTTTCTTCAGCAAATGCGGTCACGTTGACTCGCGTTTGAAACCTATTGCCGCTTTTTCATTCCGATTTATAGATTTCTCAACTTATCAGCGCATTCTCGAAAAGCTCTGATTTGTACCACAAATATTGTCGCTAAAAACAAAATAATGCAACACGTTTTTTATATTACTGGAATGGCCTTCGGTTGTCTATTCACGAGACTTTAAGAAAAATCGAAGATGCGGTTTTTTATTATTCGAATTTCAGTGGAGTACACTTTTGCCATTATGAGAATTTCAGGCAATATATAAAAATTTATATTTGCCCTATGGCAGCAATAATTTATGTACCTAATGAACACGCTATAACCTTAAAACGTGTGAAGTTTGAAAACACTGCTTGTATCACTTTCGGAGAAAAAAATTAGGAATACGTAACTTGTTTTAAACTGTCGCGAAATTAGACGTTTTTAAAAGCTATTTTCTCAAGGTGTACAAACTTAAAACCACATGAATTATTTCTTCATTAGACATGAATTTCAGGTAAAAAATATCTTTCTTGAAACAGAAATATTTGTCTCCTCAGAGCATCTGCAATTTTTGAAAATGACAGGTGACGAAATTGGTGCCTCTATGTTGGTGAAGTTTGATTTTTTTTCTTGTAAGTTATGCCATCAATCATAAAACGAAGTTGACTTTCGGGCTACCTTGTGAGAGGTGCACGAAATATAAAATGCTCAATGAAATCTAAAATATCAGCTTTTGGACCCGTGTCGATCTCTCGTGGAATCACCCATAGTGAATTACTTCGTAGGCTCCCTGCTTTAGAAAGCCAACAGCCGGGATTGTTCGAGAAAAAGATAAATGTGGTTAGAGCACAAATACAAAAACACAATACAGATGTACACAGCCGGGCAATGATTCGTTTTCGCGTTACTCATTTCACTGAAAAAAGGTAGAGAGAGAAACACTTTTTTTGATAGGCACTGAAAAAGACCCCACTACGAAAGCTGTGGAGGATAGAAGGAGATATGCACTTTCTATACAGATACTCCAAATTGAGTTATGAGGTTTTCGTTGCACAGTGACATGTCAAACAAGAGCCACATTTCAAGATTCCTATAAAGTATGTTTGCCGCACCTGAACTTCAGGAAAAGTTTGGAGAAGAAGCCAAAGGATTTTCCACAACAAGGGAATAAATAAGTTTGAAATAACAACGCTGCCAAAGAACAAAACTCTTGGTTCAGAAGGCCTCAGTCGGGAATTTTATATAGAATTTATGAGCTTCTGGTACCTTTTTTGAGCACCTTTATAAAGAGGCTTATGAACATGGTGAACGTTCTCCTCCTTTCTATCAGGGCGATACAACAATTATTCCCGAAAATACCTGTCCTAAAGCAATAAAGAAAGTCAACGTATATAGGCATATTGGTATGTAACGTTGTCTACGAAATATTTGCGAAAATTTTCACCAGATGGCTACAGACAGTGATCAACAAATGGGTGTGAACACTTAACGTGTGGAACTCGAGGTTGATTTATGAAGTCAAACATCTATATAGCACGGTCATTTTTGAGTGTATTAGTTGTAGCACGGACCAGTGTTGCGGAGTTGCAATTCTGGAATTAAAATTGTTCCGGAATCAATGCACACTTTTGCGACCCCAGAATGGAATCGGGGACAACACTTGGAGGAATGGAATGGGAATGGAATTGAGCAGATTTTTAGTGGAATGGAATAGGAATGAAATTGCGTCTTTTTCTGAAAATAGAATACGTTTTCATCCACACACTGCTATTCAACGTTCATCCATTAGTAAATCAGAGGTTCGAATTCAGCAATAAAGCAGTATTTTGAAATTGGCTTGGCTGATTGCAAGTATGGTTCATTTATAATCCAGCCCGAGCCGTCGGCTCTTTCCCCCTTCTTTGTTCCTATTGCTTACGTCGCCGCCCGTGACTGGAATGAAAGGCACTTCTCTTTCTTGTGTTAATCATTGACGCTGGCGCAGTGCTCCTGTTGACTGCGAGCTTTCGTATACCAGATCGCGCGCCGTCTCTCCTCATAGCCCTCCCCCCCTCCAAACACACCCTTTTGCACTGCTGTCGTACCTGTCTAGACAAAGAGGAGCCTTAGCCCGAAACTCAGTCGGTGAAGGTCTGCAGGTCAGCGCAGCGCAGTCGTACGCGATGAACCGTGTTGTCTCTCGCTTTGTACAAGGAAGAGAGAATAAACGTTTCAAAGCATAGGTTTGGAGCCGAAGCAGGAGCGGGCACGTAACCACGGACGGACACGGTCAGGCCTCTCCCGAAACAGGCGCCAGCCGCTTCGTTGGCGTTTATTTGATGTGCTTCCTACTTTTCTGAAGCGAGCTTGTATTGGAGTAAAAAGCTTGGCAGGTACTTGATTTTCAGGAAACCACGCCTCAGGACATACGGAAGAGGAAGGCCTATGCATGTTCGCTTGTGGTCGGCTCACTTTGCACTACTCAGTTATGGCCGGCGCGTCGATGGGGGCACTGATGGTGGCGTTTCTTGCAGCGCTGCCTGGGCAAAGTCTGGCGTCAATAGGCTTCGTACAGGGGAGTTTGCGGTGACCTGGGGCCACCTGCCGTAGTGAGCCGAAAGCAACGGGGCGGTGTGCTGCGGCTAAGCTGACTGAAGCGCGTTCACTTCCCGCGCATTGTGCGTAGTGTCGTCCCCGTTCGGAGTCATTTCCGTTTGTTTCTCCTTTTTGTGACCCGTGTTGGGACCACTTTGGGACAGTGCTATGGCTTGTGCCTCGGGAGGAAGACGAAGAGGCATGAAAAAACGCTCCTGAAACCGGCCATACTGCTGCGTCAAGGACTGCCACAACCACGAATGACAGCCCGGCATAAAGTTCTACAGGTTCCCTGGCCGGCCTTAGTAGCTTGAACGCCGCAAAAATGGATATCGGCTGTAACGAGAATCCAGTAAGTCATCTTTTCTTCATATTGGTGGTGACAATTACTGTTGTGAACCGTGCCGCGCTTTTGCATTTCGCAGCTCGCTGTCCGACAAGGCGCTGTGGGCTTGTCTACTTGTTGCTGTTGCCTTAGCGTTCGGTTGTTTTGCGTGGGCAATGTGCAATATTTTAAGCCAAGGAAGCTTATTAACGCTGGTGAGCAATGAACGAACTTAGTTTTTGACGTTGGCGACCCAAGATACGTTTCATATACAATTTATTCAGAGAATTTTTATTCGCGAGAACACACTGCTAAGCCAGCATGCAAGCAATAAAAGAAATTCGCAAGCAAAATCGAGCCTTGTGAAAGGGACGTAATCAGCCTCGATCAATCTACAGTCGATAGCATTTGTCTGGGGCACTCTGGGAACACTTCGTAAATGGTGAAAAAAGCTCCATTGAAAGTCATCACGGCTACTACCTGACATTCTTTTCGGACTTGTACAAAGTGCGGCAAGCGGACGCAACGAAATGACTGGCGAGATACAGACGGTATGGAACCTTTTGATAACATGGTTTTTTATTTGCATAACACACTTTGATAACAGGGTTGCCACTGGTTGCGATTTTCCGCCAAATGGGCAAATTCGGGATGCCCATGGTGGCCTCAAATGATAAATGGTGCCATATCAAATTTTTTGTCGATTCTCGACTTAGTCTCGACAGAGTTATGCATCCTAAAGTCTGTGTATTCCCAAGGAACAAGTGATGTCATTCTTTTCATCTTTCTTGCTTTTAGGGCGACCAGTTGAAGGCGCACACTAATTACGTGCCGTTCGATAAGTCCATCCTGTAACTCTTTTGCATCTCCTCAATTTATATAGATTCAGTAAGTATTGATGCCCCCTCCCCCCCACCGGCCTTCTGACGACTTTCAATAACATGTTAGTCTGAGGACGTCTTAGCGTGCTTCGAGGCGGTGGTGTTAAAATATAAGTCTATCCCTTTAGGTGCTTTCAGCACCTGAAACTTTCATTTCAGAAGCAGCTAGACTTTGGTTCGGCTGCGTATTCCGGCCATTTGCACCGCCAAAGCTTAAAATGTTCTCCATAGCTTGGCCACTTCTTCGTTGCTGCAGGACCCTCCAAATTGGTATGAAGAGTAGAAATTGGTATGAAGAGACTCAGATACTCTTCTAGGTGACTAACAACTCACAATTTCTATGCAGCCTTCACAAACTTCACTAAGGAGAAAGTGCAGCTCAAGCTTGACCGTACAAAAATCGTGGTGCTACGCATTATTTTTGAACACTATCGGTAGTACTTTAGAAGTTATTTGCGTTGCTTTGTAATTCAGTTAGTGTATTTTTTTGGCAAGAGTTCAGTTTTGTGGAACTATTTATCTGAAGGGAGAGTGTTTAAGCCACTCCATTCTTAATGAATGGTAACACATGCTTCAACAAGAACTCTATGGGTAGTGGGCGATGTGATTGGCATTGCAAAAATTTAATTCAGCATAATTCAAGAGTTTTAAATACTACTGTATTCCGTGGGTCAGTACACAATATAAAAATTTATATATATATATATATATATATATATATATATATATATATATATATATATATATATATATATATATATATATATATATATATATATATATATATATATATATATATTGCAAGGAAGTTTATTAGTGACGCCAGGTTGTAGGCAGGCAGCTGGTACGGACAGAAATGCTCGAGCAGTCCAGCGTCCACAGCTCGTGCACACACTCGCGCTTCGCACTCTGAGAGAGATGGTCCCACTAGTCAGTGTCTTGCGAATTCCCCACTACAATACCCCGGCGACGAAGACGAGCCATCCTGGCGACTCAAGATGACGAGAGAACAGGAGGGTTGTAGCAAGGCTTGAGGCGACTGACGTGGACCGTCTCACGACCAAGGCGGCGCTTGTCCGTGGATGGCTTGAGCGGTTCAATCACATAGGTGACACAAGAAGGGTGCTGTATGACGTAAGGGCCCGTATACCTCGGTGCAAACTTGGGAGTCAGTCCAGGAGAGTGAAAGGCAGTCGGAGCCACACGAGAGAACCGACGGGGAAAGTGTCCCGAACAAGATCACGGTCGAGGCGATCTTTTTGGAGGGCTTGATTATCGGCTGTGAAGGACCATGCAAGCTGACGACACTTTTCGGCATGTTCGGCCATTTCAGAAACTGGGCTGAACTCGGAGGCATCAGGATTGTATGGCAGAATTGTGTCGAGCGTGTTGCATGGGTCATGATCATATAAGGGAAAAAATGGAGAAAAGCCTGTTGTTGATTGAATCGCCGTAATGTAGGCGTACATCATGAAATGAAGAACAACGTCCCAATTGGAGTGGTCGGAATCAATATACATAGCGAGGATGTCTCCGAGGGTTCTGTTGAAACGTTCCGTTAGGCCGTTTGTCTGAGGATGGTAGGCTTCTGATGTGCGGTGTACCGTACGGCATGAATGTAGGAGCTCCTGCAGAACTTCAACCAAAAATACACGGCCCCTGTCACTCAGGAGCTCCCGTGGTGCACCATGACGAAGAACAAACTGGTGCTAGATGAAGCTTGCAACTTCACGAGCGCCAGCCGAAGGTAGCGCTGCCATTTCGGCGTAACTTATCGGATCGTTGGCAGCCACAAACACCCATCGATTACCACCAACAGAGCACGGTAGCGGGCTGTATAGGTCAATCCCAACACGGTCAAATGGGCGTGCAGGACATGGTAAAGGCTGCAGTTGACCGAGTGAATGAGGGAAAGTCTTGCGCTGCTGACACAGGAACATGAGCGAATGTGTTTGCATACAAACGTGTACATACCCCGTCAGTAGTAACGTTGGCGGATCTACTCATGCGTCTTTAGCGCATCGGCGTGTGCGTGTTGTGGCTCAGCATGAAAATATTCGCAAATATCAGAACGCTAATGGCTGGGTATGACTAGGAGCCATTTACGACCCACCACTTGATAGTTGCGACGGTATAACAGGCCATCTCGTAAGGCAAAATGTGTTGCTTGGCGGCGAAGAGCACGCAGGTAACCGGAAGTTGATGCGTCAGAAAGCATATTCAAGAGCGAGACAATTCAAAGGTCTTCCCGCTGTTCGGATGACAAGTCTGTGACACTGACGGCAGAGAGGGGAAGGTCAAGGGCTGATATTTCCGTATCATAAGATTTCACGGGTGATCGTGAAAGCACATCTGCGTCAGAGTGCTTTCGCCCCGATCGGTAGACCACGCGTACGTTGAATTCTTAGAAGCGTAGTGCCAAACGTCCGAGGCGACCAAAAGGATATTTCAGTGAAGCCAAGCAACAGAGTGCGTGATGGTATGTTACCACGTCAGAGGTTTGGCCGTAAAAATAGGGGCGAAACTTGTTTAACGCCCACACAATCGCCAGGCACTCTTTTTCTGTAACAGAATAGTTGGCTTCTGCCTTAGTGAGGGTGCGGCTGGCATAGGCAACCAGATACTCCGTAAAACTTGGCTTGCGTTGCGCGAGTACTACACCAAGGCTGACGCCACTCGCATCCGTATGTACTTCGGTCGACGCAGTAGGGTCTTAATGACGCAGTGCGGGTGGTGAGACAAGGAGTTGGCGCAGATAAGGAGTTGGCGCAGATAAGGAGTTGGCGCAGATAAGGAGCGCAGCGCAGTGTTGTGAAGGATTTGTCACAGGCTTCTGTCCAATTCGAAAGATCTGCAGGGCCAGCAAGGAGTTTTGTGAGCGGAGCGATGATGGAAACAAAGTTCCGGACAAACCAACGACAATAGGAGCACAGGCCCACAAAGCTCCGTAGTTCTTTAACTGTAGTCGGCTTAGGAAATTCGGCAACAGCACGAAGCTTGTAAGGGTCGGGAAGAATGCCGGCTTTCGAGACGACATGACGAAGTATGGTGAGCTGTTTAGCCCCGAAGTGACATTTCTTCAGGTTAAGCTGAAGCCTGGCGTTTGCAAGGCCCTGTAGAATTTTACGCAGACGGGTGAGATGTGAAGTGAAATCGGGTGAAAAGACGACAACGTCCACAAGATAGCACAAGCACATGTTCCATTTGAGACCGCGTAAAATGCTGTCCATCATTCGCTCGAATGTGACGGGCGCATTGCAGAGTCCGAATGGCATTACGGTGAATTCATAGAGACCATCTGGTGGGACGAACGCCGTTTTGGACAATCAGACTCGGCCGATAGGACCTGCCAATAACCTGAGCGAAGGTCAAGCGAGGAAAAGTATTCCTCACCTTGGAGACAATCGAGAGCGTCGTCAATGCGGGAAAGAGGGTAAACATCTTTCTTCGTAATTTTGTTTAGGTACCTGTAGTCTACGCAGAACCGGATCAAACCATCCTTTTTTTTTGACGAACACAACTGGTGAAGACCAAGGACTACAAAAAGGCTTGATGACTCCGCGCTTTTGCATGTCGTCTACTTGTTCTGCAATTACGTGACGCTCCGCCGGGAACAGACGATGGGGGCGCTGGCGCAAAGTAGTACTCTTTCCTGTGTCAATTGTGTGCACAACGGCGTTCGTTATTCTTAGAACCGCTTGGGGAAAGTCGAACGAACGCCTGAATTTGTGCAACAGGGTAACAAGCTGCTCTCGTTGAGCCGGGGCTAGATGGCAGTCAATAGAACGGCGAAATGCATCGGACGATACACTGTTCAAAGCAAAGTGAGGAACCAATGCGTTCAGCTCCGTATTCGGCTTGGTGTCGAAGAAATCGACAGGCACGATAGTACCTTCATCGATGAGCTGAATGTGGCCGAGCATCTCGTTGTGGCGCAAACTGAGGGGGCACAAGTTCGGATTGGAAATAAATATGCCGGTAGTCTCTTGACAAAGTGCAAGAACGGTGAATGGCAGCGATGTGTGATGGCGGCTACCGAAGATGTCAGATGGCGTGACTAGGATGGTAGCGTCAGAAAGGGAAGTGCGGCAGGCAGGGACAAACTGGGCGCTGAAAGGAGGAAGGTATATGTCCGTCGCGACGACACGTTTACCAACACTAGATACGGCCGCATCAACAGAAGGCGCATCACGAAACGGTAACAGCTCCACTTCGGCCCGAGCGCAGTCCACGATGGCGTGATGACGTAAAAGAAATCGCTTCTTAGTATGACATCGTGGGAACATGAAGCCAACACTTGAAATTAAATGATGTACAACACGTCTCGAATAAGCACTTTTGATGTACATGCCGCTACGGGCTCAATTTGTTGTGCGCTCACAGTGCTAGGATAAACTACGGGAGAAATCATCGTCAGTTTACGAAGAAAGTGGCAGAGGTTTTGACTAATCACAGATATCGCGGCACCGGTATCGATGAGTGCAAGTGTTTGTACACCTTCGACGATTACATGGATAAGATAGGCGGGAGACAGGTGAGGACTTAAACGATTAGACGATGACGCAGCTCGTGCCTCCGGAGCGGCTGCAGTTAGTTTTCCGTCTCAATGAAGATGGGTCGTCGACGCATAGGCGACACGGAACGACGACTTGGTGAAGGGGAAGGCGAGCGGGAAGTAAAACGTCGAGAAGCGGAAGTTCGGGTGCCAGAAGCAGCTTGCGCATCGTGTTCGTGAACTTCAGGTGGCACGTGAGGCGCGTGGTATGGAGGCCGAAACGAGTAGTCAGGGTATCTTGGTGTATTAACTGTGAAGCGCCGACGACATAGACGCGCAACGTGACCTGGAATCCCGCAAAAGTAACATATCGGCAGCAGTGCGCCAAGGATTTCCAACGTGCTGCTGTGTAGCTGGAAGCGGCACGGTGGAAGGTCGCACAGTTGTGGCGCATACAATGGCAGACAAGGCGGAGGCATTTCCGCGACGGCCGCATAAGTCAGTGGCGCGGCAACGGATGTTGATGGAGGTGATGGCAACGCCTCGGATACCTGCTCCTGAATAGCCTGTCTGATTTTCAGCGTTAGACGGTTCGTTGGTGCTTCGGCGGTCGGCAGATACGAGAGACACGAAATCTGTCGTGCGACCTCTTCACGTACATATTCTTTTGTCTGCTCCAGCAGGATGCTGTCACGAACGACAGTCAGGGAAGCGAGCGAGTCGTCTGCTGTCGTTGACCACCGAACTAATGCACGTTGCTTGCGAATATCTTCCAAGTTCTGGCACAAGGTTACAAGTTCGAATACGGTTTTTGGGCCCTTTGCCAGCAACATTTGAAAGGCATCATCGTCTATTCTTTTCAACATATGCCTGATCTTGTCTTGTTCGGCCATCTCAGGGTTAAAGCGCCGGCATAAATCAATAACATCTTTAATGTAGCTAGTCAAGTTTTTGCCCTGCCTTTGCGCTCGTCCACGTAGGTGCTGTTCAGCACGCAGCTTGCGCACTGCGGGGCGATCGAACACAGCTGCAAGGGTGGTCTTGAAAGCGGCCCAAGTGGTAAATTCAGTACGGTGGTTTGTGAATCACAGGCTGGCGACGTCTTTGAGATAAAATGGGACGTACTCCGATTTCGAGGGGTCGTCCCACTTGTTCGCGGCGCCCATATTTTCAAACAGCTGCAACCAGTCTTCCACAACTTGGTCCTCGGTGCCGCTGAAAAAGGGGGGATACCGTTGGCGCAGGGTGGTAGGTACGATGACCAGTTTAGATTGGGTCGTGCTCTGCAGGGGGGGGGGGGGGCTTGCTCGGTCGTCTGATCAGGCATTGCTGAGGCAGTGGGCAGCTTCCGGCTTCGAAGTGCCAGGTTTGCGTACACAGCACACTTCCACCACTTTGCAAGGGAGTTTAATAGCGACGCCAGGTAGTAGGCAGGCAGCCGGTATGGACAGAATTGCTCGAGCAGTCCAGCGTCTACAGCTCGTGCACACACTCGCGCTTCGCACTCCGAGAGAGATGGTCCCACTAGTCAGTGCCTTGAAAATTCCCCACTACAATATATATATATATATATATATATATAAGCACTATTGTCAGAGTGGCTAATTTTTCGCCGGAATTTATTAAAAAAGGGCAACATTTGGTGACCTTTGCCTGGTCGTTTGGAAATATTGAAACGAAAGTCAGTGGCAACTCGGTTGTTAGCTAATTTATTCATCAAAATTAGTTTGGAGTGGTTCAGCTTCATAAAATAGCGAATCCATCTCAGAATTATAGAGCCCAGCTAAATAACATACATGTGAAGCACTCAGAGCCACAGTGAACCTATTTATTTACTATCGTAATGCATGTTGCATTCTTTAGACTTGCTGGTGAAAAAAAAAGAGGGCCGAACTTGAAGCCCAGGCTGCTGCAGCACCAAGCCGCTGCTCGAAAACAACTGACATTGCATAAGAGAGCACGCTCCTCGATGAAGACAGGATTTTTCAGATGGGCGAACTGCCCAACTCACTGCTCCATGGCCCCGCAGGTGCGCCTGCGCAAGTAGGCGTTTGGTGTGTAGCGACACCACGGACCCGAGCTAACGGGAAAGTTTCTACTCCCTCCCACGCCTAGCCGTGCGTGGCTTTGCCATGTCCGGGGAAAGCGGGATCCTGGGGGTTGAGGCGACGCTGGGTGATTGGACCGTTAAGGCCCCCCGCCAGAGGCAATACACCGCTTTGGCCCCGGCTTCACGTAGACGGCACCTCTGGGCTGACCCACCCAGGGGAAATCGGCAGTCGCCTTTTCCTATCTCTCTCTCCCTATATCTTCGTCTTTTGTTCTCACTTTACATCTTTCCTGTCTTCTCCTCACTTCATTTTACTTCCAATTTTTTCTGGCGGCAAGGGTTAACCTTGTGTGGCTATCCAAACTAGGGTAAACCATATTGGGTTATAGGAACTGCGTACTGCTGGCGTTGCGCAGACATGCCCACATGCTCTGCCACGTCCCCCTGTTGGACTCCGTGTTGGGTGGTAGGTGCCGTTACCGAAAAATACACATTTTCTCATGGAACCCCCGACCCCCTCTTCAACTAATCGTGCTTCGAAAAAGGTACGCACCGACGCATCTTTCCTACTTTGGCCCAAAAACGGAGAAACTTTCCCAAAATACCATGTCCTTCACAGCGAACAATCATCTACTAAAGCTTGAGCAATCTCACCCTTCCTTGTGGCCAAGTGCTTGAGAGAGACCATTGGAACCGGTTATAAGGCCACGAAGATGGCAAGTGGAGATCTGCTTCTCGAATTAAAAGACAAGGAACAGTACAATAAACTCTCGCACCTTGTAGCCCTTGGTAACATCCCCGTCTCTGTGAGCGCACACCGTACCATGAATACAGTGAAAGGCGTGGTATCGGACGAAGATTTGATGACACTGAGTGAAGAAGAGCTCTCTGATGGATGGAAGGACCAAGGTGTAATACATGTCCAGCGCATCAATATCAGACGTAACAACAATGAAATAGCAACAAAGCATTTGATACTCACCTTCAACTCAACCACTTTACCTGAGACTCTCGAAACTGGCTATGTAAAACTCCATGTCCGACCCTTCAATCCAAATCCGAGGCGTTGTTTCAAATGCCAGCGATTTGGTAATGCATCCCAGAGCACTGTGGCCGGTTGTGCCACACTTAGCACACATCAGCTGCCGAGGACAGCTGATGTGTGCTAAGTGTGGCACAACCGGCCACAGTGCTGATGAATGTAGTCATGAGGAGGTCCTCTGTGCAAACTGCGAAGGTAGTCACCCTGCATACTCCAGAGCGTGCCCAGCCTGGAAAAGAAAAAAGAAATAATAACTATAAAAGTTAAAGAAAATATCACATTCAGGGAAGCAACACAACGGGTCTCGTTATTATTAGCACTAAAAACACCTTTTGCCGAAGTGGTGCAATGAGGGGCGGCACCACAAAGGCCATTGGCAGTTGCCCGGACCGCGCCTAGCGTGCCGAGGCCAATGCCACAAGCCCCTGCGGCGGGAGCAGCCAGCGCTGCCCTGCCCACATTCAGCCTGTCCACACCAGTAACCTCTACAAGCTCTGGCAGCAGCCAGGGCAATCACGAGGCCAAGGGGGCTTCATCCACCCCCAGCTCGGTGGGGACAAAGACTTCGTCGATCGAGGCGAAGTCTAAGCGACGCACAGATCGCTCTTTAGAGCAGGTGTCCAGTGCCTCGCAAGAAGAGGCTATGGACACCAGTTCAAGCCAAACGGCGCAGGAAGCGCCGAAAAAGCGGCGAGCTTCGCTCGACCGCCCCACACAGGAAAGAACGCCGATTACAGGGCCTGACAAAAGCCCTGTAAAATGAGTTAATCCCCGTCTTCTTTGCACACAGCACTTTCTCCCTTTTTTTTCACTATGGACAAAATCATACAGTGGAAAGTAAAGAGAATACTTAGAAATTTAGATGACGTCCAAGAACTTCTGTGTAAGTTTAACGCGAAAGTGCTATGTGTGCAAGCAACGCACTTAACTCCTAAGCACAAGGCCTTCCTACAACAATATATTATTTTCCGAAAAGACCGGGAGGATCCTGTCGTACCATCTGGCGGTGTGGCCATTATAGTCGATCGTAGTATAGCATGCCAGCATTTGAAGCTCCAAACGGCCCTTGAGGCAGTGGCCATTCAAACTGTACTTTTTAACAAACTCATTACCATAAGTTCTGTGTACATACCACCGCATCAACAGCTACACAGACGTGATCTGGTTTTATTAATAGATGAACTCCCAAAGCTGTTTCTGGCTCTAGGTGATTTTAATGCACACAATGTCCTGCGGGGTGATTCTCTTCTACTTTATGTCTTTTAAATACAAAGGAGCCTACGTATTTTAGCCTAGCAAACAACACATACTCCTCCATAGATCATAGCATTTCATCACCGTCCCTTTTTTCTGTATTCAAGTGGAACGTTCTTAAAAACCCTTATGGGAGTGATCACTTCCCAATCATCCTGAGTGCTCCGAACAAAGATCAACTACCCCCGCAGGTTTCTCGATGGAAGATTGACTCAGCTGATTGGGAAGGGTATAGATTTCTTACACACATGACATGGACCGAGCTGTCTGCCCTGACCATAGATGACGCTGTCACGTATTTTCCAGCTTTTATACTTGATGCCGCATCTATATGTATTGCCAGAACGAGTGGCATGTCTTCTAAACGGCGAGTCCCATGGTAGAACGACGCATGCAGGAAAGCACGGACCACTCAGAACAAAGCATGGGCGTTGCTTCGCGATTTTCCCTACAGCAGAAAACCTGGAAAATTTCAAGCGGGTCAAATTGCAGGCACGGAGAACGCGTCGCCAAGCTAGACGAGAGAGCTGGACAAAGTTTATATTGAGTATCAACTCGTATACAGATGAGGGAAAAGTGTGGAATAAGGTAAAGAAAACTAAGGGTAAACAAACCTATTCTCTTCCACTAGTAAATAGCTTCGGGGAAAGTTTGGAGGATCAAGCCAACTTTCTTGGCACACATTTCGAACACATATCGAGCTTCTCACACTACTCCGAATCCTTCCAGAATTACAAGGCACGAATAGAAAAACAAAAGTTAGAAAGAAAATTCCCAAGATTTGAGGCAAATAATGCACCATTCTGCTTAGAACTGCGAACAGCACTCAACTGCTGTAATACATCTACCCCAGGTTCTGACAACGTAATGTACGCGATGCTTAAGTACCTACCCTCCGAAACTAAAGAAACTTTCCTCTCTCTTTATAATCGCATATGGTTTTCAGGTGTGATCTCCTCCTCCTGAAAAGAGGCTGTTATAAATCCAATTTTGAAGCAGGGAAAGGACCCCTCTACTGTATCAAGTTACAGACCTATAGCGTTAACAAGCTGCCTCTGTAAGCTATTTGAAAAAATGAATAATTGCCGCTTACTCCGCTACTTAGAAACAAATTGCTCGACCCATTTAAGTGCGGGTTCCGAGAAAGTAGATCCACCACAGACCACCTTGTTCGTATCGAGGCACAGATCAGAGACGCCTTCGTCCATAAACAATACTTTCCCTCTGCGTTCCTCGATATCGAAAAGGCTTATGATACAACATGGCGTTTTGGAATTTTAAGAGATCTGTCCCCCTTGGTGTGCGCGGAAGAATGTTTCACATAATTGAAAGTTACCTGTCAAACCGAACATTTCGTGTCCGTGTGGGCAGTGTTCTCTCCCCAACATTTGTCCAGGAAACAGGCGTGCCACAACGTGGTGTACTTAGTTGCACACTTTTTATTATCAAAATGAATTCCTTGCACTTGTCCATCCCCCGCAATATGTTTTATTGTACATATGTCGACGACGTTCAGCTTGGCTTCAAGTCATGCAACTTGGCAATGTGTGAGCGGCAGGTTTAGCTGGGTTTAGACAAGGTCTCCAAATGGGCAGATGAAAACAGATTTCGACTTGACCCACAAAAAAGCACCTGTTTCTTGTTCTCTCGAAAGCGAGGCTTGCATTCGGAACCTGACTTTGAACTGAACGGTCAACGTCTGTCTGTCAATGCGGAGCATAAATTCCTAGGCTTAATCTTGGACAAGTTGACCTTCGTACCGCACATCAAGTATTTAAAAACAAAATGTTTAAAAGCCATGAATGTTATAAAAGTGTTGTCACGTACTACGTGGGGTAGTGACAGGCAATGTCTCATCAACCTGTATAGAAGCCTCAGTCGCACCCGCTTAGATTATGGGGCCGTTGTTTATCAGTCTGCGACTCAAAGTGCTTTGAAGATGCTGGACTCCGTGCACCATTTGGGAATCCGCCTTTCTACGGGTGCTTTTCGCACCAGCCCCGTAGAAAGCCTTTATGTTGAGTCAAATGAGTGGTCGCTTCATCTGCAGAGAACTTACATGTCCTTTGCATATTTACTGAAGGTGAAAGCAGACAAGAAGCACCCCTCATACTCTACTATTAATGATCTGTCGAGCTCCATTCTGTTCCAAAACAGGCCTTCGATGAGGCAGCCCTTCTCAGTACGCCTGAAGGGTCTAGTTGAAGAAACTAGAGTGTCACTTGAGCACAGTTCAATGGCTCCTGTAGCATACCCGCCACCGTGGCAGTGGCAGACTATAGACTGCGATGTGTCTTTCTCAGAAGTTACAAAACATGCGCCTATTTCCCATACCCGAACATACTTCCTGGAACTTCAACACAAATACACACGTCCTGAGTTCTTTACAGATGCTTCCAAGCCTAACTCTTCTGTGTCCTACGCTGCTGTCGGCCCTTCCTTTTCGGATGCTGGCCCTCAACATCCAGGCGCAAGTATCTTCACAGCGGAAGCCTACGCGATACTTGTGGCAGCTAAACACATCAAACAATTTTAAATACAAAAAGCAGTAATTTATACAGACTCCCTCAGTGTGGTAACGGCTCTGCAGTCTTAAAAAACAAAAAACCATGTCCTCATCTCACTTTACTCCATTTTATGCACACTCTACACACTCAACCAACATGCTGTAGTGTGCTGGGTGCCAGGGCACCTTGAGATTCGAGGCAACGTGATGGCGGATCAGCTTGCTACATCCGTCCACGAAAGCATCGCCGTTACACCCACATCAATCCCGGCCCTTGATCTTAAGCCGTCTCTCAAACGAAAGCTCAGGGACTACTTGCAGAGCAAGTGGGATACACACATACAAAACAAACTACACGTTATCAAGCCACACCTTTGCCATTGGCTACCAGTATCAAAATCACGTCTTACACAGGTAACATTAACGAGGCTCAGGATAGGACACACATACACGACACACTCATATCTTTTGTCCGGTGGCGATCCACCATTGTGTGACAGATGTGGTGAAGCACTAACAGTTCTTAACATTTTAATTCAGTGCAAACAATTGGACACTATAAAAAACAACATTTTCCATTACCTCACCGACAACATATACCTTTACACCCTGCAATGTTCGTCGGTAGGGACCCGTTTTTTATTCATAAATCATTGTTGGCGTTTTTAAAAGAAATTCATAGTTTTCATAATATATACCCGGGCATTCCGTAGCACGACCTCTCCAGAGAGGTTTTTGCTGTGGTGGCTACCCAAGAAAGCACTTGCCTCACGGCCCTTGGACGCAAGGGTATGAACAAGTGAGGCACTTGTGTTAAAGCCATACATATCCACCATCGTCTTTTATTATCACCAACTTTTGTCATCTATTCACACCACACACACTTTTCATGGCATGGTAATGATTTTATTACTTGTATGTTCTTACCCGCCTCACTGCGAGGAATTTTATGGCCCTTATACAGCCGCTAATCACAATCGTTTTCCACATTCAATGTCCCAAGAACAGGCGCTCTTTGGCCATTGAATGGCCCTTGCGCTAAAAAAACACCCTATATTATCATCATCATCATCACTGCTCAATGAAGACTCAATTTCTCATGAGGGCAACCAGCCCGAGTCGCACCTGTCTGCTAAGGATGTCCTCTGCATGGCAATTGATGCATTGGAAACGATGAAACAGGACAAGAATAGGCCACTGGAATGGTAGTTAGAAAATGATCGTCCTATTTCTTTGATCTGCAGTTGCACAACAGCCACGCGCCACAAACGAAACGCACTTCAACATGCGGTCAACCCTAAGTACAACTTCTCCTTATCGGTGAGAGCAACAGGAGGTATGCTGACACATGTATATCTCAAGGCAAGCACTTTTGCCGCTTCGTGCAGTCCTGTTATAGGCTGCACTTGATTAGTGAGAGTTTTGAGAAGAAAATTGGTAGGCTGACTTAGGTGAGTTATAACTTGTACTTGCAAAAAATGGTTACTTTCAGCAAGTGTCTAATGCCGAAGACCAATTCTTGGATTTTCCGTCGGGTGTGAATGCTAACGTGGTCCAGCCAACGAGAGCGAGGTGTCTATCTTCTGTTTTCCGTATATGCACAAAATCATCTACCTTCTGAAAAAAAGCATCTCAGCGGGTCAACAAGACGCGGTGTTTCTACCCCAAAGAATTAAGTAAGAAGTGAAATATGTTTTTCCCTGCACATAGGTTAAAAGAAGAGTGTGTCATGAAACATAAAAACATATTTAGAGATTGAAGAAACCACCCCCCACGAAACCGAAAACCGAAATCTGGCTGTGCCACTGGGACCAATTGACTCACTGGTAACATGTACGCTCTTTAAACTTTTCTTTGGGGCCCAAGACTGCAAACTAGACGGAGGTTTAAAATAAGGGCATGCTTCTCTGAAAAATATTCAATTCATCTGTTCTTGATTGAGCGTATCGGCTGAATGCCGGAAACAGACTTCCAAGGTGATTGTTAAGCGTACAACCTTTAAAATGTCTGCATTTATTCTAATATTGGTCAGTGCATTTTTTGTATTTTACGGTTGGTGCATTATCTCAACACCCAAATTATGTGGTTTGTCTTGCTTGATTTGCATGCAAGATTTCGTGCTTCGCCTCAATAAGGGCTGTGCTTATCTGTCAGTCTTGTTTTTATCTCTTTTGCTATTGCAGGGGACCACATGTCAACGTTTATTGCAGTCGTACATTTTTTGATGGAGTCGTGCTTTCAATTTTGTCAGAGCAGTGATTGAAGACTAATCATGTTTGCGGACGCAACTGACACACACACATTTTCTTTCTTCTTATCTTCCGTACAAGGGAACAAGGTTTCTTGTCAAGTTAGTATAAAATTTTCAAAGACGCTGGAGCACAGTGCACAACCTTCACTGTTTTCCTTCACTGTGGCCTATACTACAGAGTTGGGTGCTTCCACAGTTATAAGAGTGTTAAAAGCAGCGAGACTGCCCTCAACGATCTATGTAGCGTTTCAGATGTAGTGTTTGCCGTTTTGCTTAGCATATTTCCTCGATGTGCAGAGCGTACATGTGACATTTTCCTGAACGACCGACTTCTGAGCTTCTTCATAAAATTGAAGCTAGGCGTGATCTACGCAGTCCTAGCTGCGCTGTTCTCAGGGTCAACAGACACCGCATCACGTCATTTTATTAGTGTACAGCGCACACTTGCTGCTGCTACAAAGAAGTGGATCTACATGACACCTAGGCAGGTCTTCAAACGCACTTTGCCACGTTGTTTCAAAGAGCACTACCCGCACTGCACATAGATAATAGACGGCACTGAAGTACGAACCAAGCAACCCATCACAATTCATCAGCAGCGCGTTCTCTACTCCCATTACAAGGACGGGGGGGAATACACCCCCAAGTTTCTGGTGGCTATCACACCATGTGCATTTGTGTGCTTCTGCTCAAAGTCTTATGGAGGGAGAATATCAGATGTGTTCATTACTGTTCACTCGGACTTTCTGTAACTGGAGCAACCAGGCGATGTTGTAATAGCAGACAAAGGGTTTCGTCCAATTCAGGCACGTCTTGATCGGTCACAAGCAGTGCTGGTGATGCCCCCATTCCTACAAGGTGGTGGCCAGTTTTCACAAAGTGCTTTGCGCGAGACGTAATGAATTGCACAAGTACGAATTCATGTCGATAGGACTGTACAGCGTATGAAAAGGTTCAACACTTTGAATATGCGGGTACCTATAGAGCTGATTTCAGAAATAAGAAATGTTTCAAATAAGCGATGATTTCAGAATTAAGCGAGAAAAGAAGCGAAGAAATAAGTAGGAACAAGCTACGAGAGAACGTGTGGGTAGCTCGCGAGTGAAAGCCACAAAGGCAGACGAATTGGTGCGCCACTCGAGAGCACGAGCTTCTGCTGGCGTTTCTGCGGCAGTCGTTAGACCAGGACGTGCCTACCATCTTTTGGTCCGATTGCTTGTATAGGGCCAGTGCCAGTAGCCTGTCCTAAACCCAAAGTCAAGTCCTGCTGAGTGGCTCCTAACGGGGGAATGTTCGTGGACGAGGCCTACTTGGTGCAGTATTCGTGGCTCACGACAAGAACCTGGCTTCGGGAATTGCGGCCCATCGTGCTCGGTTGGCCACGCGGAGCCACTCAGTGGCGCCGCACATGGTAGCACATTTGTGTGCTGACGATCATTCCAGCTGCAGCAATTCTGCGACTTTCGCCCTCGTCACGTCGACGAGCACACCATCCCTACTTAAGGTGTCTTGTTAAAAGCGGTGACTTTGAAGAGGTTACAGCGCTGGAAATAGCACAAGTAGTGAAAATATTGCCCAATTCTGCTCCAGCTCGGTATGGAATAACTACATCGGTGATAAAAGTTATCCATGAAGTATCACCTCCGGATTAACTAGCAATAGTTAATCATTTCAGTAGACATTCCTGTATTTTGCCTTATAAGATTACCGCAAAATATTATCCTAATTAGAGAAACATAGAGCTGGGTGTACATTGGATAAAATGAGGTCTATTTCACTCTAATATGGTAAAACTAATCGTAAGAAGTCTACGCAAAAGGGTAGACAACTGGTTAGACGAAAACACAATTTTAATCCTATGCCCAATTGGATTCAGGCGTGCCTGCTCCAATTGGTGTGCTAATGTTGATTCGGTAAGCAAAATACAACTAGCTCGTTCTGAGAAGCAGGTTGCCGCCTTAGTAACTCTAGATATTGCAAAAGCTTATGACAGTGTAGAACCCGTTCAGGAAATAAATTCGCTAACGCACGTTGGTTTACCAAAATACTTCGCGGCATGAGTTTACTCCTTTGTAAAAGATAGAGAATTTTATTGTTATTGCTCTCAACGAGGCGTGCCTTCTTCAAAGTATAAACAAAGTAGGGGTCTCCCCCACATTTAGGTACTGTCACCATTATTATCCAATGTTTTATTGTGCACAATTCCAGCACAACATAATGTACAGGTGTATGTATACGCTGAGGACATCGCATTTTTCGCTACAGCTGCGGATATACGTACACTATATCAGAAGCTACAGTCTTATATGAATCCTCTGGACACATGGTTAAATGACAGTAATTTAATATTAAACATCAGAAAAAGTCCAATCGTAGATTTCCCGCTAGGTGTTCCAGTGCAGATTTCCGTACTTTAGAGACAGCACTTTATCCAGCAGGTAAAAGTGCTTAAATACTGAGGAGCGACTTAGTAGTCCACATATAGAAATAATGGCAGCTAAAGGAGCACGGGTGCTAGGGTTGCGTCATAGACTCAGAAACAAACGTTCTGGTTTACGTCGTGACGAGCTGGCCATGATATATTGTGTGTATATCAACCCGATATTGCAGTCGGAATTACAATTTCAGTTTTAGAATGGTCATTTTTTATTCGTTTATCATATTTTACGCCTATTTATCAAGCGGAATCACTTGCGATTCTGTTAGCATAAATAATATTGCCTCAATCTATAACAGATGCTATGATTCTTTCAGACTGCCTGTCCGTGTGTTCTTAACTGCTTCTCCTAATATGTTTAATGCTTTGAATGTATTTTACGCCCTTGCCCCAAGAAGTTTACGACTCATTCGCTTGGCGTGGATACCAGGGCACAAAGGTGTAACCCTCAATGTATATGCAGGCGCACTGGCAGTAAGTGAGTGAGTGAAAAACTTTATTCACTTTCTGCAGGTAACAGGGCTGGGCTCCCACCTAGAAGCTGGTGGAGAGACCATGCCTCTCAGCAGCTTCTTTGGCCTGCTGGATCGCCCAGAGTTGATTATCTAGTCCTGAGCTGTGCAGCGCGGTCCGCCAACGCTCCCGTAGGTCCTCAATAGAGGCCGCGTCTCTCGTTTTGCCAATAAGCGCTGAACACTCCCAGAGAATATGCGCTAATGTGGCCCTATTACTACAATACTTGCACGAATTGGCCATAAACAAGTCGGGGTAAGTGTGTTTTATAATAACGGGATTAGTGTATAGGCCTCATGATGGGACAAGCGCAAAATATACACCCACTCAGAGAGGACGCAGACAAGCGCTTACTAGCAACTGAAAATTTTATTTCGAAGCGAACACTAATAAATACATCACACGCATGTACGTCATTCTCAACTGCCCCTGTCATCATCAACAACGTGATATAACAAACATGCACGCGCCCACAACCGAAAACATACACGTAACAAGAACTAAGAAAAGAAAACGTAAAAAAGTAAAAAAACGTAGAAAAAGAAAACGTAAAAAACAAAGAAACAAGAAAAACAAAAAAAACGTAACACAGAGAAAAATACTGGGTTATGTGACGTCCAAAAAAGCAAATTCCGCATCTGTTAGTAGAACTGACGCTTGGCTGACGCAACTGTCTCCTCCTTTCCTTATGCTATACACTTCCATTAATTATCTCGTCGTCCGCTTGTTGTGTCTGTCAATTATTCGTGTGTCGTAACATTTCAGTTGGCAAGTGCACTCCTTGCAGTGCATCGCTAATAGTGAGTAGGGGCCCCCTTTAGTGAACTCTCATGTTCACAAAGGTGCACATTTATGCACCGACCCGTCTGACCAACGTATTCCTTTCCACAAGTGAAAGGAGTTCCGTATACAACATCTTTTTTGCACTCAACGTACCTCCTGCCATGCTTTATGCCGCATTTTTTTATTCTACAGTTCCTTTCTTGTTGACTAGTCTTTCTACTGCTGAACAAATCTTTGATAACTTGTTTTCTGCTGAAAAAACAACCCGAACTCCATACCCTAATGCAACTGTTTTCAATATATGTGAAATATTGTGCAGATACAGGATCACCACTGTCCCCTCTCTTTCACCCTCAACTTGTCTCCTCTCTTCGCTTGCTTCGCTTGTGCCAATGATTGCATTTTTACTTCCTGACGATTCTTCTCACAGGCCAAAAGGATACAATCATCTTGGTAACCAGCTCCCTTCAAGCGCTTGATGTGCGTGGAAACACTTTTGCACTTGTCTCATTTAACCGTTACCAACACGCCCAACTGGCAGTCATCCTGTATGTGCCTGTTTGTAATTGCCGCCATTGAACGGACTGGGTCCGGTTGAGCTTTGAATGAGGCGGGGAGGTTTCCCGTCGTTGAAGTCTATATTGTTCGATAATGTCGTTGAATTTAGTAAGTCTATTTCCACTCCCACTCCTCCACAAGAGAGTCCGTACGGGTGGTGTTGACCACAGACGTTGCCGGGAACGTGAGACCTCGAGCCACGTCATGCGCAACCTTGTTAAGATTAACCTCCGTATGGTCGACAGGTGTGTGGACGGGAAACCAGAGAATACATGGAATTTGGTCGTCAGAGCGGGTACAGTTCCTGTAAAGACTTTCAGTGCCACTGGCAAAATCCTACCATTTGTGAAATTTCGAACTGCTGTTTGTGAATTTTTGATAATATGTTACGGGAAGGAGACTGGCTCAGAGGGGTTGTCACCAATGTATTTACAGCCGGTTAGGCGAGCAACGCCAGCCACACAGATTAGCTCGTGCAGTCTATCTGCTTTCTCTTCTTCAGCTCCAAGCACTGGCACGTAGCATGACCCCCGGCGGCGGAGGCGCCGTCCCGGTGCTTTAAAGGTTGTTATCTGACGCATTATTGTAGAACTTGATCCGCGAGATGTGTGCGATATCACTGGGCCGCATAGTAGATGACGATGGACAGATCAGGCTGATCTTGTCGGGGACAGGTGTTACTTGACGCATTATACGGTAGGGTCCCGTGTAATGAGACAGAAGTTTTTCGGATAGGCCCAGCCGACGATGAAGAGTCCAGAGTAAAAAGAGGGTACCGGGAGCGAAATGTACGTCTCTTTGTTCCGCATCATACTGACGGCATTAATTGATTTGCTACGCCATCAGCCGAGCGTGAGCGAGCTGACGGGCATGATCGGCTCGCGCAATCGCGTCGCAGGCATACTCGCTGGTGCACGAGGTGTGAGCTGAGATGACTGTGTCCAGTAGTAAAGACGGCTCTCTTCCGTACAATAAGTAGAACGGCGAAAATCCTGCTGTGTCGTGACGGGATGAATTATACGCAAAAGTTGCGTAGAGTAAGGCAAGGTTCCAGTCTCGGCGGTCGGCCGACACGTACATAGCAAGCATATTTGTTAAAGTGCGGTTAAATCGTTCCGTGAGGCCGTTTGTTTGAGGGCGATAAGCGGTTGTCAGTGTGTGTTGCGTGGAACAAGAATGCAGAATGTCGGCGATGACTTGGGATAAAACTGTACGGCCACGGTCTATGAGAAGCTGCCTCGGAGCACCGTGAATCAATATAACGTCCCGTAACAAGAAGTCAGTGACGTCGGCTGCACAGCTGGTCGGTAGAGCTAGCGTAATAGCCTAGCGTGTAGCGTAGTCTGTAATAACGGCTATCCATTTGTTTCCCTATGTTGATGTGGGAAAAGGACCAAGCAGGTCTAACCCAACACGGTAAAATGGTTCCGCGGGTATGTCAATTGGTTGAAGGTGGCCAGCGGGTAGCAGCAACGGTGTTTTACGACGTTGGCATAGGTCACACGTGGCAACGTATCGGCGTACCGAACGAGCAAGGCCTGGCCAGAAAAAAACGGCGCCGGACGCGCTCGTACGTGCGGGATACGCCAAGGTGACCAGCCATGGGAGCGTCGTGAAGTTCGGTGAGAACGCAGCGGGGCAAACGCTTAGGCACAACAATGAGAAGGTCGGGCCCGTCAGGTCGGAAATTGCGACGGTGTAGCACACCCTTTTGAATGACAAAGTAGTGGACGGAAGCATCATTTGTGGAGTATTTCATACGGCTGATGATGTCAAGAAGCTCTAGATCACGCTTCTGTTCTTCCCCAATAATAAGGAAGTCGGACACTGCAAGGTAGAGTTCTCCGTGGGCTCGTCAGTGTCCTCAGGACCGTCGACAGGGTACCGGGAGAGGCAATTGGCATCACGGTGTAGGTGGCCAGATTTCTAGACTACCGAATAGGAAAACTCTTGCAGACGCAAAGCCCAGCGACTAAGGCGGCCTGATGGATCTTTCAGAGAGTTGAGCCAGCAGAGTGCATGGTGGTCGGTAACAACCAAAAATGGGCGTCCGTATAGATAAGGCTGAAATTTCACCAACGCCCATACAAGAGCCAAATACTGACGCTCTGTTATCGAATAGTTACGTTCAAGGGTGGATAGGAGGCGGCTGGCATATGCAATAACGCAATCATGGCCATGTTGTTTCTGAGCCAGCACTGCACCAATGCCATGTCCACTTGCATCTGTACGGATTTCCGTAGGGGCAGCAGGGTTGAAATGTGCCAGAATCGGAGGGGTAGTGAGAAGAGCGACAAGAGTCGAGAACGCAGAAGCCTCTTCGGAGCCCCATGAAAACGGGACTTCCTTCTTGAAGAGCTGAGTAAGCGGCCTCGCTATGTGCGCAAAACTTTTCACGAAGCATCGGAAATAGGAGCATAGTCCGATAAAGCTGTGTACATTCTTCGCATATCGTGGTACAGGTAAGTTTTTGACGGCGCTGATTTTTGCCGGGTCTGGTTGTACACCGTTGGCGTCTACTAAATGGCCAAGCACTGTGATTTGATAGCGTCCAAAGTGACATTTGGACGAGTTGAGCTGCAGGCCAGCGCGACGGAAGACTCCCAGGATGGTTGAGAGGCGCTCTATGTGAGTTTCAAATGTTGGTGCAAAGACGATGACGTCGTCCAAGTAGCACAAACAGGTGGACCATTTGAATCCTCTGAGCAGGGAGTCCATCATTCGTTCGAAGGTGGCTGGAGCGTTACAAAGGCCGAAGGTCATGACCTTGAACTGATATAGGCTATCGGGGGTGGTGAATGCCGTTTTTTCACGGTCCATTTCATCTACCTCTAGCTGCCAGTAGCCGGAACGGAGGTCTATGGAGGAAAAATAGTGGGACCCATAGAGGCATTCAAGCGCGTCATCTATTCGTGGCAGAGGGTAGACGTATTTTTTGGTAATTTTGTTTAGGTGTCGACAATCCACACAGAAACGCAGTGCACCGTCTTTCTTGTGGACTAGCACTACAGGAGAAGCCCAAGGACTGCAGGATGGCTCAATGATGTCCTTGGCGAGCATTTTGTCGACCTCACTTAGGATGATGTGACGCTCGGCCGCCGACACCCGATATGGACGCCTATCAATAGGATGCTCATTACCAGTGTTTATGCGGTGGCTCATACCGGTATCTTTCCCCAACGGACGTGCGCTGATGTCAAAAACGTTGATGTAGGACAGCAGAACCTGGTGGAGCTCATCAGTCTGCTGCGTCGTTAGGTTGGAAGGGATCATCGAAGTAATAGCGCTGTCGGAGCAAGTGGCAGATTGATGTTGAGCGTGGGGGTCATTAGGGGCGGCCATCACGAAAACATCTACCGCATTGTCTTCTTAGGTGCAGAGCAACGCCAAAATAATCCCTTGTGGCAAAACTTGAGGTGTCAGGCTAAAGTTGACAACTAGGAGGCACGTAGAATTTCCTGCGACGGACAGAATGGTGTGTGGTAATGTAATGCCACGGCTTATGAGAACGTCGGTGATAGGGGTCACAACATAGCCACCGTCGGGAACTGGTGGTATTGAGACGACCTCTATGTAGGTCAGTGTCTGTGGAGGGAGGCGTGCGTGTCCCTTTGTGCAAAGGCGTCTCGGCCATTGTGTAAGAGGTTCCGTTGCGGGCAAGTGTAGACGAAGCGTACTGGTCGAATAGTCTATGAGGGCAGAATGCACGGACAAGTCGAGGCCTAAGACCTAAGATTACGTCGTGGCGGCATTTATCAAGGACGGTGAAGAGAACAACTGTGTGTCCATCCGCAATGATCACACGAGCGGAGTACATTCCAACGATAGATGCTATTCCACCATCCACAACACGAACGAACTGAGTGGTCGCAGGTGTGAGAACCTTCTTGAGCTTGCGGCGAAAATCACTCGTCATCTGGAAAGTTGGGCGCCGGTGTCGACAAGAGCAGTGGCACTTACGCCGTCTACTTGTATGTCTATGAGGTTCCGTTTTGTCGGTATCGTCAAAAGAGGATTTTCGGTCAGTCTGAGCGATGCAGCGCCACATCCGGGGGCAGGAACGCTTAGTTTTCCGTCGGGGAACCTCGTGGGAAGGCGGGGGAAAATGGTCGGCGGGGCTGTGGAGAACGAGACTGGTGACGTTAGGGAGATGGAGAGCGGGAGTAGCGGTGTTTAGAAGCAGGTTCTTGGGCAAACGTTTGTGGCTGGTCTCATGGCGATAGGCAGGACGTGCATAGAAGGGACGAGAGGACGGTTGTGCAGGAGGACCCCAGCGACTTCTGCAATGGCGAGAAATGTGCCCGATTCTGTGACACGAGAAGCATATCGGCTTGTCATAGTGTGTTCGCCATGCGGACGGATTACGGAACGTTGAGGGAGAGCCAGTCGGAAAGGGACGTGCAGGCGTGTATCGGGGCTGGTAGTCGATGCGGCGAGGCGGTGAGATAGGATGCATTCCCAAGCTGGCGATTTCCTGCCGGATGACTGCTTGAATGAGAGGCAACTTAATTGGCGGAGAGGGGTCAGGGCACGTTGGTTCCATCTTAGCTGGAGCCGCTGCTTCAAGCTCTCGCCTGACGATTCGCGTCAAGTTGTCACAGGTGTCTGGTGGATGATATGTGTCGAGACACGAGGACGTCGCAGTGGTGTTCGGGAGGCGCTGGAACTGATGGGAGATGCGTCTCCTTTAAGCTTGTTAGAATCAGCGGCATTCTTGAATGATCGCATCAACAGATGACACATTGTTGAATACCAACAAGTTGAACGCATCGTCGGCGATACCCTTTAGGATATGCGCAACTTTTTCAGGATCAGACATATTTTCTTCAGCTGGACTGCATAGTGAAAGGACAGCCTGAATATCACCGATGTAGGGCTCCGTGGATGATTGTGCGCGAGTCGACAACTCATTTTTCACAGCTTCACGACGACCAGAGATGTTGCCAAAAAGCTCACGTATCTTTGCCTTGAAGCTGTCTCAGCTTGTTATGTCATGCTGGTGGTTATCAAACCAAACACGAGGGGTACCGTCGAGATAAAAGATGACGTTTGCGAGCATAAGAGTGGGATCCGACCTGTAAGTGGCGCTGACGCGTTCGTAGAGGCGTAGCCACTGGTCGACGTCGGAACCCTCGCTGCCCGAGAACACGCCGGGGTCTTTAAGCGCGGGAAGCGTCACGAAAGTAGTTGCGGGCGTTGGATTGACAGGTCGTGCAGAAGAGGGAGCGACCGGAGAGGATGTAGCCGAGTCTTGAGTGGTCATGTTGTAAGCCTTGAGGGAACGTCCGCTTCGGAGTTTTGTGGCGAGGACGGGGATCGCACAACTCCACCAAATAAGTTATGGGAAGGAGACTTACTCAGAGGGGTAGTCACCGATGTATATACAGCCGGTTAGGCGGGCAGCGCCAGCCACACAGATTAGCTCGTGCCAGTCTATCTGCTTTCTCTTCTTCAGCTCCATTCACTTGCACGTAGCAATATACTGGGCAATATAGCTATGGCGAGCGCGATAGCTACCTCCTCTGCTGTATCGACGTCATTTGCATTGATTGAAGCGCTGGTTATGCAATTTCGCGTATGGTCTACAACCGCAGAAACAAAACAGCGATAGTTTTGATAGCGCGCTGCGTCGACGAAAACTACACCACGTATTTATACTGTAAATTTTTTCACGTTTTTATACCGTATACATCACGTTTTTATACCGTAAACGTTTTAAAAAAATTTTAATATATCAATTTCAAAACCTCGCTTGGCAACACCTGAATTTTCTCATCATAAACGCGCCTGGAAAAATTGATGGTGCTCCTCTAGAAAGGCGGAGATATCAATTACGAGACAACAATGCCGAGTCCCTCCCCCCCCCCCGAAATTTTATGTACCCAGGTCGGGTCTGGCACACTCTCTCCTATGCTTCCACTGCAACGAGAGTAAATTCTTGCATCGTTTTCTCTTAACATGCAGGTTATACACAATTCAAAGGCGGAGACTGTTAGAAGAAGCTCTAGGTTAGCTCTAAATTTATCCCTTCTGGTAGTCCTTTCCTTTGGAGCAACTGAAAATGGTTTTAGCCACAGGAACCTTTGCGAAGCTGTATGTGATTTTTAAAGGCAACCAAGCGAATAAAATTTTAGGTTCAGGCATAAACTCAATTTATTTCAAACCATATTAGCATGCAGTTTTCCTATTACCTGTATTTATTTTATTTCTAGTCCATCGTTTACCAATCTGTTTTTTGTTTGCACATCCCTTATTAAATATACCAGCTCGTAAATCAAAAAGATGGAACCGTCCGTTTCATGGCTGATCCCCGTGGTGGGTTGTGCCAGGACACTGAGGAACAACCAACCAACCAACCATTACTTTGCGTTGATAAACCATGCGATAAAGATGCAGTCAACACTACTTTACGCTTCTGCGAAGTCGCTGACGCCAGCTTCAATTATAATAAAAGTAGAAGATTATAGCTGGGAAAGTGGGCCCTAACTCTTTTGGTCTTCTGAAACATTGATTGAAATGGTACTCTTTTTGGTACCTTGATGTGCCACTCGATACCTATCCTACCTGCAGCTCACACTTGACCTCAGCAATAACTACAATCCGCCGAAAGGTGGAAATGGCACGGACGAGGTCTTTTCATTTTTGCGAGAGTGAATTCTTACAATATATTTCTTGCGTCAAAGCTTATTTGCGTTGTGCAGGTCTTGCACTGCAATTTCATGGATATTTGCCTGCTTTATTTGGAGCCCTTCTTAGAAACTCGTTAGAAAACACGACCTTTTCCCATCGCTTGAAAAGGGTGGCGTCGGCCTGATGCATTTGTTTGTGCGTCAGTTTGCGACAGTTGTTGTTGCGAATTTTTTTACACCTACGATGTGTGCTGTCCCTTTCTTTTAGCAGTCCTTCGAAACCGGCTATGTTACCACCTTCTTTCTGTATATGTCAACACAGGCGTTGCTTGAAGATTGTCGTTGTGGGGATGTCATGTAAATTATGACTACATGCTACACTCATGATGCAGTCTCAGCCGTTTCACTACCTTGACAAATACGAAGTTAGATGTTACGTGACGTGAAAGGATGACGAAGGTATACGACTGGTGCACACATGACAATCAAGACATGCGTGTCATGTAAGCACATGAAAACATACCACGCTTATGATGCGCTCGTCGCTGCTTCGAAAACTTCACATATACCACATTTGGTATAACGTGACGTAAAGGTAAATGGCCCGTCCAAACAAGACAATCTTGGCATGCGTGTCCCGTAAAACATGACTACATGCTACGCTCATAGCGCACTTTCGGCCGTTTCGCTAGCTCCACATGCACGAAATTCGGTATAACACGATGTGAATAGACGTCGAGGCTAAACGACAGCTCGAAACATGATATTATGATACATGCGCCATGTCACCGTGCTCGCGCCTGTTTCGCTTGCTTCCCATATAATAAATTTATTATTATGTAACCTGACTGGTACCGAACAAAAATTGCAGGCGCAAACATAATAATCATAATATTGAGGTCATGTACGGCACAATTTACGTCAGGCTCGTATGCGCAAATGAATTAACTGTGGCAAAGTGTTTAGAGTTTCGTTGAAATACCTTCATTGGACTCTGGCGCTGCGATCGTTCAGAAACCATGGAAATTATAGGTATGACATGTATTTGCCTATCACTCGTATTTGCTGATGGTGCATCGTACTTCTGGTTTCGTTCATTACTGTGTTTTTGGTTTTGTTTCGAATGAAAAAAACAAGCTTCTTGAACTTCGTGAGGTGACTTTAAGTGGTGATCTTAAGAAGTGAAGTTGGTGAAGCGTAACAACCCAACATTTGTCGAGTGTTGTTTTGTTACAAAGCAGCTTCATGCCACCCGAATTCAGAAGCAAGTAAAATACGAAGACTAGGCAAATCCTAGTACTATCCATAATTTCCATTCTTGTTGAAATGCCATACGCTGCAGCACCCATGGACATTAACGCTAGATTTCCCTCTTGTGTATAATTAGGAACTTCTATGGCATAGTGGGCACTTAACTGTGCTCACAATACGCATTCAATGATATTTTCGTTTCCTTACGGCATGACTGAGGCATGCCCTGAAAGGCGAAACACGTTAGCAGTTCACGTTGCAATGCCCACGACGCCCCATTTTGCTATCGCAACCTTATATTGAAGGCGAGACTGAAGTGTTCTCAAATTTTTATTCAATGAGCCATAAAGGACACACCTATATGGGTATTCAATTAATAAGTGATTTACACGAACGTTTTTTTATTGTTTTATTGAGATTTTCGAAGCGTGTTTCGGACAATGTGATTGGTTTTTTCGTCATGGGAATCGGTATAACACGAAAGTTATACGAGTTTTCAAGAGGTATTTGAGCGCTCACTGTGCATTTTCTTGGAAAGAATGGCCAGTCATTCGAAACTTGATTTTGTTATTGTTATGATATATAATATTTTCTGCAAGTAGAAGTTCAGATGCCTCCTTTTATTTTTGACTTTTTTGTGAATATTTTGAATTTTCTCTGTTAGTCACCCTCACTGACCTATGAAACAGCGCTTTTCTTTGTACACTACTTCTGAATTATTTTCTATTCCTTAGTCAGTGGTGTTATGCTGTATGCTTTTTTCGTGCGTGCCATCTCTTTAGCAATATCTGTATGAAGACACGCCATCCATGCTATTGAAACAACTCTTTCGACGTGTCACTTTAGAAGCGTGCAAACGAACACTGAAGACAGACTTTAGCTACGTATTTGCCATGTGATGGTAAGGCGTTGTTCTATTGGTTAACTGAAAAACAACCACCCTACGTCGTAAGCAAAACAAAGCCATTTTTGTCCTTCGCAAGAGTAATCAATGTAAATGAAACGGCGCTATTACTTTGTCTAGAACTAAGAAGCGATTGAAATACTTCCTAAAGTGTATTCTGAGCGCAGATTCGTCTTGCGGCAACGCCAACAATGTAAAAAGTGTCTGGCTATCTGCAGTTCAAGTTCAACATTCGTCACCTATTGCCTTAGAAATTTTCCGCCTTCGGGGGCTACAGACACCGCTCTGCGTGTTGCAGGCGTGAGATACCTAGCGAAATTTCGACATTCACGTCTGGACAAGCTAAGCCAGGCCCCGTGCACGTGCTAGTTCTGCATACGATCGAAATACTACCAAGGGTTCAGCGCTCATGACAAAGCGAAAATTCCCCGCATCTCAACGACGTATATTTCGACGAGTTGGCACGCTAAACTCCTAAGGTTTATAAAGTTCATAACTTCACAATGAAGTTACCAACTATAATCTATCTCAGGACTTACTGTACTCTTCGCTTGCTCAGATGTAACGTCTTAAGCGCCCACGCCTAGTTTATACCTTCTGCCATTGTAAATGTAACCTACGAGCAGCGTGGCGCTAATCAGCGCCAAGTAGCTGACATCAGTCGCAGTGGTCGTCATGATATTTCAGCGAGCAGAACTCATATTGTGTATACGTTAAGCATAACTACAACCTATTTTTGAAATAACTATACTAGAAGTGAAATATAAATGGTTTGCAACAATTGGACTCGGCACAACATAGACTGTCTCACATTAAGCAAGTCTGCAGCTTCCCACGTTAATAAACTACTGTTTATTAGATATCTACCCAAACAAAATAGGTTACTTCACCAGCCATCTTAGCTTGCAGAAACAGTCACACAAATGCCCGCAGTTCATCACAGATTGTTAGCGATCTTGCTCCAGTGCCGTCCTAGCAGCTGCAGAGTAGCACGCGTACAGTTTATAGGTAGTGCCAACAATGAAGAGTGTTTGAACGAGAGAGGGGACACGTGCTCCTACAGGAGTGCTTGTCCGCTATCTGGGCTTGTCAGAAGTACAGTAGGCCATCGTCTGTCGCACCACTTCATTTCATCACTGTTAAATCTATGGGGTGTAATACCCGTGTCACACGGGCATACAAAATTAGATTCGGTAGCGAAGGCATTCAGTTCCCGAATGACAACTTTTTCGGTGGTGCTGCTACACGTCAAAGCAAACGAAATTTGACTTGATGATGTCGATCGCAGCACCTTCCTCGTGAATATTGGGTGAGTAGCAATAAAAAACAAACAAGCGTTTACAGGCTTTATACACATCAGATAATAGACAAATGTAAAAATAGGCATAATACGCTCTTGTTCGATTTTGTTCGTTACTTTGTTTTACGACATTGCAACCGACCGTGTAGCAACTACTGCCAGAGCTAGTCATATCCACAGCATAAAAAGAAAATGCCGCCTGTCGCATTTAGTTTACAGCGTCTACCAGCTGAAGATAAGTTTTTAAGCACTTGTTTAGGTGATTAGTGTTAAAAAAATACGCGAAAATTTTTCTTCCAGTTGAATGAAATGTCGTTTTATTCAATTACTTCATCAGCTGTGTCATCGAGAGTAGGCCTTTCTGAATCGAATGAGTTCTGGTGATGGCATTAGGTGACAAATGGCATTTAGGCGAATGCCATTTCGTTCATCCGCGTGAAACCGCGCGAATGACGTTCGATCTGAAGGCATTAGGAGGTAAATGCCATTTTTTCTGCCCGTGTGGCAGGGGTATAAGCCAACCAGAATCTTGAGCAGGAAAACACGATTTCATATATAACTAGCTTTCAATTGGCAAGGTTGAGGCATTTGCGTTTGTTTAGCATCTGTGCCTGCAGTTCAATATCACGTACTTTATTCTACATTTCATTTTCATCCTTTTCCTTCATTCGTTGCATCAGCAACCACCGATTACTGTGGTTAAAAATCAACAAGGCAGCACCAAAGCAGTATCCATGGGCATCGACGGTTGGTTTGATCGGAATCAGTCCTTGACGCTCACTGAGACTGCTCGCAAAAATGAATAATTGTTGTAACTAGCTATGTCTTTGTGCCATCTCGCAATCAGGACAAAGTTTGGCATAGGATATTTAGTTACTTGCGAGATAAGAAACCGTGCCTTGTGAACCTATTGCGCCGAGAAATCTATAGCGGTTCATTGAAATAGCACAGTGACACAAATATAATGCTGCCGAAACTCCAAGGCATATATCTAAAGCAAATATAAGCGTCAGTCTGGAACTTACAGGGCACAGAGCGAACAAAAATGACGTGATAAACTGGCAGTAGAGGGCATCCCGATAAATTTTGCTGCCAAGTTTTTTTGTTTATTGGTTCGATATACCGTCAGCCCGCCGAACGTGTTCCCGCCGACGCCAGACACACTTTGCAGACGACGCGACGTGAATGATGCATAGGGAAGTTTAATCGCCCTTCCTATTGTTTATGGGACCCTGTAGCTTCTACTGTGCTGAATTGCATTTTGAGACAGTGTAAATATAACGGGATTAAGTTTGTTGGTGTTTTACATTTCTTTTTCATAGTTATATTTCATATCACTCGTTTCCAGACCATTTTTTGTTTCTCTCATGAGTTGCATGAGTGTTCCCCTATATGATGTAAATAAAGCGGCAAAGAGCGTCGACGCCAAAGCTTGGCCAAAGGTCTATAATCTCTGTGTTCAAGTGATGACTAGTATACAGGCCTAGTGCTTGTAGTTTTATATTGTGCATTAGCAATTATATTACGTTTGCCTATCGAGAACCTTTTATTTTTCGTGGCGAGAGCTGCACTGGCCGAAGTTGAGAGGATTCGCGTGGACTACGATAAGAAATTATACTAAAACGCAAGATGCAGTCACTTCACACAGTGTGCAGCTGACGCACTAGAGAAAGCCTGGAAGATCTTGGAATGACTTGTCACTAGTGAGCTGCCACTTGAGTCACGTGAAATCGCTCGCTCGCTGATCAGTTCGCTCACCCAACCATCGGTGGTTCGTCAGTCCATCCATCCATCTGTGGTTCTTTCCTCCTTCCGCGCTTTGTCCGTCCAACCACTCGAGGTTTATGGGTAAGTCTGTCGATTAGTTCATTCTTCGATCTGTGCCTTCATGGTTCGCCTGCCCATTTGTGGGTCTTACGTCCATTCATACATCGTTGGTTCGTCCATCTACCCATGCGTAGTTTTAAGTTCATGCTTCTGCCGTCTTTTTGCCCATTTATCCTTTCATGCGTTCGTTCTTCCGTATGTGCGTAGCTCACTTTGTATATTGTGACATAGGTGCAGTAAGACACTGCCAGTTTTTCAGGGGAGATGCTCTTTAGGGTCATGCACAGTCCACCGCCGCCCCTCCATTACAATGACGCTGATTAAGACAAACAAGCGCGTTGCACACAGCACAATCTAATTCGTGTTCAAGAAAACACATTCTCACGGCACAGCACTTGTGAGGTACCCTATAAACGTCGTGAGGATAATGATGGTAGTGAACCACCCACTAATTTACTATACAATTCATGAATCTGCTTATAGGTGAGGTACGCGTCACAGGTTTGTAAGGCTCTGAGTGTATTTTGTGTTGAGGTTGAGGTCTCACGAAGCTGCAGCGATACAGTAGCGCCATAGAGTAGATCCGGAGGTTCCGAGTGCGCTGGCAGCGGCATCAAAGCACCTGAAGTGGTCGCTACCTAACGTTGGTGGCACCAACGTGTGGTCTCAGCATTAGTTCGTCGACCGAAGTTTTGGGCACAGCTTCACGGATTGTGATCACTCGTCCTTGGACCATGATCTGACGAGTTTAGCGGGCATCATTCCGCGCTACCGTAGTTGCTGCGCGGCAGCAAATTTTCGCCATTGATCACAGTGAGTGCTTGTTTCCTCAACGTGTAAATGTTCATCGATGGCACGCAAAGCCTCTGCAGTGAGCGTTACGTACTGTGCTCCTACCCACCCAAACCGGATTGATTGCCCACTTTGAGCCCTGTGAAAGAAAGATTCCTCACTCCGCGTTGGCCGGTCGTGTCCATCAGACCTTCGACGCAGAATGACAAAGAACGATACCTAATTAGAGATCAAGTGCTCAAGCTCCCCGTAGAAGTACAGAAATTAGAGCAGTGGCTTTCTACAATCATACCAAATGATGTGGCCTCCGAAGTGCACACAAAGCAAGCAGTCATTGCTCTGAACACTATCAGTCACGTCATGTTGTGACGACGGCAAAGAATCCGAGTTAGTAGAGCGAACGCATAGTCTCCACATGGCACCTGGCGAAGACAAAGTACCTATATTTGTGCTCGTTGATGACTAAGCCAGAGAACACTTTACATTCCTGCAAATATACCTTAGCGTGCCTATTAAAATCACGAGACCTAATCCGACTTCGTTTACCAGGGCGAGCAGCGATATCCGCAGATGTGACCATTTTGCAGTGACCGACAGTTCTTTGCTACCTCAAATTCTATCCCTGCCAAGAAATCTTGGCTCTTTCTTTTTCTGATCATAAAGCCGCTTTAATGAAAAAAAAGTGTAAGTCTGCACATCAATACCGTATACTAGCAATACAACAACATTGTATATATGGTACGCAAGTGTTATCACTCATCTGTATGTTTAAGTTGGCAATGTACAGAGTATTCAAGCTCACCCTAATGGTCACCCGGAGTTTCGCCCAATCATCGCCAGCTTCTTCGCGGGTATTCTGTGATTTTGGTAATTCACGTACACGAATGTTGGTGACTGATCATACATAGGGCCGCCACCTACCCTTATCTGAGACAGTTATTCCAGAGAAATTTCGATTGTTTTTCATCAAGGCTACCCAACGCCATCCAGATTTGAGTTTATATGAATTCAACATTCCCACGAACTCTGATGTGTGTGTCATCGCACAGATCAAAGGAGTTCCCTTAGGAACCGGCTGCCCATATCAATCACAATTGCTTGGGCTGTATATGCAATGTTAAAGTATAAGTAAAATTTCCGAAACAAATTTCCGAGAAGTCGATTCAACAACAATGTCGTGAGCAACACATTGCTTCACATGCATAACAGCCAACCAACTGCTGCATATGGACGAATTGCCCTGGAAATGAGAGACTGTGCAAGACTAGACATTTTTTTTCACTATGACAACTTAGCTTGACAACTCTATAGCACCCCAGTACACCATCAATTTCACTTTTCTAGCTGAAGCAAATTATGGTTTTGGCAGAAGTAGCGGCAGGTAACTGTCAATAAATAATTGCAAAACATACTTGTACTGCTTGGGCAATGTCATATTGCCTACGAACTAAAGCATGTCGAGCAGAAGAATAAAGTTAGGGAACAATGGAAAAGAAGGTTCTAACCACTCTTTGATCAATTTAGAGCCCAACAATATCAAAAAAAGTGACAGCTAAGCAACTTGTATACTTTCATAGCTTATTTAATCACTCCTCATTATGAGAACACGCCGCGATGGCGTACTGGTTAGAGCATCAGCCTCGAATGTGAGAGAGCCGTGGTTCGAATCCTGGTGCCGCGCAGTTTCCAACCGGTTTTTAAACATCCGTATGGTGATCGAACTGCATTAAGAGGTTGGGGCTGCGGCCTCACCGGTGACCACCACCGGTTACGCACTCCCTCACCAGAGAAGGCTTGACCCACCTGGAGAAGTAACCGGCCACTACATTTCACATGAATACGTCAATTAACCCACGGCCCTCAGTCCCCAGCAGATGCGAAGCAACTGAACACGGCGGCGGTTAGATCTCCAGTGCAGCAGAGGGTGCTAAGATTCTCTGGGTCTTGACTGGCTGCCATTGGAACCTGAACTTGGCAGCGTTGAACGTTAGAACCTTATCTAGTTAGGCACATCCATCTGTATTATTCGAGCAGTTGTTTGTATTCGATTGGATGTAATAGAGCTCAGGGAAGCTAGGAGGAGAGATGAGGTCTATATGCTCCTACAGAATGGGCACGTGAGGTTCTTTACCCACGGAAGCATAGCTGGCAACACAAAGGAGTACAATAGCGTTATTGAAAGGGTGGTAGGTTTCGTATTTATATCAAAAAGTGATACAAGCGGAAGGTGGTACGTGCCTACGTCGAGCCATGATGGCGCGTCAGTGCAAAGCTTCTATAAAGACGTGCAATCGTCGACGAGTAGGGTAAAAACGCAGTATACTATGCTGGTTGGACACTTCAATGCAAAGGTAGAGAAGAAGCAGGCTTGAGACCATACAGTAGGAGATTATGGCATCGGTACTAGAAATGCCAGAGGGGAGCTTCAATTCGCAGAACGTAATAATTAACGAATACTGATTACCTTCTACCAAAAACGATGGGGCCATAAGTGAACATAGAGGAGCCCTAAAGGCGCAAATAAGAGCAAAATAGGCTTTATACTGAGTGCACACCCAGGCATCGTGCAGGATGTGGAGGTGCATGGCAAGGCACAATGCAGTGACCATAAAATGGTACGGTCTCGAATTCGCCTAGATTTGAAGAAGAAAAGAAAGAAACTGCTACGCAAGAAGCCGATCAATGAGCTAGCCCTGAGAAGGAAAGAACACATTCAAAGTCTCGCTTCAGAATCGGTACTCGGCTCTTATCTAAGAAACCAACCTTTGCAATTCACGCAATGAATGATAATCTGACGAGTATCATTACGAAGTGTGCAGCGGAAGTTGGAGTCATGGCAACCGGACAAGATACCGGCAAGTGTCCCAGGAAACTAAGAATCTTGTTAGGAAGCGTCAAAGCATAAAAGCCCTAAGCACAACAGACAAAACAGCGTTCGTAGAGCTTTCGAAGTTGAATTATAAGCGTAACGTTACTGATGTAAGAAGGTTTATCAAGGAGAGAATTCAACAAGTGGTGGAGAACTGGAGATGCGTCAAAGCAGTGAAGAGGAAAGTCGGAAGAGGCATGAAACCAGATGTATGCACTAAGGGTCGAGGAAGGCAAAATATCTACCAGTGTTAATAGGATAGGTAAAATAGCGGATGATATATACAGAGATCTGTACAGCAGCTGGAAGAGCCACGAACTTAATATATGAACTAGCAGTAACCCAGATCTAACTTCACAAGTAATTAGAGGAAAAGTAACAATAGAAGAATTATAGAAAAAGGAGCAGCTCTTAAAAATTCTAACCACTTCTTCGCGAACTTCGGCGTATCTATCTAGCCACCTACAACTTGTAGCTTTTCCGGCAGTTTCGATAATAGTACAGACACCGAGATTGTTATGGCGCAACATTACCGTATTACGAGCATAAATTACTAGTCACCACCTGGAAATTATTACATGTACATTATGAATATTATGATTTGCATTTTATGGTCTTACTGCTCTTGTGGTGGTTTCATTCTAGAGCTAGGCAGTATTGCAATGCGAGAGTATCGGTTTTGTAGTTAAGAGATGTTTTTGAAGATGTGCATTGCTGTGTCGAGTTTCTTCTCAAAATTATATTTCTATCTTTCTAGCGGAATACTTGTACGGTGTATCACCCGTATTGCGATAATATCCAGGGCACGGGTATCTCGTTACTTTTTTTTCTAACATGAGCTGAGACGTGTTTACAAGGAAAAAAACAGCGTTTTTCTGCTGGCCTCAGCAGTCCATGTGTGATATGTACCCACCCTTTCCACGTTTCTGCTGAGAGCGAAATTGGGTCTTACCTTCTCGAAAGCGAGCGCAAGTCACTTTGCTACTCGCATGCGATTATGCACCTTCAGGCAGAAGTGGTATGTGTTTGAATGATCACCTGATTAAGCTTGCCAACAATGGTATACTGCCATTTTGAATTCCAGCAGTGCTATTTCTATTGTGAGGAGAATTGTTTACTGCACAATGGACATCAAGCAGCTGCTTTGTTTTAAAATGTGTTCTCTCATGCCAATTGAACGAGCAGTGCTGTTTTTCTCTCTCGTTTTTTTTCTCTTTTCTTTTGCGGCGCCATTATACAAAAAACTGGAGCTTATTGCAGAAGCCACAAACCACTCAAATATTTTGGTGTAGTGCCTTGAGCCATCAACGATACTTCTTTCTTCAAAACTTTTCTAGAAGCGCCCGCGTGTCCACATGGCGATTGAAACGAGCTGTTTTGTGTTTCGTATCGCCTTCCTTGTTGGTTCGTTCTTCTTTCGGCTTTGTACATGTTTCTAGAAAACACTGAACCTTCAACTGGAAGTAAGCACTTCTCTTCATTGTATATGTGTTCCCCTCCTGCTTAGCGCATGACATCTTTAGCAAAACTGGAAAATCACTAGCTTAGACCGCTATTCTGCTAGGTAGAAGGTCATTGAAGTAAGATCTGCCATTGCAGCGGCAGCAAGAAATTTAGGAGACGTTCTTTTTTTTTGTCAAAGACCCATTCTGACAGCTGTGAATAAAAGCATACGTTTTTTGTTTGTTTGTTCCTGGTTCTAGCGCTTCGCTTGAACTAAGTTACTTCTAGCATAACTAACACTGTTGCGGCCATGTATCCCGGTTCTGGTGTACAATGTGTTTGACTCTTGCTCTCATACAGCATAGCTTTTCGTTGCAACTGATATCCGTACATACGCCAGTATTTAAACTATGTGCAGTGTAAGCCTCCTTTGTATTGCTTTAATGACACTGAAAGTACGGTTATGAAATAATGAATAAATTTATTACGAGTTTCAATGCGCTGCACTTTTTAAATGTCATTATGCACATAACAAATGTCTGTATAAAGTGTGACTCTCCCCGACATAGAGAAAAGTATTTCAATATTTGTATTCCGGAATACGTTTTGGTCTTTTTGCTAAAGTACTTCCGAATCATCCAGTTACGTCAATAACGAATGTCTCTCACTCTCTGTATTTTATGCTTCCAATTTGTGTTTTTCAATATATCTATACCGAAATATTTTCAGGGTAGCTCTGCCCAGCCTTTTTTTGTTCAGATGTTATATTGAAAAACTTGTATGGTATATTATGACAGCATGGCGAATATATGACAGACCAATCGTAGAAATCATGACATGAATTTCGTGTAAGTCATGACTGAAAGCCCCGCTGATAGCGTGCTCGCGGTCGTTCCACCAGCTTCCCATATACCAAATTTGTTATTACGAGACGTGAATGAATGACGAAGCAATACGACTGGTGCAAACATGATAATTATGGCATGAGTGTCGTCAAAGAACATGACTACACCCCTCGCTCATGATGCACTCGCAGCCGTTTCGCTAGGTTCACTTACACCAATTTTGCTATTAGGTGACCTGATTGGACTACGAAGGTAACTGACACGTCTAAACATGATATTCTTGTTATGTATGTCACGTAAAACATGACTACATGAAACGCTCATAGCGCGCTCCAGACCGCTTCGCTGATTGATTGATATGTGAGGTTTGACATGCCAAAACCACGATATGATTATGAGAGGTGCCGTAGTGGAGGGCTCCGGAAATTTCGACCACTGAGGGTTCTTTAACGTGCACCAAAATCTGAGCATACACGCTTACAATTTTCGCCACCATCAAAAATGTAGCCACTGCAGCCATGATTCAATCCCGCGACCAGTGGTCAGCAGTCGAGTACCTTGGCCACTAGACCACCGCGGTAGGGCTCGCGCGGCCGTTTCGTTAGCTCCACATATACCAAACTTTGCATCACGCGGTGTGAATAGACGACAAAGGTAAATGGCACGTCCAAACCTGACAATCATGACATGTGGGTCATGTAAAACATTACTGCATGCTACGCTCATACCGTGCTTGGAGCTGTTTTGCTTGCTTCGCATATACCAAATTTCGTATCACATGACGTGAGTAGACGATGAAGGTAAACGCGCATGCTAACATGATAATCATGACTTCTGTGTCATGTTAAACATGACAACATGCTTGCTCACACCGTGCTCGCAGTCGTTTTACAAGTTTCACATCTACCAGGTTTCTTATTACGTAATGTGAATAGGAGAACACATATACCTGGCGCAAACAAGGTCTTCGTGAAATGGAGGTCATATACAGCATAAACCGCGTCCGCTTCGATTTTGCAAAAGAAATACTCATGGCTAAGTGCTTAGGGTCTCCTAAATATAACCAGAGGTTGACCCTGTGCGCAGCAATCGTTCCACGACCTTGAAAATTATTGGTATATGTCATGTATTTACCTAGTCTTCGTGTTTGTGGGTGGCGAATCGGACTTGCGGTTTCGTTTATTGCTGTGTTTCGGTTTTGTTTCTAATGAAAGGACAAAGCGTTTTGAACTTCATCAGGTCAATTGAAATGATGATACTACAAGGTCAAGGTGATGAAGCTTAACTACCAAATATTCACTCATTGTTGTTTTGCTGGAAAGCAGCTTCAAGCCACACGAAGCCACAAGGAACATAAAGTACAAAGACTAGGCTAAGCCACGTACTACCCAAGGCAGCACGTCGGCGCCTGGCGCGGCATCGCTGCCGTGACACGAAGAAACGAACGCTGGCGTGCACGTGTGCCGGGTCATGTCTAAGTCTAATGGCAATTTGTTGGCATGTAGTCATGTTCAACATGACACGGAGTATTAAGTTTGCACCAATCACGTACCTTCGTCATTCATTGACGTGAAGTACTATCGAGTTTGGCGTATGTGAATCTAGCGAGACCAACGCGAGCGGAAAATGAATGTGGCATGCAGTAATAATGTTACTTGACACGCGTATCATGATTATTATGTTTGGACGTGTCATTTACCTATGTCGTCCGTTCGCGTCACGTATTATGGAATTTAGTACATGTGAAGCGAGCGAAACGGCTGCGAGCGCATCATGAAGGTAGCATGTAGTGATGTTATATGACGTGCATATCATGACCAAGACGTGCCGGGACAAATACGAAGCCACATACACGGTACGTAGTACGTGTGGAGAGGAGGAGAAAACGGCTGAACATTTGGCAGTGTTCTGTGAAGGGCTCCACTCTATAGTCCAAAAGATTGGCGCGCAATTTTTCAATGCATTGAAATTCAGGCACAGAGAAGACAAAATAGACTTTATACGGGTAGAAATAACCAAGAAGAAGCTAATTGATTGGTGGCTACAATCAAGGCGCGAGTAAAATTCAATCCTTAAATCCATGGCGATATTAATTAGCTTTATAGCTACGTGGCGTGAGCCACCACTTGATCTAAAGGGCACAGCCAGTTACATCCATTCATCCATCCAGCACCCCCCCCCCCCTTTCAATGTAGCAAAGCCCCTTGACTCAAAAAAGTAGCGGCACTCATTTATCGTCGACCTAACACGCTCGCCGCTATGTCAACATCCTTCACCCCCTCTTTCGCGGTGCTGCTCAATACGTTTAGCGTAGGTGATCTCGCACAATAACCCGGTTTCCTCAGATTTAAAAACGGTCGCGCATGTGCCGGATGTGCTTTGTTGAATTCGTCAGCAGCCCGTCATGGTCCTCTGTTTGGCAAGCCATCAATCACCATGCTGCAAACGTGAAATTAATCGGTCCATCCCCACCACGTGCTCACTTTGCGGTGTTTGCTCACCTAATGTATTCTTGCACCGTGTTCTTTACAAGATGATGGTATGATAATGCTATTCGTGAGCATCTTGGCTACTTCATTTTAATCATTTCTTGCTCGGTGGCTGACACGTGGTACAACTGACGATGAATGGGCGCCGAGTCAATAGTGTTGATTTGGTGAGTGACAATCATAGTTTGGCCCAAAATACGAATATGGATGTCGAAAACGTCACTGTATCAGATGAAAACCTGGCAGAGAGCCAGGTTTTGCCTGGTAAGTTGAAACGTTCAATCCAATCAGGTTTTTAAAAAGAGCATCATTCGAGCTCGGTGGCCCCAAGACTGCAATATACACCATCAATGCTGACATCATCATCTGATATGGCAGTCAGTTGGGCTAGAGACACTTGAAAGGTGAAGCCAAAATTAAGGAGTGGAAGTAACGCGCAGTTTTCCGCTATGCAAGTAATTTTATGGGGCACAGTTACACTGCGCATCAGCCGAACGTCAGTAATCGGCGTAACATTGTAATAACCATCAGAAACGGGAAGGGCCGATAATGAAGACACGTACGCGACGGCTCGAGATAGCATGTGAACGAAAGTGGTTGGGCTCAAGAGGCTGGTAGGTTTTTCAGAGTTGTCGGCTAGAAGGGAAGGAGCAAGGCTAAGTGTACCAGAGAAACAGGTAAGCAAGGCGGAATGTTCCAAAAGGAAATCAAGGGCAAGTATGAGATCGTGAGGGCAATAGGCTAGACTGGCAAAAACGACCACTGTGTTACGACCGCCAATGCTGACACGAGCAGTGAACATTTCAATTGCTAGTACAATAACGCCATCAGAAACATGGATTGCCTGTGTCGTAGACAGCGTCATAATTTTTTCAAATGGTGACGTAGAGAGCTATCATAATAGAAAGGTGCGCACCTGCGTCAACAAAGGTGGTCACAGTCATGGTTTATACTTGTACTTCGAGCAGGCTGGGGTGCGTGGAAAGTGTAAGTAGAGGATTGCTCGGCGTCGTTGGTGTTGCAGCTGTATTCCCGTCATTCTTCGTGAATTAGTTCAAGAAGATCGTACGAGTTTGCAATGTTCTATCTCTGTTTCACGGCACATCAGCACACACTACAGGGGCTGCCGTCCACCGAAGTCAGTGCGCCATATTATTCTCGATATGCCACACTCCTGAATTTTTTACTGAATAGCGTTGCAAACTTTGAATTAAGCGTGCACTGACATAACTTCGTCGGCCTTAATTAGAGGCATTGCAAACACAAGATGCCCGAAATAAGAGGCCAGCAAAAAGTGCCAGAAATAAGAGGCCATGGCATGAACTTCGATATAACACAAATATTATCGAAGCTGTTTACGTGTCGAAATGTCTAATGTGCAATGCTTCAGTGCCTACAGAAATTGTTAACATTTTATTGAAAAAACTATACTGTAGCCGTATTCGAAACTGGCACACAGCGAGGTTTAGAGCAGAATTGCTTGTCTACTGCAAACCAAACAATTACGTACCGTTCATTCACACTCGTCCACGCTGTTCTGCTTTTGACGCATTCTGAGCTAGGCTTCTTAAAGCTACCTTTTGGGGAGCATTTTCACATACACGCGCTGCCCGCAGTTATTCTTTGCGATAAAAGCGAGCCAGAGACTGAGCGCAGCGACGCTCGCCAAACAGGCTCAATGTGCCTTGGAACAAAACGGTAGACATCGTCACACTGCGTTCTAATGCAAACGTTTTTGGTGTCACAAATGAAAGGTAAACTTGACATAAAAACGTTTGAGTCGCCTTTTTTTGTGCTCTAAACGCGAATGACCAATCAACTCTTTTTCCACATGACAGTCCTAGATAGATATGTGGGGTTTAACGTCCCAAAACCACCAAATGATTTTGAGAGACATCGTACTGGAGGGTTCCGAAAATTTCAACCACCTAGGGTTCTTAGACATGCACTCACATCTGGGCACATGGGCCTACAACAATTCCGCCTCCATCGGAAATGCAGTGTCGCCGCAGCTGGGATTCAATCTAGCAACCTGCGAGTCAGCAGCCGACTATCTCAGCCACTAGATCATCACGGCGGGGTCACATGACAGTCCTGACAAGAATTTCGAACACTATCACACAAAATAGTGCTGAACAGAAAATACCTGCCCAGCATGTGCTTCTATTATTTGGTCGAGTGGTTGCGAGTTTTCAATTTCAGCTGCATTCCTCTTTCTGCAACGTAATGGCTTGTCCCATGCGCTTGGCGTTTTGTTCCTAATCGTAGTGCTTTTGCACATGTGGAGACTCCCACTTCCTGGAGGACATTCGTTCGTTTGGGGACTTCGTTAGGGGCGTTTTAACACGCGCATTCGAAACACGCTGGCCGTATACAGTTTTACTGCCACACGAATAGTAGCTAGCTTTTCTTATTATAGTATTATGGTTTGTTTCTGTCACAATTATTGCTTCAGCCTTGCGGCGGTGTGGTCGTTCTTTTAGATCACTATAAAGAAAAACCACGAAAACTGTCCAAAACACCATAACTATAGCTGATGCCTTTTTTTCAAATAGTAATCACTTACGCAAGACAAAAAACTCGTTCTGTAATACTCCTTTCCTGTGTTTATCGAAGTGTTCCTATTTTGAAGCCGAAGGTATTTTGCACGAACGTGAAGTGCATTGCATCTTGGTTCTCTGGTTAAGATTTTCACACCATATAGTCAGTAACTTGTGTTTCTTATATAAATGAGCCTACGTTCATATTGTTTGAAAGAAGGGGTGTAACACTCTACTGTCACCTGAGGAAATAGATAAAGTCGAATGGCTGGTTCGAAGACTAGTTGCCTTTTGATGGATTCAATATTTCATAAGCCTGTGCATTCTTCGATATGCACAGCTTAACCTCAGGTGTCCGCGTTTATCAACAGACCGCCATTTACGTGTCTGTGGTACAAGTGGTCACTTTAGTGCTGATTTATGAAAAAAAAACGTGTCTGATCCCTCCTTCATAGGAATCGGTATAACTAAAAAGTGACTCATGTCTTCATAGAAGTATTGTCATTTTATAGTGATATATCGGATCTTGTTGGCGACAACAATGATCATCATTTAACCTTTGAGGTTGCTGGCATTCTTAACGTAAACCTGAAAACAGTGTATCACGAATCCCACGAAAGATAACCCAAATAAGCGCATAAAAATTCTCACATCTTCAAGAAATGGTTAATGATGGGTGGGTGAAGCTATGTGTATCGCATGGCTACATAACCATTCGCTTTCCGAGTGTGGCGCCATATATAGTAAACTGAGTGACGTAAAGTGACATAAAATGCTGATGGTAATGCTGCACTGTGGAGGCTACAGGGCCTCTTAGCTAAAGAAAAGGGCGATAAAGCTCTCGACATATATTCTTCTACGTCGCGTCATCTGCTAGGTGTCTCCCTGGCGTTCGCAGCCCACCTTTGGTGAGTGGATGGCAGCGCCCGAAATAAACATGGTTGACCCCTCTGGTATGGGTATCTGTAATATACGAAAACAAAACTCCCTACAGAAGTAGCTAATGGGTTCCTGTACTACGAGCAGGGCTTGCGAAATGTATCTTCTTTGTGGCTGCATCCACGTTGGCGCATGGTGGTATAACATCACTACGCCGGAGATTCACATCCTTGAATAATGAACAAACAAATATTTTCGTACCTGTAGTAGTTAAAAGTGAGATTGTAATCAAAGAACAGACAATGACTTTTTTTAGGAAATTTGAGCGTGATTTCTGCACATATTCTGTACCAATATTGTTTGAGTCACATATACAGACAAGATCACTATTGGAACATAAAGAGCTTGTGTATTCTTGCCCAACTTCGAAGAAAAGCTCCAAAATACGGTACTAGACACTTAGAGGAGTGATTAGTACCAACACCGCGTTCAATCTACGGCAAAAATGGTCCACTGCCCAATATCTACACTACTAAACACCTATAAATCGATGCAGTTTGATACTTTTGTGGCCTCTTTCAAAGATCTTAGAAGGCTGCATGTAGTTTCTGCACAGATTCATGTGCAATACAATCACGTTTTTGATTTTGTCGCCTTCTAAGAGGAAAGTGTGTGTTGAAATGTTTTAAAGCAGTAGCATACCCCTGTATGTATATATGCGTGTGTGTGTGGCTTAGTGTTTGTATATTTATATAAAAGTGAAGGAGTATATATGTATATATATTATTATGTAGTATGTTTTATGTAATATTGCTGCATTGCCAAATACATAGGGTTGTAGGCTAGTCAAGCTGTCTCGAGACCTCTTTTTTTTCTACAATCCCTATCTCTGTCTCGTAAAGATGGCAAATAGACCTCCTAATATTAGCAATATTTTTATTAAAATATATTATTATTATTATTATTATTATTATTATTATTATTACTGTTATTAAATTTATTATAAATATAATAATATATTATTATAAGTATTATTATTGTCTGGTCACTGAATCGCCGCAGTTGGCGGTAAATCAGCGACCATACAATGACGATTCATATTTTACAGGCTCGTGATTCGTATGATACGGCACTTTTCTACCGCTTGGTCAGGCCATCCGATCCTGTCTTAAGCCATCAGCGATTTCGACACGTCACAACCAAGCATACCGCAGCGCGAGTATCCTCAGAAATCCCTGGCAGACGGAACCTAAACGACCAGAAGTGCATGGCAGTCTCCAGTCGGTGGCGATTCAGTGACCAGACACTGACGATTCATAGTTTTCAGGCTCGTGCTTCGTGTGATACGGGACCTTTCTACCACTGGGTCAGGCCTTCCGATTCCGTCTGAAGCCATAAGCGATTTCGACACGTCACAACCAAGCATACCTCAGCACGAGTATCCTCTGGAAACCTTGGAAGATGGAACGCCTACCTTAATGACCAGCAGTGCATGGAAGTCTCCAGCCTGCAGCGATTCAGTGACCAGGCACTGAGGATTCATATTTTAGAGGCTCGTGCTTCATGTGATACGAAACCTCTCTACTGCTGGGTCAGGCTATTCGATCCTGTCTGAAGCCATCAGTGATTTCGACACGTCCCAACCAAGCATACCGCAGCACGAGTATCCTCTGAAAACCTTGGCAGACGGAACGCCTACTTTAACGACCCGCAGTGCATGGCACTCTGCAGTCGGCGGCAATTCAGCGACTAGACACTAACGATTCATATTTTAGGGGCTCATGCTTCGTATGTTGCGGCACTTTTCTACCTCTTGGTCAGACCATTTGATCCTGTCTGAAGCCGTCAGCGATTTCGACACGTGACAACCAAGCGTACCGCACCACGAGTATCCTCTGGAAACCTTGGAAGACGGAACGCCTACTTGAAAGACCCACAGTGCATGGCACTCTGCAGTCGGCGGTTGTTCAGCGACCAGACACTGACGATTCATATTTTAGAGGCTAGTGCTTCGTAGGATACGGCACTTTTCTACCGCTTAGTCAGGTTATTTGATCCTGTCTGAAGCCATCAGCGATTTCGAGACACCACAACCAAGCATACCACAGCAGGTGTATCATCTGAAAACATTGGCAGACGGAACGCCTACTTAAACGACCCGCAGTGCATGGCACTCTTCAGTCGGCGGTGATTCAGCGACCGGACACTGACGATTCATAATTTACAGGTGCTGCGTCTCCCTTGTAAGCCTAACAAACGTCTGTTAGCCGCTGACTGCTTGGTGTATATATTTTAGTGTCACTATGGAAAGTTGGGCATGTAGCGCGTAGACAGGATAACTGCTGGTGGTTAAGGGTACCTAACTGGATTCCAAGAGAAGGAAAGCGGGTTAGGGGGAGACAGAAGATTAGGTAGGCCGATGAGATTAAGAAGTATGCGGGTATAAATTGGCAGTAGCAAGCACAGGACCGGGTTCACCGGCGGAACATGGGAGAGGCCTTTGTTCTCCAGTGGACGTAGTCAGGCGGACGATGATGATGGTGATGATGGAAAGTTTTATTTCGTGCAACAAGTCATTTCCAGATAATGGTCGTTTTTTTGAAGTGTGTGGATTGTGAGAACCTTTATCATTTGGGACAGCATTGTTCTGGTGTGGCGCAAAATACTTTCGTGGCAAAGAGTGAAAGTAAACGTAATTAATGGGTATGCCGAACTTGTCCTACAGCTAAACGACGTGGGGTGGGGTGTTCTCGCAGGCAGTGAGTACGACTACAGCAGAAAATTCTTTAGAACCAGAGATGGCATCAGAGTTGGCTGGTATTAAAGATAACCTTCCTTCTTTGTTGACCGTACACAGCAAAGTGGACTCACTGCTTCTCCTAAAGGCTCAACCTACGATAATAACTCTGTCTATGAAGGATATGAAAGAAACAGTTTATTTCATGTCAAAGCAGTACGATTTGGTCTCGCAGCAGCTATCAGCCAGCAAAAAAAGGGAAGCTGCACATGAGGCTCAAATTGCTGACCTGAAAAGTTAACTTAAAACGCAATCAGAATGGATTCACCAAATTTAACAGGATCTAAATGAAAGCGAACAATATAGCAGAAATGCCAACATAGAATTTAAAGGCTACAAGTCGTACATAACCAAAACATGAAACCAGTCTTGTCATACATAGCCAGCAAACTCAAGCAATCAGCCTTTGTTAGCTCTGATATCGAGGCCGTTCATCACTTGCCAAGCAAACACAAGTCAAACGCGACAGTACTTTGCCCTTTTCTTCTGTGGCTGCAAGAGAACGGTAGTTTGATGCTAGAGGGAGACTAAAACGCTTGCACCAAAGTGGGCAGTGTCCGAAGCAATTTTTAATGACAATCTGACTAGGCTCAACCGCAATCTGTTTTGGCTAGCGAGAACAGCAGCTTAAGAAAAAAGCTACAAACTTTCATGGGTGAAGGGAGGCAAGATTTTTGTGAAGACAAAGATGCGCCTCTGGTCCAATTGAACAACTTGTTGGACATTGCTAAAATCTCATAAACTCCATGACAATGAACTTTTATGCCACAACTGACTTCTACGAGTTTAAAGATATTTTTGGCATCAACTGGGAATATTTATTTTATTTTTTATTTATTTATTACATACTACAGTCCGTAGACCACGGAGAAGGGGCACAAAAAAGAAGCATAGCGAAAAAAGGGAACAACTTATACAGCAAGTTGGAATACACAAAGCTACTGAAAAACAAGTCATACTAAATAGGATGCTTAGTTGTACATATCTAGAAAAAGATAGCGAACAAACTTTTAGAAACAGTTTCCAGCACAAAAAAGTGAAGCTACACAGTTGAAATAATAAGATGAGGTAATCTAGCATTGAAATATCAACAGTGTTGATTACACAAAACATGCATGTAGTTTTCAATGTTGAGAATGCCACGTTCAGGAAAAACATTTGAAGGCAGTGCATTCCATTCGCTAATGGTTCTCGGAAAGGAGGAATGTTTGAAAAGGTTAGTACGTGCAATGTAAGGTGTCAGATCATGATTATGAACATGCCTGGCTTTCCTGGAATAAGAGGCAGAGATGTATTTACTGGGATCGATATTAAACTGATGATTACGAAGCAGGAAAGGAAACTTGACTCTGGCGATAGTTCTACGCTGTTTCAAGAGCGGAACGTTGTTAGTAGCCATAAGTGATGAAGGTGAATCAAGATTGTGATAGGCATTATAGATGAATCTTACCGCTCTCCTCTGGACCATTTCACGTTTATAAACATTCTTTTTAAGATACGGGTCCCAGGCTACGCATGCTTACTCTAGACAGGGTCGAATAAATGTATTATATGCAAGACGTTTGATCTGAGTTTGCGCATTTTTTAGTTTGTGTCTTAGAAACCCTAGTTTTCTAGAGGCGGAGGAACAAGCGTCGTCAATGTGGTTACTCCATGACAGTCTATTGGTAATATTGACTCCCAAGTATTTAAAATTGCTCACTTCGATCAACGAATTGTTATTTAAGGTGTAGCGTGATGCAAAAGGGATAATTGTATTAGAGTTACGCATATAGACCGATTTACTAATGTTTAACTCCATCGACCAGCTATGGCACCAATCGGAGAGAGAATTTAGGTTGTTCTGCAAGCACTCTTGGTCCCTTTCACTTTTAATTGGCTTGCAAAGATTGCAGTTATCTGCAAAAAGCTTTAAGCTTGTGGCGGAGGTGTCAACTGATGAAACGATGTCATTGATAAAGATGAGAAACAAGACAGGGCCAAGGACACTGCCTTGTGGAACTTCCGAGGTTACAGGTAGAACCCCAGAGCAGCAGCCCTCGACCTGGACAAACTGTTTGCGGCTGATAAGGTAGGAGCGGATCCAATTAATTACAGTAATGGGTAGGTCAATGTTTGAAAGTTTGGTGAGTAATTTACTATGGCAAACACAGTCGAAAGCTTTTCTAAAAGCTAAGAAGATGGCGTCTATTTGGTCGCCCTTATCAAGTGCCATTGCGAAGTGGTGAATTGTGGTGACAAGTTGAGTGGTAGTCAAGAGGCCCTTCCTAAAACCATGCTGGAAAGGAGTCAGAATACTGTTTTCTTCTATAAAAGACATTATGTAATGCGTGATGATATGCTCAAGAAGTTTACAAGCACCGGAAGTTAATGATATTGGCCGGTAGTTTTCAACACTTAGGCGATCACCTTTTTTAAAAACGGGAATAACACGTGCCCTTCGCCAGTCATCGGGAAGAATTGAATTATGAAACAAAAGACGAAAAATATGGGTGAAGACATGCGCGATAGGTTCGGCGTAACGTTGCAAAAACGCATTAGGTATGCCGTCGGGACCATCAGAAGATTTAGTCTTAACATTCAGTAACAGTGAAAGGACACATTCGACAGTTATGAAATCAGCAGATATAGTAGACAGAGAAATATTGTTTGTGTCAGCATGATCTCCCTGAGTGACTACTGAGTGAAAATACTGATTGAATTAGTTTGCAATTTTGACTGGGTTGTTAACAATACAGCCATTTACTAATATCTCGGTCGGTGTTTTGTGCGCATCGCTCAAGTACCGCCAGAATCTATCCGGGTTAGTTTTCAAAAAGTTAAATAGTGAGTGGTTGAAGTATCTTGCCTTAGCTTCGCTTAGCCGAGTTGCAAGCTGGGCCTTCAACGAGATAAATCTGAAGGTTATGTTTTTCTTTTTTCTAGCTCGTTTTAGCTTGCGGTGCAAATGTATAATATCTCTAGTAATCTATGGGTTATTTCGGTTTTTTCTAACTTGTTTGCTTGGCAAAAACTTATCAGTGCAGTAATGTACCGCAGTTTTTATTTCGTTCCAGGCAATCGGCACATCATCAGAAAGATTATCCCATAAGAACCACAGATAATCCAAAACGGCCTGGTCATCCGCCTTCGAGTAATCCTTAATGACATGTCTGGTCTCTGGTCGGTGTGCTTTCTTTTCACTAATAGCGAAGGATAAAAATACTGCTTTATGGTTGGAAATGCCATCTTCAATAGAGATTGTGTATTTGCATACATCGGAATTTAAAAAGACTAGGTCGAGTGTAGAACGAGTGTTTCCAGCCTCTCTGGTGCACTAATTAACAATCCGCACAAGATCGCACATCAAGGCAATGTCGGCGAGAGGGTTTAACGTCGTTACATCAGAGCCAGAGCATGGAACGCGCCAGTCAACATTGGGCAAGTTAAAATCACCTGCAAGAATCAGACAATTATTTTTAAACGTGCACATGTGGTCATATAGTCTAGACAGATATTCGTGTGTTGAAGAGGGTGGTCTGTAGATGGCACATACGGTGAAGTAATGGCCCCAGCAGCTTACCTTAAAGAATAAACTTTCGTGCTCATGAATTTGTTGAAGGGGCCGAGCACTAATACAATCTTTGAGAACTATTGCTACACCACCACCTCTTGTTGGCCGGTCACGTCTGAAGAATTGATATCTCGGAAGAATTAGTACTGAATTATACCTTCGTGCAACTAGGTTTCTGTGATTATTGTAATGTGAGGGTCGTAGGTGAGTAGAAGTTACTCGAGCTTGTCAACTTTATTTGACAGGTTTTGCGCGTTTACGTTAAGCGCTCTCAAACTTTTGGACACACACTGTCGAGCGGGTCAATCAGAACCTGTAGCTTGTGGATTAAGGGCTACACGCACATTTTTTGCTTCATCCCAGCCAAAAATTTGCCATCAATTTTGATCTTGTCGTGAATAAGAGTAACCCGTTTCCGGTTGTCGCGTTCAGCTTTTGCACTTTCCCAAAGAAGGCGGCGCTTGCGCAGCGTGCACTGGCTATAATCGTTTTGTACATAAATATTGGAGCCCTTCAATTGATTTGGATTCTTTAAGACTTTTTGTTTCTCCTGATAATCTTGAAAGTATGCTATGACAGGCATACGACTACCTCGGCGGCCAAGACGGTGAATGCGGGCTATGGACTTGCACTTCACTCTCCATGTATTCTAGAATATATCGGTTACAACAGCAGTTCGAAGACAGGTGTCATTTTTATTTGTGTTTTCGAGAACACCATGAATGATAAGGTTTGCCCGACGGCTTCAGTCTTCGAGATCAGTTAACTTGTAGCTCTGCCGTGACAGCACAGATTGAAAGGAAGCTGCAGTGGATTCAAGAGCTGCAACTTCCAGTGATTTATCTTTAAATCCCTGTAGTTTGGCATCAATTGCTCGAAATCGCAAGTCCATGTTGCACATTATTGGTTCGTTCTTTGATTTTATTAGCATGCCTTCATATCTGCTTGGTCCTGAAGAATACTGTGTAATAAATCCGCGTTCGTGGGTCCTGGGTTTGTCTCAACGTCACCACAGAGTAACATTTTGCATGCACAATAGCACTCATATGCAATACTCAAACAGGTGCTTGGGCACGGCACAACTGCTAATATGACTTCATCACTAGTTTTTATGTTGGAAGCAGAGTAGCTAACCTGTACAACGAAGAAGAACTTCTTGGTCAGCAACATGGTCGCTGTCGTCTAGCCGTGCCCACTGTCGAAGAAATGCTGCAGTGGATGCTTTAGAGCCTCGGTCGCTGATGTCACGGACATGCGCAACTGTTGCTGCGTCGGAGAGTCCATACAGAAGGTCAGTATCGGCGTCCGCACATGCAGATGTGCCACGGAAAGGTAGATAGTGTCAACCGGCGGCGCGCACGTGTCATTCGTGCTCGGTAATCCTGTAACCATCAGCAGCGAAACCTGTACAACGAAGAACTTCGTGGTCAGCAACATGGTCACTGACGTCTCACTATGACCACTGTCGAAGAAATGCTGCAGTGGATGCTTTATAGCCTCAGTCGCTGATGTCACGGACATGCGCAACTGTTGCTGTGTCGGAGCATCCATACAGAAGGTCAGTATCGGCGTCCGCACATGCAGATCTGCCACGGAAAGGTAGATGGTGTCAACCGGCGGCGCGCACGTCTCATTCGTGCTCGGTAATCCTGTGACCGTCAGCAGCGAAACCTGTACAACGAAGAACTTCGTGGTTAGCAACATGGTCACTGTCGTCTCGCCGTGCCCACTGACTCTACAGTGATTAGCTAAAATATTAGAAGCCTTCGAAATTACTGGGAAGAATTCAGAACTTTAGCTGAATCACTCAAGAATTGTGTGGACGTGTTTGTTTTCAAATCGTATTCGCCGGTGTATGGCACAAATATGTTTTTCTTGAATGGTTACAAAGCCCCTTTTATGTCAAAGGCAAACAAACGAGGTGGTGGCATAGCGCTATTCGCTAACACGAAATATTGCAAACCATCAGTGAACATTACCTTTAGCCATGCTGAATGCCTTCCAGTGAAATTCACGCTAGCAAACATGGACCTACTTCTGCTAGCCAATCATCGTCCTTCCAAAAATAATGTCTCAAGATTCTTGAGGTAGCTAGACGAAGTCCTAGACAGCCACGCAATGGCGGATCAAATTTGCATGGTAGGAGATCTAAACATCAATACATTGAGCTTTACTACAGTCAACTTAGCTGATTACCTTTCAGTTTCATCGAAATACAGCTTGCAGTTGACCATGCAATCTCCAACACGCGAAGAATGCACGCAGACCATGCTTGTGTCTTCCTGTATACACCACATTCCAATGCAAGCACCAAATTATTCATGAAGGTCTTGCGTGATTAAGCAAAAGTTAGCTGACCATTATTAAGTTGCCTAAGACCTATGTGGACAATTGCCTCGGCCGAGCGATGAGAATACAGAAGGAAAAAATACTAGTAATGCGTGAAAAATAGAGAGAATTAAGCAAAGTATTTGATCATTTTGTCGTAAAATTTGACTGGATGCAGTTAACTGTGGGATTGAACTATTCAACAGTCTACGAAAAATTTTGTGAGCAGCTACTAGAGTTTGAATGTTCAAGTACATATGTAAAAAATTAAAAAGTATAGAATACATTATTACTGGTTCACTGCACATAATATAAATGCTATTTCTCGTAGCGATTAGCTAGGTAAACATAGCGAACAGCCACCGAAAAATCAGGATTTGAAAATCGAATACAAGATTGCCAGAAATAGGGTTGTCGCTCCTTTAAGGTCAGCAAAAAAGCGGTATTTTTCGGAAAGAGTCAACCAAGCATACAAAATCCGGGAAACACATGAGCTTTGATAGATAATCTGCGAGGCAAAAAGAATGCGCCCACTGATATATTGAAATTGTTTTCCGAGAAGCCAGAGATAGTGGTTGATACGTTCAACCACTTCTTCACGCATCTTCCAAGAATACGCCTGCGCATAAACACGTGCAAGCTTAAACAGTCTGTTCCTGCATTTGCTTATTGATTGATTGATTAATTGATTGTTTTGTAGGGTTGAACGTCCCAAAACCACCAAATGATTATGAAAAATGCTGTAGTGGAGGGCTCCAGAAATTTCGACCACCTGGAATTCTTCAGCGTGCACCCAAATCTGAGCACACAAGCCTACGACATTTCCTCCTCCATCGGAAATGCAGCCGCCGCAGCCGGGATTTGAACCCGCGACCTGCGGTTCAGCAGCCGAGTACCTTAGCCATTAGACCACAGCAGCGGGGCTGCATTTGCTTAATTGCCTACGTTCTAAAAGGAAGAGCTCAAGAGAATAATTTTCAGTTTTTGTCCAAATAACCAACCAGGAAGTGATGCGGTAGCTGCGTCCACGCTTCGACGGAATTTTGAAGCGTTAGAAGATATACTTCTCTTCTTGTTGAATGTATTTTTATCCAGTGCATCGATTCCCTAGAAATTAAAAACGGCAGCAGTTAAGCCAATCTTTAATGCAGGAAAAAAGATGATATGGAAAATTATAGACCAATTTATATCTTGCCTATACTCTCAGATACTAGAAAAAGTTTTGCTTTAACTTATCACGTCCTTCTTACAAAGGTTCTCACTACTAACACCCCGGCAGTTTGGTTTCATTGCTAATCACAGTACTATAACAATAATGGAAGAGTTTAGTGATGAAATATATTCGCCTTTAGACAAAAACCTGTTCTATGGGGTTGTATTTTTAGACTTCGCAAAAGCGTTTGAAACAGTGAACCATACCATTTTGTTAGAAAAGTTAATTCATTTGGGCTTTAGTGGACCTTTTTATTATGTACTCTATGATTACATTAAGACAGGTCACAGGTCGTTATGGGATGCAGGGAAGTAATTAGCAATGGGAAATATATTACTGCTGGTTTGCCACAAGAATCAGTTTTGTACCAATTGCTTTTTATTTATTTATGAATGACTTGCCCTTCAGAATTTGTAAAGCCAATGTGTACCAGCATGCAGATGATACTGATGATTATGAAAAGCGATTAATGCTCTTCAGAGTGAAATTTATAATGCACTGATATGGTTCGAAGAAATCTTCGTAATTAGAAACGAAAAGAAAAGAAAACGTATCTGCTTTCGAAGCCTTCAAAAAACACAAAAAATGGATATACCAATTTTTTTTCACACCGAGCAGTGCAAACCATGCAAATTCTCTGCAGGGGAAAATGAGAAGACATTCAAATGCCTTGGCATAATTTTCCCTAGTGGTATGTCTTGGGAACATCACAAGACATTTATTTGTTTCAAACTGAGAAGTGTGGCATGTCTGCTTTTCAATATAAAAGGTTGGTGCCTCTACCAGCGAAAAAAGAAAAAGATGGCATATTCGCTAGCATATAGTGTGGAGAGATTTGAGATAACAGTTTTCGCATTTCGCTCAGAACGCTGAAAAACACGCATTGATAGTTTACTTCGAAATATTTTAAAAAGTGTAGCTTACAGTAGTGAGGTAGATGCCAGTAATATTTTTCGGGATTTGGGCTTTTGTGTATTCCTGGATTTATTTAGTAAAACAGTTGTGCTGAGATACAATTGATGCGATGACCTAAATGTGCCATATGTAACGCGTCGACCCCTGAGAGAAAAAAAAGCAATTTAATGCACCTCGGTTTTCTAACAGATATGGGGAATCATGTAGATGCTGCATATATTCCGAAAATGTTCAATGCACTACCTGAAAAACTTTTTAGCGAACTCGAAAAAAGAAATAAATAAAAAACTCGCTGAGTTGTAAATTCACATGGTCTACTTGTATGTCACGTTTCCTCTGGGTCCCTCCTTTTTTTTATTCACTGCCTCTAAAAAGCAATGGTATCAATCATTTGTCTGTTCGTTGGCAAAGAAGCAAAGAGAGTTTCCTGTTTTCCTTGTATTCACATCGCTGTAACCGGCTCTGCCGGGCCTAGTCGTTCAAGTCCTTGGGACTTAGACAGGCGCCTTCTTTTGTATTACTTATGGATGTGTGCAATAAATGATTATTATTATCATTATTATTATTATTATTATTATGCAATATCACATACGTGGTACTTGGCCTAACGTAACCAATCCACGACGCATTAAAAACCACTGAGCGCTACAGCCAAACTAGAAGGAGGCGTGAAACGCGCCATGTTCCCATGTAGTCAGGATACAACGGTTGTGGTGATTGGAATAATATATGTTACCAAAACATTTGGACACATACGTCCTAAAATCCCCGCCCGACCTCACTGTGATATGCGTTCATAAGTTTATGTAGTTCCATGACGTGGGCCAGTGACGATCTTCTACTTGGCTGAGTCCATCAAGCGCAACAGCGTCTCCCAATCCTCTCGTATGGTCAGTGGCGCCGGGTATTGCCGGCACCACCGAGCTATGCAGATAAGGATGGATTCTACACTCTAAGCCGAAATTCGGCAAAGTTGGACTAACTGCAGTCGTTAAACCAATGGACAAACGGTTCGTCCAACAGGGACTAAATGTGTGACAATGCGTGTCTTGCGCAAACGCCCGGCAATGAAGGGACCAATGGGGAGGGCAACTGCGCCGCGATCGCCTCCTGTCGATGCTGCACTGCAATGCTCGGCCTGGTCGGCGATCATGAAAACAAGTTAAATAGGCTATACGCCACTGTGAAAGTGAAGCACTATGAAACGAATAGAAGATGTTATCAGAGGAAAGTAGTACAACACGCTGTCAGTGCACACAGCAAGTGCCCTCGCGTTTCCACCATGCCGGCATGGGCGAGCCGAAGCCAAGTGAAAGTCTCCGCAAACACGGGCAATGCCGAGAACTCGCTTTAGTGTGCTGAATAAGTTCGAACTACGGTGAACACTGACAATGCTAATAAAGGTAAGCTGTTCATCAGTGGTCGTGTACCCACACAGTGACCACGAGTTCAAAGCGATATATAGGAAAAGTAGGCTTCGTACGTCATCGGTATCAAGCGGGCTGCCGGTGTGAGTGCATTGCCGGCACAAGCGAAGGAAACGTCGCGTAGAAGTTCACAAAAATAGTAGCTCAGGCAAACTTATGCCTTTTTATCCATGCGACAATCGTGCGGCCAGCGGTACACAGGTTGTGCCTTACCAGCACGATGAAAGAACCGTGCCTGCGAACGGTCTCGTCGCTGTAAGTATAGAGATATCTACATCACTCCGTAAGACACAGCGAACATGGGGCACTTACCTATTGTTCATTTGTGACTATAAAATAACGACGACGAAAATTTCACGCGAGCCGCATGTTGCGATCGCCGGCGGTCGTTTAGCCGTACTCGTCGTAAGCCTAGCGACGCCGTCGGCAAGCCGACACGGTATGGCATCGGCGGGGCGCCTGCGGCTGCTTCGCCGGCTTTCCCGCACAAGCGCCGCTGCTATGTTTGTGTTTGCGGACTCGTGCACCAGCACTGCGAACGCTGGTTCGGCGGACATGATCGAATACCAGCTGATAATTCGTAGTCTCGGGCTGCAAGCATGTTTACTATTAGATGGATCCATATTAAAAGATCGGTGCGCATCGGTGCTACGAATTAGCCGATGTAAATTTTCGCGTTACGGTATCAATGTTTATTGTTTTTTAAGCCGAGTAAAAGTCGCCCACTGGCACTAGATGGGAGGTCAAAATACTGTGCTATATATACCCGAGAGTCTGTTCTCTGTAGTACTGCGCGGGCAGTCAGTGATTGCGGTGTTTTACTTTGAAATAATAGTGCGTATGTATGTGTGTGTGTGTGTGTGTTGCATGAATAACATGTTATGATCTTCAGTGCTGATTAAATTGGAATAAACATAAAATATACTGCACAAACGCAGTGTCGCCATTTTTTTGCCATTGGTCCAGACGGTTCAACTGTTAGTCCCGCTGGAGCATTCTACTGCGGCCAACATTTAAACCAAGTGGATTAAGTGCTTGGGGTAACAGTTGAGCCCTTGCAGTTACTCCCGCAGTTAGTCCAAAATTGGTTCAAAATCTGTGGCAGCGCATTTAGACCCCTAAAGGACCAATGGCATACCCCACTTTAGTTTTTTTCGGCTTAGAGTGTATGAGCCAGGCCGACGCTTGGGCAAAGATGGCCACCTCGCCTTGTGGTAAGGCGAGGCCGAAATCTCACTTGAACTTTTGGAATTACGACGAAAGGCAGAGACGCGTAGTACAGTCGCGTCACATGAGCTAATCGCAGAAGTCATGGTCACAATGCATTACTTCACTCAACCGCTCCCTGATGCCAAGAACACCCTGCCCAACATGAGCGCTATGACAGGAAACTGGTAGATATGAATTCGCATTTGCAACGCGTGCGCAGAATGATGCCGTGGCGCATTGGATAGCGTGCCTGGATTTACGCCGCGGACCAGGAGGTCATGGGTGCACCTCGTACTGATTAAATTCTTAGGGGCTAAGCTGCTAAAGCCATGGGTCTGTTCATGCATGTCTTTTTGCGTCCGGTTCATTACCACCTAGTTAAAAGACTCACTCAGAAGTCGGGCTAGTGTGCGTGACAAAGAAACTAACAAACAAACATAGAGACAGACAGACAGACAGACAGACAGACAGACAGATGGACATCATTGGTGTCAATAGAGAGATTTAGTCAAGCATCCGCACCAGCCGTACCAACACAGCCTGCTAGCCATTTGCAATGGCAGGTCGTGTCCATACGGTTGCTGTGGACGCGGAACTAATCTGTCTATCGACTGCACCGTGCAGCAACTGCTTTCCAAACACGCACTCAAACGAACCCATATGCAACCTAGCTCGATCCGAGGTATGTGCATAGACTTGTTTGCAATTTTCCCACTGCAGCCAGTACAAGAACGTCTCTAGCTTCATTTCACAGACCATAACGCCATATTCATGACGGGGCCTCGCAATCCAGCCGCCACAACTAATGAAAAAATGTAAGTAACAAACGAAGGAACAAAATAACAAGCGAAGAAAACAAAAAAAAAGTTGGTTGAGATAGTATACGCACAGTCTTACGTCTTTCTAATGATGTAATGGGTTAAACTTTTATGATAATGTTATAGTTTTCCGATAATCTCCCCCTCCCTAGTCTGTTTAGAAGTGGTGAGCGATTTAGAGTACATGCTACTTTACTATGGTAGGGCTCGCAACTGTCCCCCGGGCCTCAGTGCAGCGCCGGGCATCAAAAAAGGTATCTCTAGTTTTGGCCATTTATTATCAATCATTCCGTGGATATGGCGTAAGTTTTTTTAAGAGGCGAAGCTTCTCAAGCTGTGGGTGTGTCCTTCCTCTGGGACCACTTCGTAACCACCTTTGCGAATTGCCCATTACTTTGTCCTTGCAAATGTTCCGCTAAGCCCCATCACTGATTTAGCATTTAACCGACCATAAAACAACTTTACAAACAAGAGCGAAATAAAAGTTGATTTGTAGAATATACGCACTTTCTTACACCTCTCTAATGATCTACTGGGCTAACTTGCATGGTCAGCCAGCATGGTCGTCAGCAGTCAGTGACAATTGCGGTCGTGTGTGTTGGCGTTGCGCACCAGCGTTTGCGAACGGCTGCGAATAACTCAAAATTAAATTGATTTGTATAAGATACGCAATCTTACCTCTTTCTAATAATGTAGTGGGCTAACACTCATACGAGAGTTGCCGTTTACCAATGATCTCCCTTTCTCAAACTTTGCCCACATATTATCACTCAATCTGCGAATATGGCATGATTTTTTTTTTAATTTAGAATGTGGTTTTGTACATTTTGTAGCAGCGGAGCTCCTCTTAGTCTAACCTGGTATCGCGTCAGGCGTAACCGGCAGAAGAGGAAAGCGAGAAAAAAAAAGAAGGCAGTACCTCCTGAAAAAAAATAGACGGTACTGTCTCATAGAAGTACACAGAAAGTTAAGTTGCATGAGAATGTTGTAGCGGGTTCTACACTGCTACTCTACGATTGGCTGCTGCGCGGGCTGTGTCTTTGTGCGCGGGGAGCGAGTGCATCTTTCAGTCCCTAAATCGTTGCCGTATGTGACGCATAGTTAACGAGACATGATTTTTGGTTTCTCTCCATCAGATATGGAGAGTAGTACGCATAAGTATTATATACCGCGGCATGCAAATTATGACGTTGCAATATTCTGATTGGGAAATAACACGTGAACGCAGTGAACTCGAATGCAAGTATCGAACTTGTAGCATGACCTGAGAGCCTGCTTGTTAAATATGTACAGTGGGCAAAGAAAGTAATGCGGACATTCCCTATCTGCCTGTTTTTGTATTTTGGGCCTATTTCTAAGCGATTGTGGACTTTATGATTGATAAACAGACAATCTTACTAGATGCACAGACTATATAGCACCTTTTTATTGCCACTACGGTCAGAGCCCGGTGAAAGCTGCCCACGGCTGTGTTCATGTTACTTTTCAATCCACCTGTACCCGTGAAAGTCAGAGTGAAGAAGGAATACAAATTAACTCGCGTAAAAACTTAAGTTCTCGAGGTTTCTAATACACGCGGCTGTTCAGCGCCAGCTTCCCCTTGTTTACTTGCACTGCACCGCCACACTGCAGCGCCGAGATAAGGCGGAGCGTGCTTGATGTCCTGAATGGAACGTTCGCCCTCGCACTAGAAAATATAAAAAAATAAAAGAGGTGCTGGTTAGATATTGCTGACGTGGTTAAAAATTGAGCCTATCTTGCCATAACGAAAGAGCATACCTATTATTTTTTTCCTGATCATGGGATGGCACAAAGCAATAGTTCAATATGCTAACATGTGTGTTTTTGCGCACTCTGGCTGAGCGTCGAAGTGAAGTTTATACCGGAGCGGGTGATTAAGTCAGCATGGGCACTAACAAGTTCATTAATAGCCAGACTTACAGATGCTTACTGGTACAACAATTATTGTGACATAAATGCAATGAAGAACAAACATATTACTTATTAGTATGCAGCAGCTCATGCTCAACAAGTGCAATTGTTTCAACCTTGCCTATTGTAAGGCAATTATATGCGTAACTATTTTTTTGTCCGCGCAAGCATATTGCTGGGTTACACTTAGTAGCCTTGAAAGTGCAGAGCTGTAGTGGTGAGACAGAGACAAGTTCCAAGGGTGCATATTATCTTTGTTCAAGTCGCCGACTTGCATACAGTGCTTGTGCTCGTGCTGATCTGCCAGTTTTTTGCATTAGTAAATCATTTTCCTGTGTTTCTCACATCGATTGAGGTTCCAGAGACGTACACCGCAGGCGGACGAGGCTCAGCCCTAAGGGGATTCACCCTTAAAACACTGCAACTGGTAATGCACTTCTTGCAATTGTCGTCAATTAAGGTGAGAAACTGCACGGTGTGCGCTCCTGAGTGATAGCGTTAACTAAGCCCGTGCTCATAAATACACTAGCCCTTTAGCTTCGAAAAAATGGGAGGAAAAGGTTCGTAGCTTAATCCGCGAATGCACTCAAAGGACCTACGTTCCACTGGCAGGTGTATCACTCCACCAAGGCAAGACTCGCCCATCTACATTATTGCCTTTGCAGCACGTACTCGAGCAGTTTCATTAGTGCTATAGCGCCTGATGCACTAAGTTGCAAACACCATTGGTGCTTGTGAAAGCGGCACTACTCTTTTATTGACACGTTCCCCGCTAACACAAATCCAAAGGCGAAGAACGTGATACCACCTAAAAGTAATTCTTTGATGTCTTCATGGCGAGAGATTTTCGCTAGCATTGAGACCGTGGCCTTCAAGTTTACGAACCGGCGTGCAATCATCGAGGCCGTGGTTTAACGGCATCGTCATTGAGAGGTTCTATGTCGATGCTAGTAAGCGCCTTGCTGCACTACTTCACTTCCCTCCTCAGAAACGGCAACCCAACCCCACTCCATTTAATCCCGACAACAGAGCGAACCATGCGGAAGAGAACGTCTAAAGAATGAAGGCACCATGATGTTGTTACGTGTATCTCTCGGCCACATCTGTAGAGCGTCGGGCACCGATCGTCGCGGTTAAGAAGTCGTTCGCTCAATTTCCGGTGTGGCAGCTTTTAATTGCGAAACACTTTTGCGCGAACGTCGGTGTATCTATCAATCTAGCCACCTACGACTTGTAGCTTTCGGACCCTTTCGATAATAGTATGGATACCGAAATTGTTGTGGCATAACATCACCGCAATACAAGCATAAATTACTAGTCAGAACCTGGAAGTTATTATAATTATGCCATGAATATCGCGATTTGCATTTCATGGTCTCGCTGCTCTTGTGGTAGTTTCGTTCCACAGCTGGGCAGTATCGCAATAGTATTTAAGAGACACTTTTGAGGATCTGTATCGCTTTATCGAGATACCTTTCAAAATTGCATTTGTATCTCAGTAGCGAAATACTAGTACGGTGTATCACCTGTATTGCGATAATATCGAGGACATGGTATCACGTTACTTTTTTGTGTTTGAAAACATGCAAAGACGTGTTTACAATTGAAAATAAAACAATGTTGTTCTGCTAGCCTTGGCAGTCCGTGGTGTGATATCCCCCCGCTTCCCATATTTTTGCTGAGGGCGAAACTGTGTCCTACCTTCTTGAAAGTGACCAAGTCGCTTTGCTACCTGCATTCAATTGTGCACCTTCAAGGACAACTGGTAAGTGTTTGAATTATAGCTTGCTTGAGCTTGCCGACAATGTTATACTATTATTTCAAATTCCAGCAGTGATATTTTCATTGTGAGCAGCATTGTATACTGCGCAACAGACGCCGAGCAGCAGCTTCGTTTTTACAACGTGTTCTCTCATGTCAGTTGAACCAATAGTGCTGTTTTATTTTCTCTTGCTTTGTACTATTTTCTTTTTCTGCCTTCTATTAAAAAAACTGGAGCTTACCGTGGAAGCCACAAACCAGCCAAATTATCTGGGGCGCCTTAGGCAATCAATGATACTTCTTCCTCCAAAACGTTTCAGAAGCTGCCCACGTGACCACACGGCGATTAAAAGGAAGTCTTCTTGCGTTTTCTTTCGCATTCCTTGTTTTGTTCATTCTTTTTTTGGCTTTTTTTATGTTTCTAGGGAACACTTCTTAAACTGGAAGTAAGCGCTTCTCTTCATTGTTCATGTGTTCCTTTCCTGCTTCGCGCTAGGCCACTTTATCAAAACTGGAAACTAACTAGCCTAGACCACTAGTCTACTATGTAGAAGGTCATTGAAGTTAGCGCCGCCATTACAGCAGCAGCAAGAAGCTCAGGAGACTTTCTTTCTTCTGATCGTCAAAGACACAAGCTGGCTGCTGTGAACAAAGAATACATTTTCTCAGTTCGTTTTTCTGTGCATTCACAGCCCCAAGAGACTGCTGGCGACTCTCTTTGCGGAAGTAGAGGCTGTCGCCATATTTCGCTCTCTTTGCAGGAGTGCTGGGAACTCCCTTCTGCACAAAGTAAGCACACTCCCTCGACAGGGTGCTGGTACTCTGGCTGAAAGACAGTGAACAAGCTCCCTCGCCAGAGTGCTGTCACGCTTCTGAAACAGAGTTCATACAACTTCTGCGGGAGTTGCGCAACTTTATCACAGAGTTTTACAATCTAATGGGGCTAGAGTGGATCAACTCCATCCTAGTGTAGGATCACTCCTGGAGCACTAAGACTAACTTTTCAAAAAAACTAATGTCGAGCATTCTGTCATCATCATCATCATCATCATCATAAGCCTGACTACTCAACTGCAGGACAAGGAATCTCCCAAGTTTCATCAAACAACTCGATCCTGCACTTGCTGCTGCCAATTTATACTCACAAACTTCTTAATCTCATCTGCCCACCTGACCTGCTGTGTTCCCCTAAACCGCTTGCCTTTTCTAGGAATACAGTTAGTTACTCTTATTTACCAGTGGTTATGCTGTCCACGTGCTACATGCCCGGCCCATGTCCATTTCATCTTTTTGGTTTAAACTATGATACTCTTAACCCCGGTTTGTTTCCTAATCCACTCTGCGCTCTTCTTGTCTCTTAAGGTAATACCTACCATTTTCCTTTCCATTGCTGGCTGCGTCGTCCTCAATTTAAGCTGAACCTTCTTTGTGAGTATCCAGATTTCTGCTCCGTAGCTAAGTATATGCAAGACGCAGCTGTTATATACCTTTTTCTTGAGGGATAGTGGCAATCTACCTGTCTTGTTTGAGAGTGCTTGGCGAATGCACTCCGCCCCATTTTAACTCTTCTAGTTTCTTCAGTCTTGTGGTCTGGCTCCGCGGTTATTACCTATCCTAAGTATACATCCTATTTTACAACCTCAAGTGCTATATTACCTATCTCGAAAAGCTGTTTTTTTGCGAGGCTGTTGTACACTACTTTCGCTTTCTGTAGAATAACTTTAAGACCTACTTTTCTGCGCTCCTCGTCCAACTCCGTAATCTCGCGTTGCAATCCCTCCCCTGAGTTACTCAGCAATGCAGTGTCATCAGCGAAGCGCAGGTTACTAAGGTACTCACTAATAACTCGTATGCCTAACTGTTCCCATTCTAGACCTCTGAAAACCTCCTGTGCGTACGCGGTAAATAGCATTGGTGATACTGTATCCCACTGCCTTAGACCCTTCTTGATTGGTATTTGGTTGCTTTCTTTATGAAGCACTATGGTATAGCAGTTGATCCCCTGTAGATTTCTTTGTAAAAGCTTCTTGTAAAAGCAGTCAACTGCAAAAATTGCTTCAAGCTTACTTAACATATTGTCGCTAAGTGAAAATAACAGAGTCCAGGACGACGGTTCGACCAGAAAAACGAGGTCTGTATTAACAGAACAAAAGAGCAGCCACTTCGACTTCTTCTTTCTCAGAGCAATCGTGGGTGCTGTCCACGCTCATCACTTCATCGTCCTCTGTCTTCTTGCCCGGCCTTTAGCCGTGACATTAGCCTCCCATTCAAGAAAGCATCGTCCCGATGCTTTATAATCAAAGCGGTTTGTACTCGTTGGAAACGCATGAGTTCATTCGGCGAAATAAGGCTTCATGCGTACCACGTGCACAACGTCTGGAGCATACCTTCGACGCCTTGAAGAGTGCGCAGTATCAGGAACCTCATAATTATTGTCACTGAGACGTCCCAGAACTTTATAGGGACCGAAGTACCGTCTTAACAGTTTTTCTGAGAGGCCACGGCGCCGAATAGGTGTCCATATCCAAACTTTCTCTCCTGGCTTGTAGGAGACTGGTCGGTAACGAAGGTTGTACCGTCTTGAATCGTAGTCCTGCTGGCGACTAATACGTAGGCGTGCAAGTTGTCGGGCTTCTTCGGCCAGCTGAGTGATATAATCAGCATCCGTTTCAGCGTCTTCGCACTCGTGCGGCAGCATAGCATCCAGCATAGTGGTGACTTCACGACCATGAAGAAGGCGGAATGGCGTTGTTCTTGTTGTTTCTTGATAAGCCGTGTTATAGGCGAACGTGACATACGGCAAGATCTCATCCCAGTTTTTATTCTCCACATCGACGTATATGCAGAGCATATCCGCTAGTGTCTTGTTGAGACGTTCCGTAAGACCAATCGCTTGCGGATGATACACCGTTGTTCAGCGGTGGGATGTGCCACTAAGTTTAAAAACTGTCTGTAATAGTTTGGATGCGAATGCAGTTCCCCTGTCAGTTATTACCACTGATGGAGCACCATGCCTCAGCACCACATTTTCTACGAAAAATCGGGCGGCTTCACTTGCCGTGCCCCTCTCCAAAGCCTTGGTTTCGGCGTAATAAGTGAGCTAGTCGGTGGCTACTATAATCCATCTGCGACCTGCTGATGAGGTTGGAAATGGGCCCAAAAGATCCATTCCGACTTGAGCGAATGGCGTAACAGGCACGTCAATAGGATGGAGGAGGCCTGCTGGTTGACGGGTGGAACGTTTCTGCGCTGGCAATCAAGGCACGTCCAAACATAGTGTTGAACGGTTGCCGTCAGTCGTTGCCAGTAGTATTTCTGCCTCACTCTACACAACGTACGCGTGTAACCCAGGTGGCCGGATGTTGGTTCATCGTGACATGCCTGTAATACTTCGCTCCTTAGAGATGTTGGGACTACGAGTAAGTAGTCGTTTCCGAGTGGCGTGAAGTTCATCTTATACAGGACGTCGTCGCGCAAGCAAAATGACGAAAGCCCTCTTGCAAACAATCTAGGTAGAGCTGAAGTGCGACCCTCTAAAACACGTAATATGGGTTCTAGTTCGGGGTCGTCTCGTTGCAGCTGTGCGACAGTTGCCGTGTTTACAACTCCGACAAAGGCTGTATCGTCATCTTCTGCCGTCGCAGGTTCGTATGGCGCACGAGAAAGGCAATCAGCGTCTGAATGTCGCTTCCCCGATCTGTAGACCACCGTCATGTCAAATTCTTGAAGCTTCAGGCTCCAGCGCGCCAATCGTCCTAAAGGGTCTCTTAACTTCTTCAGCCAGCAGAGGGAGTGATGGTCGCTGACAACATTAAAAGGACGACCATACAGGTATGGGCGGAATTTTATAACCGCCCACACCACCGCAAGGCACTCTTTTTCCGTAGTGGAATAATTTTCTTCCGCACGTGAAAGAGTTCTGCTCCCGTAAGCAATTACTCGTTCGACGCCATCCTGCCACTGCACGAGTACAGCTCCTAAGCCGACATTGCTAGCGTCGGTGTGCACTGTTGTCGGTGCGTCATCATCAAAGTGTGCGAGGACTGGTGGCTTCTGAAGGCGTTACCGCAGCTCGTCGAATGATTTTTGCTGCTCTTCATTCCATGCGAATGCGACGTCTTCTCTGGTAAGGCGAGTCAACGGCGAGGCAATGCGCGAGAAGTTCTCAATGAAGCGTCGGTAGTAAGCACACAGTCCTAAAAACCGCCTGACGGCCTTTTTCTCAGTTGGCGCTGGCAAATTCGTAATGGCAGCTATTTTTTCAGGATCAGGCCGCACACCTTCACTGCTGACAAGATGCCCCAGGAACAGAAGCTCTTCGAAGCCGAAATGGCATTTTTCCGGCTTAAGTGTTAGTCCGGCGGAACGGATAGCTTCAAATACTGAGTGCAGTCGCCTGACGTGTTCGTCGAATGTGGCAGAAAATACGATGACGTCATCTAAATACACTAAGCACGTCTGCCACTTGAGGCCTGATAGTACGGTGTCCATTAGCCACTGAAACGTTGCCGGTGCTGAGCACAAACCAAATGGAAGTACCTTAAGGAAAAAAGGCCATCAGGTGTCACGAAAGCTGTATTCTCTCGGTCTCTTTCATTGACTTCTATCTGCCAATAACCACTCCTTAGATGCATCGACGAGAAATAACGCGCGTGCCATAGTCGATCGAGTGAATCGTCGATACGTGGAATTGAGTAGACGTCTTTTTTTGTCACCTGATTCAGCTTGCGGTAATCCACGCAGAAACGTAAGGTGCCGTCTTTTTTCTTCACTAATACAACCGGCGAAGCCCAAGGGCTTTTCGATGGCTGAATAACGTCGTCTTCAAGCATTTGTCGCACCTGCTTTTCGATGGCTTCACGTTCTCGCGGAGCTACCCGGTACGGGTTTTGCCTGATGGGTCTGGTCATGTCGTCCGTTAAAATTCGATGTTTCGTCAGCGGCGTTTGCCGGACCCTGAAAATCAAAGAGAAACAATCTTCAAACTTGTTAATAAGCTGCATGATACTTTGCTTCTGTGCCGGCAGCAAACTTGGGCCAATGTCAACAGATAGAGGTGCAGGGGTGAGATCAGTTGAATTATCTTTTTCAAGAGTTAGGCAGTCTGTCATCTCGGCGAGCTCTTCCACGTACGCGACTGCCATGCCCCTCGTTAGATGTCGGCGTTCAGAGATGAAGTTCGTAATAAGGACGTGCGTGTGTCCGCATTTTATGCTTACGACGCCTCTTGCGATAGATAAACCATGGCTGAATAGCAGTGTTGGAATTTGCTCGGCGATGTTTTCAGAATCGCTCGACGTGTCACATGTCACATCCACGAGTGCACTCGACCGCGGTGGGATGGTCACGTCGTCTTCGAAGACACGCAAAGGCTGACGTCGCTGGTCTGTACAGGGCACATCCGAAACTTGATCTGGGGCCGTCAAAAACGTAACCGATCTCTCAGGAATGTTGATAATGGCACCGTATTCACGCAAGAAGTCCATGCCCAAGATCAGGCCTTTGCAGCACTCCGGTAAAACTACGAAAGTAGCGACGAAATCTGAACTGCCGATATTAATTCGAGCTGTACATTTGCCTGTCGGCGTCACCAATTGACCCCCTGCGGTTCTAATGCTTGGTCCCGTCCATATTGTTCTTACTTTCTTTAGGCAGTCGGCGAATTTACGGCTGATAGTAGAGAAGTCCGCGCCAGTATCTACGAGTGCTGTTATTGGGCGTCCGTCTATACAAATGTCTAGATTGGCGCTTACGATTTCTGTTGATGTCGGTGACGTCGTATCGTCCTTGGTATCGTGCGTCGTACGATCCGTGGAATCATTCGTCATATCACGTCGTAGAGAAGATGTTGGGGGTGTGTTAGCATCTCAACGGGCGGCAACCTTCCCCCCAAAGGTCGCAGCTGTTAGTTTCCCCGACGAGGGCTAGGAGATCTGCCCCGGACCACCTCCGATTACCTGCGCTGCTGCGGCGAGTTCGGTGCAGGTGAAGGAGAGCGGGTTCGACAATACGGCACTTCGGGTTGCTGTGCTTGCGGGCCTGCACTGCTGTCACGGCGGTTATCGAAATAGGCACGAGGGGAGGTTTGTAGAAAGTTATGATGTCTACGGTCACGGTACTGGCAATGGCGGAAAATATGGCCGGCTTCTCCGCAATGAAAGCAAAGTGGTCGACGGTCGACGGTGCGCTACAAGTCCTTCTTACGGATGAATGGTCGACTGGTGGGCATACCTTGCGACCAAGATGCAGATGTCGCCGGAGTGTACATTGGCGTCGTTTGCATAGGCACGTTGGACTGTGGATACGGCTGCGGCGGATTGGGAGCTGGGGCCCACGGCTCGTTGTAAGGTTCTTGGCTCACGTCACGATAAGCCAGTGGTGACGAGTTGTAGGACACTGCAGTGTGTCGACGGACAGCTGATGCGTAGCTCACAGACCGCTGGTCTGAGGGTGATTCGGGCAACGAAAATGCCTGGCGAAGTTCTTGCCGCACAACTTCTGCAACGCAAGCCATGGTATTTTCTTGCGGAGTCACAAGGAGGTTTCGGATCTCCTCCCGAACGACCTCACGAATGAGTTCGCGCAGAGAACACTCACTACCGGCACTCAAAGCAGAGAGACTGGGAGATGTTTTGATTGGTTGGTCATGGTATCGGCGCCGTTGCTGCAGTGCTCGCTCGATTGTTGTAGCCTCTTTGACAAATTCAGCTACGCTTGTTGGTGGGTTGCGTAGGAGACCGGCAAACAGCTCTTCCTTGACGCCTCTCATCAAATGTCGGAGTTTTTACCTTCACGCATTTCGGGGTCGGCCCGCTGAAATAGGCGGGTCATGTCTTCCGCAAACATGGCGACGCTCTGGTTTGGTTTCTGTATGCGTGCCTCGATGAGCTGCAAAGCAGAATCACAGCGGTCGGTGTTTGCGAATGTCCCGAGAATTTGCTGCCGAAATTCTTCTCACGAAGACATCGTTGACTCGCGGTTGTCGTATCACGTACGAGCGCTGTCTGCCAAAGCAAAGTAGACGCGAGATAGCTTTTGTTCAGTTGGCCAGCGGTTGGCTTTGGCGACTCGCTCATACTAGGCTAACCAGTCCTCGACGTCTTCATAAACCTCACCGTGGAAGGTCTCAGGAATTAGAGGCTGATCAACAGTAAGCTGTGAAGGCCCTCCGGTAGCCATTTCTCCCGGTACGGTGCGTTGCTGGAGAAGTTCGAGCGGGATTACCTCGGGACTAAGGCCTCGCTGTCGGCGACTGTAGCGGTGGACAGGAGTATCCACTGCAGGAACAGATTGCGGTGGTGGACTCGATGTGCTAGGGAGCGGAGGTGTCCCAAGCATCAGTTGGAGAAGTCCAGCACCTCCACCAATGTCGCTAGGTAAAAATAACAGAGTACAGGACGACGGTGCGACCAGAAAAACGAGGTCTGTATTAACATAACAAAAGAGCAGCCACTTCGACTTCTTCTTTTTCAGAGGAATCGTGGGTGCTGTCCACGCTCATCACTTCGTCGTCCTCTGTCTTCTTGCCCGGCCTTTAGCCGTGACAATATGCAGGATGGTCATCGGATACACAATAGAGTAGTCAAGAGTTCGACGGAATCCCATCCGGTCGGGGACAAACATAGTGCAAAGTAAAAAAAAACGCCGACCAAGGTAAAATACACAAAAGGTAAAAGACGTTTCGGCTCCCCGCATGGGAGCCTTGTTCACAGTGACCACAAAAACATCATTATAGTACGCAACACAGCAAACAACAACACTGAACATATTCTTTTCTCGCTACGGACGTCCATTCACACAGCGACCAGTATTTATACTTAAGACGTCCAGCCCCCTTCTAGTGTGGGTGGCGCTCCATTTCTACTGCGTATTTTGAAGTGCAGATATTCATCTAGCCTGTGCAACTCTTTAGTGATCGTTAGGCACACTGCAGACTTTTTAATATAAAACTACACAAACTTCGCCAGTTTCACTAAATTCCAATTATCAGCTGGCATTCTGTCATATCGGCTCAATGCGGTGAAAACACTTGTGCCCAAGCCTGAGAGTTGTACTTAGGCGCTTACAAACAAAGTTGGCACAATCTGTCAGCAGTGCTGGCCGAAAAACAATCTACAAACGTAACGATTTGGCGTCCGATCCGACTTGCGATGTCGCTGTGTGTACTAGTACGCCAGAAAAACAACACTAGTTGGCAAAACCACAACTCAAACGCTTCTCTGGCTATCTCTATTGTTTTGCTTACCTCGAATACAGTTTAATACAACAATGAGAGGCTTGCGGATTGATCAAACGCCAACTTTCTTGGGCCACCTGTTCCGAGATTGGTCAAAGGAACTGTGAAGTGTACTAGTACAATTCCCAGTGAATATAGGCCTAGCGTACCAGCCAAGCCCGTCATACATGCCATCGGCACTCCTGGGTTTAATAATGTGCTATGCTGAGAATTAATAACGACTTTGCAGTAGACCCTTGCCATCGGTTAACTTGAATGAACCATTGTTACTTGCGTACGATTAGCGCACAAGGAGCGATGAGCATCGATGCGACGCGCTTCCAGCCTCAGGCGCAGCATACAATCGCCGACTCTTCGCTGTCACATTCGTATAAACAGAGACTTGTCGTTCGGTGCGCTTTCATAAATTAACAAAATGAGACAATTTCATGCACATACAATTTGGTTTTCCCTATCGGTAATGTGCAGCTATAGGTTTACAGATGCAAATCTGTACACTCTAACACGGCCGCTGCACTACAGCATATCGTCGCTTGCGCACAACAATACAGCAAATTAAATCAACTACGCGCATACTTATCGAGTATTACGGTCGATAGAAAACTTTGGCAAACGTAAACCAGCAAAAAATCGGATAACAGCTATTGCACTCGACAGTAAATCACCTGGTCCAGGTTCTCGTTAATTTTGTATATATAGAAACTTAGCATCTTGCGTTATGGGCATGCAATGCGTGGACGCCAGTAGTTCCCATACCATAAAGTTGCAACGTTTTGTTAGAAACAAAAAATGCAACCCATAAAGCAGAACGACGTGTTTACTTTTAACCAGTATTTTTACCCCGTCGTGAGCTTGGAGCAACGTGGCGTACTGGTGGAGTAGCCACCTAGTCATACCAAGTGGCATTTTCGAACCCCGCTGTGGAACTTTTTTTCAACTTTTTTCACAATATGTGCTCATATTTATACCACTCAAGTAGGAATTTGTTTGTGCGGTAAACTAACACTTGGTGACGCTTTAATTGTTGCTGCTGTTTCTTGCTTCTAAGGTGTTAGTAGTCGCGCTTCAAGAACTAAACGTTCATAATGACAAAAGCTTGCTTTGGTTATCACTGAAAGTTATCCTGTCACACGACGCACTAAACTTATAAATGGGGCGTATACGCTCAGGGGCGTATGGCTGCTTTGCGGCGTTGGTGGTAACCTTCAGCAAGGACGGAGTGCCAGATCCCATTCACGCCTCATCGGCACGTGAGTTGCATAGATTGGGAGCTTCATTTGAGTAGCAGAGAGTTCGCAGTCTCTTTACTCGGCATTCAACGACAGAGTATGTTCCACGGCCGACTATGCCCTACACCCCCATGGAGTTCAAGAACTCTGGGGAGAGTGACACCGTCTCTTTGCTCTTGCACTAACCTCTCAAGTTCTGTAAGTGGGGTCGTAACACTTTGCTTGAACTATGCTACTTCTAGTATAGCTAATACTGTTGCCACCAAGTAACCCGGTTTTGGTGTACAATGCGTTTCACTCTTGCTCTCATACAGCATAGCTTTTCATTGCAACGGATATCACTATATATGTGTTTAATAAAATTTTGTTAAGTGTAAGCGTATTTTGTAATGCCTAATGGCACTCATAGTACGGTGATAATATACAGAATAAATTTAATTACAACTTTAATGTGGCGCTCATTTTCATGCTATGCTGCACATAACAATTGTCTGTAGAAAGTGTGACTATCCCCGACATATAGAAAAATGTTACAGTGTTTGTATACCAGAATACTTTTTTTCGTCTTTTTGCTCAAGTATCTCTGAAATATCCAGCTATGTCAATAGCAAATGTATCTCAGTATTAGTATTTTAGGCGTGTAATTTGTGTATTTTGATATCTCTATCCTGGAATATATTGTCCGATATCTCTGCCCAACCTCGTTTTGTTCATATGACATATTGCAAAACTGGTATGATAAGACATGACTGCATGGCGAAGGTAAGTGACAGACCGAACGTAGAAGTTATGATATGCATGTCATGTAAGCCATGACTACACGTCACGCGCATGGTGCGCTCGTAGTCACTCCACCAACTTCCCATACGTCAAATTTGGTATTACTGAACGGGAATGAATGGCAAAGGTATAGGGCTGGTGCGAACACGATAATCATGGTATGCGTGTCATGTAAGAACATGTCTTCGCTCCGCGCTCATGATGCGCTCTCTGCCGTTTCGCTAGCTTCACATAAACCAAGTTTGGTATTACGTGACGTGAATGAATGACAAAGGTACCTGACGCGTCCAAACAAGATACTCATTATATGTGTGTCACGTAAAAAATGACTACATGCTACGCTCATAGCGCGCTCCAGGCCGTTTTGCTGATGGATTGATATTTGCTATTTAACATCCCGAGACCACCATATGATTATGAGAGGTGGCGCAGTGAATGACTCCGGAAATTTCGACCACCTCGGGTTGTTTAACGTGCACCTAAATATAACCACACAGGCTTACAGCATTTTTGCCGCCATCGAAAATGCAGCCACTGCAGCGGGATTCGATCCTGTGACCTGTTGTCAGCAGCTGAGTAACTTAGCCACGAGACCACCGCGACCGGGCTCGCGTGGCCGCTTTGTTAGCTCCACACGTACCAAACTTAGCATCACGCGATGTGAATAGACGATGAAGGTAAATGACATGTCCAAACATGAAAATCATGACCTGTGGGTCACGTAAAACATGACTCTCTGGTACGCTCATAGCGCGTTTGCGGCTGTTTTGCAAGCTCAACTTATAACAAATTTTGTATCACGCGACGTGAGTAGACTACAAAGGTAAATCGCGCATCCGAACTTGATAATCATGACTTGTGTGCCATGATAAACATGCCAACAGGCTTGCTCACACCGTATTCGCGGCCGTTTTACTAGTTTCACAACTACCAAGTTTCTTATTAGGTAACGTGAATAGGAGAACACATATACATGGCGCAAACAAGGTCTTTGTGAAATGGAGGTCATATACAGGATAAACCAGGTCCGCTTCGAATTCGCAAAAAAAAAATACTTGGGGCGAAGTGCTTACAGTATGTCAAATATAGCTAGAGGGGACTCTGGCGCTGTGATCGCTCTGCAACCTTGAAAGTTTTTAGTATATGACGTGGATTTGCCTTGTATTCGTGTTTTCGGGCGGCAAATCGCACTTGCGGTTTCGTTTATCGCTGTGTTTCGGATTTATTTCGAATGAAAGTACAAACTGTTTTGAACGTCATCAGCTCATTGAAATCTCGATACTAAAAGGTCAAGGTGGTGAAGCGTAACTACCAAACATTCGCCCATTGTTGTTTCGTTACAAAGCAACTTCAAGCCACACGATCCCAGAAGGAACGTAAAGCACGAAGGCTGGGCATATTCACACACTGGCCATAGTTCCCACGCTCACTGAAGCGCCATGTGTTGCAGCTCTCATAGACACTAGTGTCAGAGTTCCTTCCAAGGTATATCAGGCAGCTCTATGGTGTAGTGGGCATTTAACTGCGCTCGTAATAAGCATTCAACGATAGTTTCATTTTTTATGGCACGGTTGAGTGAAATACCTAGAGCCAAAGCACGTTAGCAGTTGAACAGGTAATGCCCACGACGACTGGTTTTGCTATCGCGATCTACTCTAGAAGAACAGGTTGAAGTTTCTCAAATTTTTAATTGATGAATGTATAATTTTACACCTGTATATATAATAATTTTAAAGTCATTTCAATGGCAGATTTTGTTTTCGTATATCGTTTCAATAAGATTTTCTAAGTGAGCTCCTGAAAATAGAATTGATCACTCTGACAAAGGGATTGGTATAGCACGAAAGTGATAAGTGTTTTCACAGATGTAATAGAGCGCTGTGTGTGGATTGCTTTGTTTTAGATTCGAAGAAATGGATACAATAGCACCAAGTTATAATGTCATGAAAGTAACAGCATGCCCTTCGGAACATGATTTTGTTGTTGTTTTCACAAATAATATTTCTTGGCAAGTAGAACTTCGGATACCTTTATTTGATTCTTGGATAAATCTACGTGAAATTTTTCTGTGAATAACTGTGTTTGCTGTGTTAAAAACCCTCACTGACCTATGAAATATTTCTGATATATTTCCTATGTCTGGGTTCCTGGCCGTTATGTTGTCCGCTTTGTTTTCGTGTGCGCCATCTGTTTAGCAACATCTGTATGAAGACAAGCAATTCGTGCCATTTAGGTGACTTTTTCGGTTCGTCGCGTAAGTTAGAAACATTCAAACGAACGCTGAGACAGACTTCAGCTACGTATTTGCTGTGTGAATGTAAGGCGTAATTTAATTGGATAATTCCAAGAACACAAGCGTCCTAGGTGGTTATTAAATCGAAGCAGTTTTTCTCTTTTGTAAGAATAATGGAAGTTAATGAAAAAATGCTATTACTTTTTCAAGTCTACAGAGATGATAGAGATATCCCTGATGCGTATTCTGAGCACATCTTTTTCTTGCAGCAATTCCAACTTTTTTAACAAGTTTGCGCCTTTCTGCAGTGATACGAATTGAGCATTCGCCGCATATTGCCATAAAAACTGTCAGTGCTCAAGGGTTCCCACACCACTCTATGTATTAGGTGTTAGTAACACTCAGGTGTTAGGAACTTAGTGAAATGCTGACATTCCCAAAAGCACAAGTGAAGCCAGACCCCGTGCACATGCTAGCCCTGCATGCTATCGAGTTCCCTCGAGGGCTCAGCGCTCATGGCGGAGCGAAAATTCTTCGCATCTGCACGACGTAAATTTTAATGGGTGGGCATGCTAAGTTCCTAACATCCATATGGTTCATAATGTTTACGTTGAAGTCCCCAACTATACTCAGTCTCACGACCTGCTATACTCCTCACTTGCTCAGATGTAACCTCGCCAGTGCCCACGTCTAGTTTATACCTCCTTCCGCTAAGAACGTAACCTAGGAGCAGCGCGGCGCTAGTCAGCACCAATTAGCTGACATCAGCTGCAATGGTAGTGATCATATATTAGTGAGCAGAGTTCATATCGTGTTAATATTACGCATAACTACCAAATAACTGTGACATAATTATACTAGAAGTCTTTTACGAATTGCCTGCAACAAATTGACACGGCACAACATAGACTGTCTCGCAGTATGCAAGTCTGCAGCTGCCCAGGTTAATAAACCAGTGTGCGACAGATACTTAACCACACTAAATAGTTCACTTCACCAGCCGCCTTAGTTTGCATGTACAGTCACATAAATGCCCTCAGTTTATCGCAGACGGCAGGCGTACTTGCTCTAGTGCCATTCAAACAGCCGCAGAGTAGCGGACGAACAGTTTCTAGGTAGCGCCACCAACGACGAGTGGTTTATCAAGGAAGGGAACACGCGCTCCCACAGGAGCACGTGTCCGCATTCTGGGTGGGTCAGAAGTACAGTAGGACATCCTGTGCCTCACCACTACCGTTCATCTCTGTTAAAGCTATGGAGTGTAAGTCAACAAGGAGCTTGAGCAGGAAAACACGATTCCATATACGTGGTGTCTCATATAACTTCAGTGAAGAATTTGAAAGTAAAAGCCACTTAGGAGGCGAACTGAACCAAACACATACCACTTGCACTAGCCTGTAGATACTCAGGCAAATTTTCATTTCTCCCCATACTAAATAATATTATTTTCTAATTACCGTTTTTTTAAAATATGGGCTGGAACCCAAAATAAACACTGAGATGTAAAGCACTTTGAGAAACCACCGACTAACTTGTTTCCTGTACGTTACGACTCGCGCTGTTATTTCTCCACGTTGAAAAAAAAAAGCCCGCGAAATTTGGAAAGAAGCCGTGGGACGAACCGCGAGCACGCTGCTATAGTGCTGCTATAAGCTTTCTTTAAAACGTGGACAAAATGACAGCACTAGACATATCGTACAGGAGACAATTGTGTCAGTGGTTTGTGAAAGTGCTCTACATCTCAGTGTTCATAATTTGGATTTCTAGCTTAGAATACAAATGAATAATTAAAAATTATAAATAATTAGTATGGAGAGAAATGAAAACTAGCCTGTGTACATACAGGTTATTGCGAGTATACGCATTTGGTTCAATTTGCCTCTGAAGAGTATTTTATTTTGAAATTCTTGGCTCGAGTTATGTTGGACACCTTGCATATTTTTTCAATTGACAAAGGTTGATGCATTTGCGTTTTTTAGCATCTACTTCGGCAGTTCAAAACCTTATATGTTTACTCTACATTTCATTTTCATCATTCTCCTTCATTTGTTGCATCAGTAGCCACCAATTACTCGTAACGTCAGAAACTACCGATTACATCGACGGTTGGTTTGATTGTAACCAGTCCTTGACGCTCACTCAGACTGCTCGCATGAATAACTAATTGTTGTAATTGTTTATGGCTTCGTGCCATGTCGCGATCAGGACTAAGTATGGCTTAGGAGATTTCGTTACTGGCGAGATTAGGTGTTTTCGTGAATCACGCCTGCTAACCCTACCCAGTCGAAAAATTTATAGCGGTTCATGGAGAAAGCAAAGTGCTACAAATACAATACTGCCGGAACTTCAAGGCATATATCTGAAGCAAATATGAGCTTCAGTCTGCAACTTACGGGCAACAGTGTGAACGATGACTACGTGATAATCTCGCAGTGGATTGAATTCTGATGAATAATGTTGCCATAATTTTTTGTCTACTGTCTGCCTGACAGACGTGTGCCCCGCAGACGCCAAAATGCTTAGCAGACGACCCAACGCGGATAATACATGAGGAGGTCTAATCGCCCTTTCTAATGTTTATGGGGCTCTGTAGCCTCTATTTTGCTAAAGGGGACTTCTGAGACAGTGTAAATATTAAGGGTCTGGCTTGTGGGTGTTTTACGTTGCTTCCGCACAGATATGATTCATAAGATTTATTTCCAAACCATTTTTCTTTTCTCGCATATATGGCATGAGTATCGACCATAAAAAGTAAATTGCGTGGCATAAAGCGTCGACGCCTAAGCTTTGCAAAGGTCCATAATCTCTACGTTGAAGCGATGACTGGTATACAGGACTTGTTCTTGTAGTTTCATATTTTGCATTCGCAATTAAATTTCAGTTGGTCTATCGTGAAACTTTTATTTTTCGTAGTGTGAGCTGCACTGGCCGAAGTTTATAGGCTCCGCGTGGCTTACGATAAGCAGTTCTGCTCAAGTGCAAGAAGCCGCAACGTCACACGGTGCCCAGCTGGCACACTGGAGAACGCCTGGAAGCTCTCGGACAAGGAGTCCCTCTCGAGCTTTCGAATAAAGCGGATGTCCGTTTCTTGCTCTCGCGTCTCTTGCAACGCTCGCACTTTTTTTCGCTTAGTATTTTTGCCAGTGCTTTAGCGTTTCTCCCCGCGTTCCTGCCACGCCCGGTCGCCAATGACTTGGAGTACAAGGTTGAAGAAACCAATAATTCGGTAGTACAGTGATCACACAGCTCTTTGCAGCCATCGCCCGGTTTTCGTGCCCAGGAGGAGGGCTGCCTCGAGCTCCGCCAGGCAACGCCGCACCTGAACAGCGCCCAGCAAGCGACATCCCCACGTAACGACCTGAGAACACGCCCGCCGTTTCTGCGAATACACGGTCCACTATCTAGAATGCCCCCTGACGCCATCCACATCGTGGGACGGCCGAAAATTGCCGTCGACCTTAGGAAGCCGCCGCAATGGCAACTGTACGAAGCCCTGCTGAAGGCCGCGTTGCTAACGGACCAGCCACCAGCGTCCCGTGACAAAGAGTGGGGTCATCCCACAAAGAACACCTTCACCCTTCGTGTGTGAGAATCCGTCCGAGCATAAGACTACCTTCGCATCACGTCACTGCAGATCGGAGTCCCGACCATCGAATTTCAAGTTTACGCCCCACCACCCGACGATGAATTTCATAGCACCATGTTCAACGCCTACGGCAGCTTTACTGATGAAGAAATATTGAAGGCCTTGCAAGAACGCAACCCAACTATGCCTGTCATGGGTGGCTGTCGCATGGGACGAACCAACCATGTACTCGTCACCATGCTCTGAGATTGCCACGATGGATCTTGTATTATGGCGTCTAGATTCGCCTCTACTCCTTTTGCGCAAGAGTAGAAGAATGCTTTACCTGCCGCAAGGTGGATCGATGACCTGGTGTTTGCCCTTATCCAAAACGCAACCGCTGCGTGCGCTGTGGCGAGGAACACCCGCGATACCACAGAGCAACTGACCTCCATGCCTTGCCTGCAGCATCGTTTGTAAGGGCGGTCACGCAACGAACAGTTCTAACTGCAAATAGCATTTCGTTTAGAAGCCTACCCCGCCCAACTTCACACCAGCACAAGCACCTGACGAAGAGCCACAACCGCAGCAGCCATCAATCCTTTGCACTAATCACTCACCTTCCCAAGAGCAGTCATAACTCCTCTCAGCCAGCCACAGCAGCAGTACAAACCGACTATTCCAGACCCCGCAACTGTAGCCGGTTCCGGTCGAGGTTCCTTTCAGGCCCCGGTCCAAGTCCAGGTTCACGTCACGGTCCAAGTCACGGTCCAAGTCCCGATCGCGGTGCCATTCTATTAGCTACCTCAACTCGTCTTCGTCGCCTTTCTCCCCCTCCCCTGGTCGGTTTCAGAGATTGTCACATTCATCAATCGTGCATGGTCCCAAAAAACTTGCCTGGTCCAAGCATCGAATTTCCTAATATACACTAGAGAGAACTCTGGCACTAGTGTTTATAGGAGCTGCAACGCATGGCGGCGCTTCAGTGAGCATAGGAATGATGGGTAGTACGCACATTTGTCTCAACTTCGCAATTCTGGTCTGATTTTGGCTCCATGTGTGTTCGTTTGGCTTGAAGCTGTTTTCTCACGAAAGAAAAATTAGCAAATGTTCAGCGATTGCGCTCCACCAACCTATTTTTTCAAAATACCTTTCCAAATTGGGTCACAGAGTTCGAAAGGGTTGAATCTTTTTTTTAAAACAAAATCAAAACACAGCAATAAATGAAGCCGCAACTACAATTCGCCGCCCGCAAGCACGAAGACTAGGCAAATATGTGTACTAATCATTATTCCCATGGTCGCAGAACGATCGCAGCGCCAGAGTCTCCTCTGGTTAATTTTGAGAAAGTGTATGGGCCCAAGGACCTCCAGCGTCGCTCAAGCGTCACCAAGGTCATTGCCGGATCGACAGGTGATGAAGTTGGTCACGGAGATCTCCTAACGTGAGGCACAACTTTTCTCGCAGCAGTCTCAGCTCTTTAAAGTAATGTCCTAGAAAGGTAACATCACACAATACATCTAGTCATTAGAAACAAAGCTAGGAAAAACCCTTTAGCAACCTACCGCGACCACGTCAGAATCTATCGAGGCCGTCGGTTCCTCATCCCAGCTGCAATCACAGCCCACTGGTAAGCGCTAAGCAAGCACCTCCACCACGTCGCTTCATACCAAACCCGATATCACTATGGCGGTCTGTTTAAAGCAGTATCTGCGGCTCTCACGACCATACACGTGAAACTCAAAGTCCTTTCAACACTCTGCAACAAGCCATTTGTGGACACTAACACCTCACAAAACGCCCTCAAGATGTATACGGAGGCCACCAATAATTCACTGCATGCTCTCAAAAATTATATGGAGTCCACCACCACCAAAATGCATGTACGGCTCGAGTGCCGCGAGCATCCGCCAACGTTCGGCCAACCTCCCATGCTGCAGGTGGGCCCCAAGCCTGCAATGAGTTATTCGTGGCGTGTCTCACATTTATCATATGGCTGTGGAACAGCAGAGGGTACCGCAAGAAAGGGAGCCGCCTGGAGCAGCTCGTTCAGAAACTGCAAGCTTATCCGCAGGCGACGGAGCCGGCCCCATATGTTATCTCCTTGCAAGAGTCGTGTACTTTTTCCACCTTCCCCTGTTACGTAGCCTACCATCACCATGATACGCATGCTTGCCCCTGCACATCCACGCTCGTTCACATCAGCCTCACAGCTGTACAGCACGAATTAGAAGCAAGGGGCATTCTTCATATGATCATAGAGATTCTACCTCGCAAACACACAGGAAAGTTGCTCTTCGTCCTGGATGTGTACAGTTCATCCCGTGAGAAAGCGGCAGACTTCTCTCGCCTCTTCACTGAGATGATCGCTCTCGTCGGAGACGCGCTGCTGCTCTTGCTCGGCGACTTTAAAACACGACAATCCGATTGGAGCTACTTACACACAGATCCGAAACACAGAAAGCTATGGTCGTAAGTACAAGACCTTCTCCTTACCCTACACTCTAAGGTAAAAGGGTGTTAAAAGGGTGTGTGGTTCGTCCTTCTGTGGACTACTCAGGCTGCCACGACCCTTAATCCCTTTAAGGACTAACGGCACCAGGTCTAACAGTTAGTCCCCACAGACGAGCTGAAGGGTCTAACATTTGGTCCTCAAATTTACACCTTAGCGAGTAACCGTTAGTTCCACAGTTCCCCTCAAAGGACTAACATTTAGCTCTTACATTTGCAACTTTAGGCCAACTGTTAATCCCCAGATTTACACCTTACCAGGCAACCGTTAGTCCTCACAGTTGCACTTCACTGGATGAACGGTTGATCCACTCAAATACTCCCATCGGATTAACTTTATATCCCCAGTTCAAATATTGTCTTTTTTGTTTACTTCCCACCAGACATAATACTTTTTTCGCCTGTTTTTCAGCGCAGGGAGCAACAAATGGCGTCGAAAAGAACACGCAAAAGAGAAGTTAGCCACCTATGTGTAACTGCTTTCACAGTCGCGGCAACAAGGAAAGACAAAAGTGAGACAGCGAAATCTATTATTTTTATATACACATAAAGTTTCTTCATTTTTTAAAGTCAATTCATTGTGACATGCACAAGTCAAGTCTCGTGGTCACCTCTTGTTCAGTCCTTGTGGAGCTCCTTTGACGGAAGTGATAGATGACAGACATTGTGGACGCCAGCGCACGCAGCCTTCTGCCTGTTGTGTTCCCCCCACTGCACGTACAATAATAAAGTAAAAATAGTTTGACACATGAGACAGAAGATGAAGATGCACGAATATGAGAAGTACGTGCACGTTAATATAAAAACAAGCGTTAAAATATGACACACAAATACCTTTTACCTTCACATCTGGCACAGTCCTTCTGAAGCTGCTCTGATTAAAGAGATGGATGACAGGCATAGCAGACGCCAGCTTAAGCACGGTGTGTGCCCACGGCCGCACAATAATCATGTAAAACAGTGAGTCACATGTGACAGAAAATGAATACAAATGCACATGAGAAACACGTTCAAGGTGAAATGAAAACATACGTGAGATATGACATACTAATAATTTCACCGTGATGTCACATATCGTCAACGACTCATTTCGATTCCCGTAGCGCAACAGCTTAGGAGCGGCAGCCGCAGCCACAACTCCGCGAACAGCCGTTCCGTGCCTCCTAAGCAAGCGACGTCGTTCAGCTAGAGCAAGCGAACACGAGACCAAACACGGTGCAGCACGCGGAGTGTCTACCGCCAGCGAACTTCGAACAGGAGAGCGAGCGTACGCTTGGCCGCCGCCACGAACAGCACCGAGCTGGTTTGGAGCTAGCGCCGAAGAAATCGACAGTAATGCGGCCCTTTTCACAAGCTCGAGCGAGGGCAGCGCGCAAACGCGAGTCCGCCGCCGCGGCCAACGGACGGCGCTGAGCTGCTTGTGACCGACTGACAGGAAAGCCAACTGTAATGGCGACCAATTTTCGCTGAGTTCTGACGCTAGCGCAAATCCCGCCAGCCCGTGGTGGTGCAATTACAGCGCGCGCCGTACTACAACCAAGCTCGTTACGAGAACCCGCAACGTGTTTCCGACGACTCCCAACACAGCGACGAGGTGTCAGCCCAATATCGCCAGCCAGAAGCTCATCGTGGCGGCGAAAATAGGCGAGCACTCGATGAGCGAGCGTACGGGGCCGACGGCAATGGCGGCCAGTTTCCAAACGGTCACAAAGCACAGGCGAAGTGCAGACGCCCAAGCTGACCTTTGCGGAGCATTTCGTGCGTGCGATATACAAAAATACCGAGCTCATTGGCGGCACGCGCGATCCGTAGCGCTGACGCTACAAGTAGAGTAGAATAAAGAATGATAACCTACTTGTTTAAGAATCCAGCGCTGATTTCTTCCCTGAGTCTGAAGTATTTATTCGATAGTGCTGCTGTCGTCTCGGCTTCCCAACTGTTGCTGTCGTGTGTTGGTCGTGACTATCTTGAAGCCAAAGACATACAGCGTGGCGTGCTGACGTGTCGAAACTTGCTCCAGACTTCATGAGTGCAGCAAAACGTAAAAGCAATAGTCCACGCTCCCAACGTACACACAAGCACCTCATCGTAATTCCTAGATCGTCAAATCCAGACAGCCGTTGTCGAGCACTCTGAGCCCGACGCAACGCAAACCGTCGCCAGGAAAATACGGAGAAAGATTGAGCCAGCAGAGGAGGAGAAGGACGGAGTCACCTTGGCACTGCTTTTCGCACTGACTGCAATCCCCGGGTGGTTCATCTCTTTGGAGCGTGTTTGGAGACTGAGTGGTTTGCGCGTGGCACCTTCCCTCTGTGGTGGCTTCTCAACGGTCTTTCCGTTCATCGCGCTTGCCTATTGGGCTTCGTTACTCTTTTTTGGGTAGTTTTGCCTTAGATTGTACTTAACGATCCGCAGCAGCCACACACACGCTAATGCAACAGTGTGTGCCGTGACACATCGCTGGACCTTAAACTGTGCAAGAGCGTTACGCGTACTATTTGGGATAACACGGGCCTTTTAGTGGGCACCAACCACAACATTCTCGCAATAACAGTTCAAACGAGCCCCAGAAAGAAGCCAAAACCCACAGCTCACATTACCAATTGGCCGAAATACCGCCAGTTACGTGAACAACAAGCCTTTGACACCATTACGGACATCAATGAATGAATCGCTTCCTTGCAAAAGCACGTGCAAGTCACATTCTGTGAAGTTAAGCTACCACCGACTTGCCCACAACCGACTCTCACCTGTTCCACGTGTGGGGCGCTCACGCTGTTATCATGCGCAGGCGGCGCCGGCAGCATCACAACAAGAAATTACGCCTCCACATAGAAGCGCTAGCGCGCGAAATTGAGAACCACAGCCTCACCCTCTCGAGACAGCAGTTGGGTCAGCTGTGCCTGTCTCTACAGGCAGATGAGCTCCAAGAGAACGTGGCACCTACTACGACACTTGCTCAATCCCTGTGCGTTCAAGTCGTCTGCGCAAAAACAGCTTTAACAGCGGCTACATCGTTACCCTGGCACGCACGCCAGCTGCTCAAAGAGTTGGCTCGTCGTTACGTGAACGTGGCCCAGCCGAACGTGCCGCCGGAGTACTTTCCCCTGTACAGCGGCAAACCGAACCCCCGGCTGAACCAACCTAATACAGAGACGGAAATCTACGTCGCAATGCTCAAATTTCGCACAACGTCGGTGCCTGGTCCTGATGGCGTAAGCAACAATTCCCTCGAAATCTCGACGAGAAATTGGTGGCTGCGCTCACACGGTACGCTAACGAGTAGTGGCGCTCGGGCAACATTCCACAAGAGTGTAGACACGCGAGGCTTGTATTTATCCTAAAGCCAGGCAAGAATATGAACATCGCTAACATACGCCTCATATCGCTCACATCTTGCATTTGCAAGCTAATAAAACACGTTGCCTTTGCCAATTACAAACCCACGATGAAGAAAATGATCTACTCCCTCCCAAGATGCTCGGCTTTCGCGCCCACCTATCGACGCAAGACGTGCTAGTGCAAATACACCATGACCTCTTTCGTACCCCGCCGAAGGCCGGCACTCGTGCCATGCTTGGTCGAGATATTCATAAGAAATTTCACTCGGTTTTTGCACGAACCAATCGCCTCAAACCTTGCCAGTATTGACCAGGGTGAACGTACCTATAACTACGCATGTGACTTCCTTTCGAACCGTACCGCTGAAATATTATTTGCCGTTGACTCCAACTCTAAACACCTCACACTGGAATACAGAGGCACCACTCAAGGAGCGGGTTTGTCTCCAGTTTTATTTAACCTTGCTATGCGCACGCTCCCATCTTCACTCGATGGCATCCCGGGCCTTCGTCATGCCATCTTTGACGACGACGTCACGCTCTGGACGACTACGGGTTCAGACGTCGAGATAGAGGAGACCCTCCAACGTGCGGCCGACGCCATCGTTTTTCGCGCGACGCAGGCAAGCCTCACTTGCTCGGAGAGCAAGTCGGAGCTCTTGCTGCATCGTCCTGCTGACCACCGCATAACAAGTATCCTCCCTAACCAGCCAATCAAATCTATGTCGACGGCGTAGCCATACCACAAGTTGACCGCATGTGCATTAAGACCTATTCCTTCAATCGAATCAACGGAACACCATCGCACTGGAACACCTCATTGTTGCTGTCACTTAAACAACCTGCCTCGTTGCTCACGTGTCCGCTCGAAAGCAAGGCATAAATGAAAAAAAAGCTACTTCAGCTTATCCACGCCTTCGTCATATCTCGTCTCATGTACGCGCTACCATACTTGCGCCTACTGGGATGCGAGAGGAACAAACAGGACCAACTTGTTCGCAAAATGTACAGGACGGCTCTTGGACTCGTTCGCATGACCTGTACATCGCATCTCAGCCTCAGAATCCACAACACTGTCGGCGAACTCATCGAACTGCATCGCATAGCATAGATTCAGACACTTCGTGGTAGCAAGATGGGCCGGTCAATACTCGCTTGCATAGGACTCACTGCCTCGCCATCGGGCGCAGACCCGGTCTCTATACCTCCGAATTAACTTCGACTTTGTCTCATCAAACCACTGCCTAAAAACATGCTTTCAGGACACCACGATGGCAGACGGTGAGCACAAGCCTTACGTGACGACTACGCCTTGCGGCTCGATGTTGCCTACATTGACGCAGCCCGCTACTCCCCTCAAACAAGCGCGTACGCACTTAGCGTAAAAATTATTCGCACCCCCCTTAACACCAACGCAATCCTGCGAGTTGCCAGCTCTGTCCGTGCCCTCCACCCCGCTACAGCCGAGGAAGCGGCCATAGCTCTCGTGGTGTCCTCTGGGTTCACTACCATTCTCAGCGACTAGAAAACCGCTATGTCCCATTTTGCTCGCGGTACCGTTGCTCCCGGTACCTTACGGCTCCTTGAGTCCCTCGCCTACCTCGAATACGAGTATTCGTCCCCCATATCTCTTACCTGGGTCCCGGCGCACGCTGGAAGCCCGGGGAACGAGGCCGCCGGCTGACAAGCTCGAGAAGTCGTCAACCAAGCGGTGGGCCCCACTGCAAAACACAGAAAACACCAGCACGCCCCTCATATTCTATCAAAAAATAGCTCAGAACTGCCATCTCACACGTCGATCAAAACCACCGCTACATCCAAAACTCACGAAACCGCAAGAAATCACCCAGCGCCGCCTTCAAACAAACTCGTTGCCGTGCCCATGGGTATACGCACACGTTTACCATGATCTGTTCTGTCCGCATTGCTCAAAATGTGGCTCTCTCGCCTCCCTTTCTTATATACTATAGGACTGCAGCGAGGATCCACCCCCGCGTGATCTCCTGACCACCCCTCGTCCGAGGCATGAGAAAGAATACTCCGAGATACGAGTCTAAAAGCATGGCTCCGGGCCATACAGCGTGCTGAGGAAGTGGCGGCCAGGCACGGCCTGATCGTCATTCCTGCGGGAATTTTTTTCACTTAAATAATGTTGTTTCCCTCTCCCTCTCTTGGAGTGACTTGTAACTAGGGGGCTGCCACTTGAGTCGAGTGACATTGCTCACTCGCTGATCAGTCCGCCCACGGAACCATCGGTGGTTCGTCAGTCCGTCTCATCCCTCAGTCCATCCAAGGCCTGTCCATCCATCTGTGGTTCTTCCGTCCTTCCGCGCTTCATCCGTCCATCCACTCGTGGCTTGTGAAGGTTTAACAATTAGTTCACACTTCGTTCATGCATTTATTGTCTGTTCACCCATCCGTGGGTCTTCCGTCTATTCATACGTTGTTGATTCGTCCTTCCGTCTATGTGTAGTTTGTACGTTCAAGCTTCTTTCGTCTTTCTGCCAATCTATTCATTCATGCGTTCGTTCGTCCAAATTTGCGTAGCTCACGCTCTGTACATTGAGGCATAGTTGAAGTAAGACACTGCTAATTTTTTAGGGGAGAAGCACCTTAGGGTCGAAAAAAGTCCCCCATCGTCCCTCGAATACGATGACGCTGATGGAAACAAACGAGCATGTTGCACAAAGCACAGTTTATTTCGTGTTCCAGAAAACACATTCGCACGGCACAGCACACGCAAGGTACCCAGTATACATCACAGGGATGATGGTGCTGGTGAATCACCCACTATGTCACTATACTATTCATATATCTGTTTATAAGTGAGATACTCGCTACAGGTCCCTAAGGCATTATGTGTATTTTGTGTTGGGGTTGGGGGCTGACGAAGCTGCAGGGATACGGCAGCGTCAGAAGTGGATCCGGAGGTTGCGAATGCGTGAGTAGTGGCTTCAAAACACCTGAAGTGGTCGCTACCAGAGGTTGGTGGCACTGATTTCTGGTTTCAACATTACTTCCTCGACCCCAGTTTTGGGCACAACTTCAAGGTTTGTGACCGCTCGTCCTTCGACGATTATCTGACAAGGATGGTAGGCATCATTTTGCGTCACTGCAATTGCTGCGCTGTAGGAAGTTTCCGGCATTGATGACAGTGAGTAGTTGGTTTGCTCACCGTGTAAAAGTTCATGGGTAGCACGCAAAGTCCCTGCAGTGAGCGTTACGTGCGGTACTGCTACCCACACAAACTTGCTCACTTTGGACTCTGTAGAATAATGACTCTTCACTCCGAGTTGGCCAGTCGTGAGCATCAGGCTTTTGACGCAAAATGACAAAGAATGATCCTTGATGATAGGTCAGTTGAAAGCTTCTATGAAAACGTGGAATGAGCAATGAGTAAGGCAAAAAGACAGTATAATATACTGATAGGAGACTTCAATGCCAAGGTAGAAAAAAAGCAGGCCTCAGACGAGACAGTAGGAGATTATGGCATCGGTACTAGAAATGCCAGAGGAGAGCTACTACTGGAATGCACATGGAGGAGCCCTAATGGCAAAAATAAGAACGAAAGGAACTTTATATTAAGTGCACATCTCATCATCGTGCATGATATGGAATTCTTGTCATGGTACGATGCAGTGACCATAGAACGGTACCGTTCAGAATTTGCCGAGACTTCTTGAAGCACTGACAGAAACTGCTACGCAAGAAATTAGTCAATGAGCTAGCACTGAGAATGAAAGTACAAAAATTCAGTCTCGCTTCAGAATAAGAACTCGGCTTTTATCTAGTAAACCAACCTTAGTGCTCACGCACTGATTGATAACCCGACGAGTATCATTACGGCGTGTGCAGTGCAAATTGAAAGTACGGTACCCAGACATGACACTGGCAAGCTGCCTCAGGAAGCGAATATTCTCATTAAGAAGCGTCAAAACATGAAAGCCCTAAGTATGACAGACAAAATAGAGTTGGTAAAGCTTTCGAAGTTCATTATTAGGCGTAAGCTAATGAGGTATACACGGAGAGAATGGGACACGCTCTGAAGAACGGGGGAAGCACCAAAGCAGCGAAGAGAAACTTGGGCTGGCAAAAATTGATTATGCACCAAAGGACAAGGGAGACAAAATAAATACAAATATGAATAGGATAATTAAAATAGTGGAGGAGTTTTACAGATATCTGTGCAGTGACTGGGAGAACCACGACCTTAATAAAAGAACTAGCTGTAACTCATATGACACACCACCAGTAATGACAGAAGTTAGAAAGGCCTTGCAGAGCAGACATAAAAGCAAAGCTGCTGGTGAGAATCAGGTAACATCCCACCTGCTGAAAGATGGAGGAGAGATCGTGTTAGAACGTTAGCCCCTTTGTTTACAAGGTGTCTTCTGACGGGAAGAGTAGTAGAACCTTGGGATCGCTAACATAATCTTAATACGCAAGAAAAAATATTACAATGACTTAAAGAATTACAGACAGATCAGCTTGGCTTCTGTAGTACACAAGCTATTTACAAAGATAACTGCTAAAGAATTAAGACAACATTAGAATTCATTCAACCAACGAAACAAGCAGGATGTCGAACAGGCTTTTCAACAGCCGACCACAATCATACTATGAGTCAGGTAATAGAGAATCGCTCAGAATAGAGCCGACCACTATACATAGCCTTCGTGGATTACGAGAAGGCGTTGATTCAAAAGAAATATTAGCAGCCATGCAGACACTGCGGAGTCAGGGCGTCGACTAAGCATATCAAAACATACTGAAAGAAATATACAGGGGATAAACTGCTACCATAGTGCTTCATAAAAGAAGCAACAGAATACCATTCAAGAAGGGTTAAGGCAGGGGCATACATTCTCCTCAATGCTGTTTACCGAGTGCCTAAAGAAAGCTTTCAGAGACCTAGACTGGAAACAGGTATGGATAATAGCTAATGGAGAGCACGTTAGTAACCTGCACTTCGCCTAAGACATCGCATTGCCGAGTAACTGAGGGGACAAATTGCAACTGATATTTACGGAGTTAGGAAAAAAGAGTAGAAATGTAACTTTTCAGTCTTCAGAAAACAATAATAATGTACAACAACCTCGAAGAGAGCAGTGCTTCTAGATAGGTGATAGTGCACTTGAAGTTGTAAAATACGATGTGTACTTAGAATAGATAATAATCGCGGAGCCTAACCACGACTTTGAAGTAACTAGAAAAGTAGGAATGGGGTGGAGCACATTCGGCAAGCACTCTTAAATTATGACAGTTTTATTGCAACTATCCCTCAAAAGGAAGGTATATAACAGCTGCATCTTCCCGTTACTCAGCTTCGGAGCAAAGACTTGGAGACTGACAAGAAAGATTCAGCCTAAATTGAGTACAAGCAAGCAAGCTGGCAATGCTATTCGACGTGAAGTCCAGCATTTGCAGCCCAGTTGAACTCAAAACAGATGAGGTCAGCCACGAGTGCAGCTATTATGTGAAAGGGAAAACATTGCTTTTATAGCAAGCGCTGTTATTGGATCACAAGAAGGGTCTCGGGCACCGTACGTTTCCACCGCTGCCGGTGTCCGTAAGCACTGTCGCATGAAATAAGAAAAACAAGAGTCAATGAAAAACAGCAATGACACAATGAAATTCGAACGCGAGCCTCCTGCATGCCAGCTCAGTATTATACCACTGAGCTACCTCTGGGCTTGAAACCATTGCAAACTTCAGGCAACCTTCCTGCGAAGAAAGGGATATCTAAATTATGGGAAATTAAGACGTTTTAGGGCAGCAAACGGGAAACGTACGAGGCGTCATTATTGCGCATTGTGTAACGTTTAGGTCGTCAAATGCTCAAATCCGTGATAAAAACCTCAGCCATATTTCTTCATCTTCATCCATCAAAGCACCAAATATTGCACAATGTTCATTGCAATTGTATAGCGGGCACCACCCTTCTTTAGAGAACGATGAAGACTGGCATGCTGAGAGCATTCCTAACACACGCATTCCTAACGTAGTCAGAACACTACCGCATTCGGCTCCTGGTCCTGATGGCATGACGACATCAGTGATAAAATCTGTGCATAAAATATTCCCACTTGGCCTACTCGAAATTATTAATAATTCACTTAGAAGCTCTTGGATCCCACCTGATTGGAGAATGACAAAAGTGATTCCATTATTAAAAAAAGCAAGGCGCTGGGTTTACCTTAGATAATATCAGGCCCATTTCACTTACATCGAACCTAGTAAAACTAGTTGAAAGAATTTTATACAGACGTATAGATCTATGGATGTCAGAAAAACTGACACTGAGCTCATGTCAGATTGGATTCAGGCGTGGTTGCTCCATTTGGTGTGCGCACGTGGATCTCGAAAGCAGATTTCAACTTGCTCGCTATCAGAAACAATACTCCGCTTTGGTAACCTTGGATATCACAAAAGCCTATGATAGCGTGGAGCATGTTAAACTGCTAGATTCGCTTCAGAATTTAGGACTGCCTCAATACTTTGTTGCCTGGATCCATGCTTTCTTAGGTGATAGAGAATTTTACTGCTCGCAATCTGGTGTCAACTATTCAGTATACAGGCAAGCGAGAGGTATACCGCAAGGGTCAGTACTATCGCCCTTATTATTTAATGATCTACTATGTTCCATTCCCATACAGCAAGATGTACAGGTCTATGTGTATGCCGATGATATTGCATTTTTTGCTGCGTCTGCGGATATTCACACACTGTACCTGATTCTGCAGACATACATGAAAAGTCTGGAAACGTGGCTGGAGGATATCAACCTATGCCTCAATACAAACAAAAGTACAATCATAGTTTTCGCACAAAATGCCCCAGTGCGAATTTCACTAACGTACCGGCAGGACACCATACCTCAGGTCGAGTCAGTTAGGTACTTGGGGGTAACCTACACCGAAACACTAAACTGGAGTCCCCACATAGAAAACATGGCCGCTAAAGGAGCACGTGCCGTAGGGATGCTGCGCAGGCTCAGTAATTATCGTGCCGGTTTGTGTAGAGACGTGCTCATTATGATATCTTGCATGTACATTCGACCGATACTCGAATTCGGCTGTGTTTTGTTTTCTGGCGCTCCGGTCTACTGAGTTCGACCACTGATTCTGCTAGAACGCGAATCTTTACGCTTATGCCTAGGGCTACCCAAATATGTTGCCAACAATATCCTATACGAAGAATCCCGTCTGACTTCTCTTATCAAAAGATTTCATATTCTAACAGTACGTACATTCCTTAAAATTTATGCATCACCTCAGCGGAGGGGACAGTATGTGTTCATTAGCCAGCAGACCTCATTCTTCAACCACCAATGGCCTAAATTAAGGTGTCCTCAAGTAATATTTGCTCAGAAACTTTTGGAGCCCTTAAAAGTTAACATTTGGGAAACACTTGTGCTCAACACTGTAGATGCAATTAGGATAGAATTTGACGATATATATCCCAAGAATGCAAAAACTTTACCATATCAGTATATAAATGGCATTTTGGAAGATCATTTGGCCAATCTAGAAACATTTACGGTGATAGCGACTGACGCTTCGGTTTATGGTGAGAAGGCTGGTGTAGGAATCGTATCATCCTCTCTAGATTGGGCTTTCGCAATTCGATTACCCGACTTTACACCTATTTACCAAGCAGAACTACTGGCAATAGTCCTTGCATTGCGTAAAGTGCCGCAAGATCTATCAGCGGTGATTGTTATAACAGACCGTCTCTCGGTCGGTACTGCCTTAAGCTCACCAACTTTTTCGCGTACCTTAGAAACTTTCTACTCGCTCATTCCTACACATGTGCGACTCGTCCGACTAGTTTGGGTACCAGGCCATAGAGGTTTAGCTCTAAATGAGCATGCAGATGCGCTAACTGTATCTTCCCTTGATTGTCCTGTTTTACCTATTTTGCCTACTTCTGAATATATAACAGCAGCATGCTTTGAAAAACGCACAATGGCCAATAACTTTGAAAAATCCCCTTTGTTTGTATCAGACTTCACACAGCTAAAGTTCCCTTGAAAGAACAAGTGGTGTTCATCAAGGAAGGAAGAAATAGTAATTACCAGGCTGCGTTGTCGAGTCCCCTCATTGAACTTTTACCTTCACAGGTCGGGTCTGGCACACTCGCCTTTGTGCCTTTATTGTAATGAGAGGGAATCTTTGGAGCACTTCTTTTTGTCATGCCGAAAATTGAAAACTCAAAGGGAAAATCTACTAGAAGAACCCCTACGAAAGTTGGGCTTAAACTTTACACTTCCGGTGATTCTTTCATTTGGCGCAGTCGCATTTGGATTCAGCCACAGGAGCGTTTTTACCGCTGTTACAAATTTCTTACGAGAATCTAAAAGAATGGAATTAAAAAAAAATAGGTAACTTCAGTTGAGTTATCTATATTTTTTCTCTTTTTTGTTTATTATATGTTTTCTTTTCAAGGTTCTTTTTTTAATGTAACACCTTTTCATTATTACCTATATTACCTAATTAATCCAACCCTCTCTTTCAAGAAGTGAATTAATTTAAAAAGCAAGGCACCGTCCCATTCATGGCCTATCCCCCTAGGTGGGTTGTGCCAAGGTGTTGAGGAACCAACCAACCAACCTAACACACACTAAATTATGATTTTTGACGTGGCGGGTACAATGCAGTTGTTTCTCAAGGAATTATCAAAAAATTGGCAGCATATCTACAGAGTGAATGATAAAGAGTGGGGCGAAGCATTCGTCCATTCATTCGTTCTTGCTTCCGTCCGTCCATGCGTCTGTCTGTGTGACCCTCCATGCGTCGATCCGCCCGTCCGTGAGTGCGTCTGTTCGGGCGTCCGTCCCTGCGCTCGTCCATCCATCCGCTGCTGCGTCCGTTCATGCGTTCATTCATGCATATTTCTGTGTGTCCCTTCGTTCGTCTATTCAATACTCCAAGTACCACCATCTCACATCCTTTCATCATATATTTCCCATATACGAGAGGTGGCACACGCACACTTTCTTACGGCTTGCGCTTCGGGTCTACTTCCCACCTTTAACCACCTCGAGTTCATGGTATATACTAGTTCACTGTATTTATGGCACTGCGGCTCAACGCTCGCTAAACCTTTCTAAAACTAAGGAGGTTACACCCAGCGAGTATGACGTAGCAACTGTTTCTTGTCGGATAGTGCTCAATGTACATGCCAATGGCTGCTAATGGGTATCGCAGGCTGCGCGTTAACTCAAAGCCGAATGCTCCTGTCTCTCATTCCCACTTAGCAGCCATTGGCATGTACATTGAGCACTAATTGTTCAACAACACACAGAAAAAATCTCTCACTGCTATCACCTTGGAAGTCAAAATGTTATACTTAATACATACTACAACGGCTACGAGGGACGAACGGTTGCCGCTATAAGAGTCTTCGCCCCTAAAAGGCTCTAGAAAGGCCTCTCTTTTAGCTTTGCTGCACGTTCCAAGCAGGCCTTGTGGTTTTTTAATGGGAATGCATTTCTTAGTCGCTCTATGTCAGGCATTTGGCGTTGTCCGAGGTGCCTGTGGTGCAACTCTTACTGTCTACTCTCACCCTCATCTCATAGCAACGGCTGTGGAGGGCGCACGCTTATACTAGCCCCTAGCAGCCGGATTATGTGGTGCGAGCGAGTGTAGGAAACAATAGGTTTAGTGCTCTCATGGAGGAAGAAGAGCCAGGAGGGAGCTTCATGTCACACGATTGAAACCTACCTTGTCAACCCAACACGTGATCAGAAAGTCAGAGCTTGCGGTAGCTTTTAGTACTCTCGGTGCTGTCCCGTCTTTAAAACACCCGCGCGAACCAGCTGGTCAGCCAGGTATCGGCAAGTGTCGTTTACTGCATGAGCTCACGACAAATGTTCACGTGTTGGGCCGACATTGATGGCTTCAAAGCGGGTTGGCTTGCCAAGGCTATGCACGTGACGTCATGTTCCCTAGTGTGTTCTTCCTTCCTCCATCAGTGCTTTGCCACTCCTTCTTTCGTGATTCGCTTTCTCTTCTCTCTGCACCCCATTTTGTCGTCCGCTCGTGCCACGCTCTCGAACATTCGTTGACTGGTCACCTCCCTACTGAAAATTTGCGTATATGCTGCTCCATACATACGCCATTATTGGACTACGGAAATTCGTATGATACGAAAAGTTTGGCAGATAAGGAAAGCCCAGGATGTGGAAAGGTCCACACAAAAAAGCCGCATGATGCGGAAAGCTCCGCAGATAAGGAAAGCCGCGTGGTGCGGAAAGCTCCGCAGATAAGGAAAGCTGTAATAATTATGCAGAAATGAAATGTCCGTTGGAATCTAGTGCAAAGCAAAATAATGTGCAAATTGAATAGAGGTCCACATGTTGAGTACATGCAATACTGTGTACAAATCACAATATTTCTTAAAGATGCATGATGAGGGATTGAATCATCGGAATCTTTCCAATTGTCGTGATGCGGAAGCAAAATTAGCTTTTAAATAAAATACCTTACAAAGCTACTAAATGAACGTACTAGTAATCATAAATGGTAGTTACATTGCAACACATTATTGCAGTGTTCTATGCAAGACTTAAAAAACCTATAACTTTGTTATTTGCAATAGAGAAGCATTAATATACACATCAGCCCTGCTACAATCTATATATTTTTATTTGTCTGTATGCTCTAGCTGTGCATAGCAACATTGCAGTGTTGATGGGACGCAAATGAGTTGACTGCACCGTAATTCCACGAGCTCCACCTAAGCCACAGTATGGTGGCACAAAACATAATGTAACAGCAATAATGCAGCGAAATTTTAAACGTAAATAATAATCATTGCACTGTGAAAGTGTGGCGCTGTTTTTATCTCATGAACGCTTTGTGGAGATCGACGAAATGCTGCTTGAGGCTCCGGCACCACTGTAGATTTGGGAGGTAAGTACCATAGAACTTATGTGCCCTTCACAGGCACCTTAAAATGTAAATAATTGGCACAAATAATGTCATACACACAAGTTAGCACCTTAGTTCACATGCACAAGAGTTATAACACACAGAATGAAACTGAAAATGTAACGCAGACAATCCTTCATGTTATGGATATGTGAATAATTGAAGAAAAAAATGTATAAATTTGTTCTGCCACATGAAAAAAACAGCATGCTTATCACAGTAAAAATAACTAGGTTGTTGCCACGATTTTTAATGGTAGAGACAATCTATTGATATGTCCTTAGAAAATTATGATTTAAACGCTTCCTGCACACTAAAACTTTGGAAACTGCCAGTGAAAGCTCTCAATGTACATTTAGTAGTGCGTACATGTACATTTGCTGCCTTTAAACTATACAGTTTGTGCACAAAACTGGCTTCTTGAACAATTTCGAGACGTAAAACTAAGCAACATATGAAGGTTCAAATCACCATGAAAGCAAACAGGATCAGGCAGGTGCTGTTAAAAATTTGTGCAAGCCAGACTACTATAACCGAACTACACAGGAATAGGGGAGCAAGAGTAATAAAAGTTCGGCTGCTGAACCGCAGGTCACGGTATGAAATCGCGGCTGCAGCGGCTGCATTTCCGACGGAGGCAGAAATGCTGTAGGCACGGGTGCTCTCAGATTTGGGTGCACGTTAAACAAACCCAAGTGCTCAAAATTTCCAGAGCCTTCTCTTACGGGGTCTCTCATATACATATAGTGGTTTTGGGACGTGAAACCTCACATATCAATCAAGAATAACAGAAATAAACTGCCAACAGAAAAGTTGGGTGTATGTGCTGTCTGTAAGTGCTTACACCTAACTACATAGAGCATGCTTACTCCATTTGAAACACCGATATTGAAAATGACTGCTCTATTAGGAATGTAAAAGGTGAGGTAGAACTGAACGACTCTATAAAAAGTGACCCTATTATGACATCACGTTTTCTTATAACAAAATTGACTAAGACTTTGAAATATTATTATGCAAGAAAAAATCTTTAAAAGGAGAATCAAGTTTGAAGTCATAATTTTTAATATGGCTACTATGACTATAACCAAAAAATTGAGCTCAACAAGGCTAATGTTTGTTTTTGAGGCCTATGTTCACTAGACAATGAACTATACCACAAAAAGCACAGCGTTCAGGCAAAGCACCACAAAAAAAGCAGACCTTTTTGTTATTACCTACAATGCCTTTAAATTGGTAATTTTACCTCTACTTGCCGCTTTTTAACGAAGTAACTGATGTGAAACAATTTAGCTGAAAATGCACTGTGCCTCGAAAACCTGTTGGCTGAATCTGAATATTTAAAAATGGAGAAGCATGCACTAAATGAGGCTCCACAAGCCTCGGAACAGCGAGACTGCATGACTCTTAGGACTACTTTAGTTACTTGTGTTTTGTTTCTGGGACTAAGCATAAAGACAAGGGCTTAATTGAATTGCTGCGAACAAAAAAATGCTTTCAAAATTGCCCGAGCGTCAAAGGCTGCTTAGACATTTGTTGTTTTTCCCACTGGGCCATTCTATACCAAACATCCGTACCATACTGCCTGGCGATCATCAGAGATATATAGTTTATAAAATGTTGGTAATTTACTCTTTTGAAAACAGTTATTTGCTGAAATACTTTGAAGAGAAAAAGTAGTGGCCACGTGGGTACCTTCAGAATTTTGCAGAATGGCACGGGGGTGTTGTTTGTGAGAAAAATTTTAAAGTACCGCTTTTTCTTGCCATATCAAATTTGATCTAAATATTAAGTGAAGGTGCTTCTTTAAAGTATTTGAAGCCGAGTAACTAATGTGCGATTTTCCCGCTACATAGGCTTTGAAGAACTCAGCCAAACTCTTTATCGTTCGCATTTCTTCTATGGCCATACTGCACTTTGTATGAATATTTGAGCTATATGTACTCACTCCACAGAAGGAATATTTCAGGAAAAAAATTATTTTAGGTCCAGATTATAAATATCTCTATATAATCGTTTTTTCCACATTGAGATGCAATTTTCACTAAGCGTACAATTGAAAACAACTTATGTGTGTAAGTTGAAAGCAAATAAACAGTTCTTGTTATATGGCAAGTGTTATAATTACAATTTTTTTCAATGAAGAAAATGATTTTTGAAGTCTACTATTGAGGGCAATGGGGAACTTTGGAACGGCAGCTGTCGTATATCCAATGCGAAAACAGCCATCATTAAAAAACTTCGAAAATAATTTTCTTCTTTAAAACAAAAACTGTAATCACATAACTTGCCATATAAAGAGACCTGCTTTCTTGCTTCTGAGGAGGCGAAAAAATTGCACTAATGTTACTCAGCTTTTTTCACTACACACAATTACCTTTACTTAATAGCTTGACTAAATTGGGTGTAGAAGAAGCTGTATATTTGAAATACTTTTTTTACAAACAACACCCAGACAACATCTTGGGAAGTATGGAAGGCACCAAGGTGGCCTAATGTTTTGTTCTATGCGATATATTTTAGCCTTTTGCTGTTTTAAATACAGTAAACGAGCACAATACTTTTTTTTCAAAACTATTTAGGATGGTTCACAAAATGGCTGGGATGTCTGATGTGGAATTGCCTCACTGCCAGTATTTATTCTTCAACAGCTCAAGCTTCCACCTCTCTGTTACGGCCTTACTTACAATTCCTGCATATTGTCACGGGGTCGTGACGTGGCCGAAGACAGGAGACTTCGTGTTGGGATTTAACTGTTTGTTTGGGCGAACCTGTGCCCGGTAAACGGAAAGTCCAATTACAGCAACAGTCTCGCACAGATAGCAGTCTCGGACTGATAGCGGCGAATGGAGCGTCGGCCTTCGATCAACAACTGACAAGCGGCGAAGCGCGTCGGCATTTATACTCTTGCCGTCGAATGTTCTAGCGTTATCGCTGGCGGTGGCGTAGCTTCCAGAATAATCTGTACCGTTCGCACAGTGGGCGTGATCTTATCGAAATGATCTACTACAGTCCGGAACCTTCTAGAAAACTGCAGGCGCGGTTTGCGCTGAGAATCGTGTTGTGTTTTGGGACGATAACAAAAACTTGGGAAATGGAACGTGGAATTGCCTCCCTCTGAATAAATGCATCGTCCCGATGCTTTAACTAAAGATAAAAGTACAATAATAATGCAAGAAAGTACCATCAATAAATTACGATACAACAATAATACAAAAAAACACTGGTTCAGTTTGTTAACGCGCATGAAACGGCTTGAGGCGCGCGACATGGACGACTTCAGGTCGCGATCGGCGTCGTTGAGAGTTCGTGATGCCGTCGGGGACAACCTCGTAATTAAGTGGGCTGTGACGTCGAACCACCCTGTACGGTCCGAAGTACCGTCGCAGAAGCTTTTCACTTAGTCCACGTCGGCGTATCGGCGTCCACACCCAAACACGTTTACCGGGCTGGTATTCCACGAAGCGACGTCGAAGGTTGGAACGGTGGCTGTCGGTCGTCTGTTGATTCTTGATACGGAGGCGCGCAAGTTGTCAGGCTTCTTCGGCGCGTTGAAGGTACTCGCTCACTTCGAGGTTTTCTTCGTCGGTGACGTTGGGTAACATGGCATCGAGCGTCGTTGCCGAGCTCCTTCCGTACACCAATTTGTATGGAGATATCTGCGTCGTCTCCTGCACCGCCGTGTCGTATGCGAAGGTCACATACAGAAGAATGGCGTCCCACGTCTTGTGTTCGACATCGACGTACATTGACAGCATGTCGATGATCGTCTTGTTAAGCCGCTCGGTGAGGCCGTTGGTCTGTGGGTGGTACGCTGTCGTCCGGCGGGGGTTTGTTTGGCTGTATGCCAAGATCGCTTGAGTTAAGTCAGCAGTGAATGCCGTTCCTCTGTCGGTGATAAGGACCTCCGGGGCGCCGTGACGTAGGACGATATTTTCGACGAAGAACTTAGCTACCTCGGATGCACTGCCTTTTGGCAGGGATTTTGTTTCGGCGTAGCGGGTGAGGTAGTCGGTAGCTACCACGATCCACTTGTTTCCGAAAGCCGACGTCGGGAACGGCCCCAGTAGGTCCATACCAATCTGCTGGAAAGGTCGGCAAGGTGGATCAATTGGCTGCAGAAGTCCCGCTGTCCTTGTCGGCGGTGTCTTGCGTCGCCGACAGTCCCGGCATATTCTCACATAACGAGTGACGTCGGTGGTAAGACGTGGCCAGTAGTACCTTTCTTGTATCCTCGCGAGTGTGCGAGAAACACCGAGGTGCCCTGCCGTCAGATCGTCGTGCAGGGCCTGCTGGAGTTCTGGTCGCAGAGCTGAAGGCACCACAAGGAGGTACTTAACTCAAAGCGGTGAAAAGTTTTTCTTTTGTAGAAGACCGTTTCGTAGAAAGAATGACGCAAGTGCGCGCTTGAATACCTTCGGGACTTTGGCGGTCCGGCCTTCGAGGTATTCTATTAGGGCCTTAAATTCCGGGTCGGCCCTCTGTCGTTCAGCGAAGTCGTCGGTAGTTATCGTTCCTAAGAAGTAGTCGTCATCCGGGTCGTCGGGTAGCGGTTGGTCTACAGGCGCACGAGAGAGACAGACGGCGTCAGAGTGTATTTGCCGGACTTGTAAATGACAGTAATGTCATATTCTTGAAGTCTCAGGCTCCATCGTGCGAGGCGACCTGAAGGGTCCTTCAAGGTGGCTAGCCAACACAATGCGTGGTGATCGCTCACAACTTTGAAGGGCCTGCCGTAGAGGTAGGGGCGAAATTTTGACGTAGCGCAGATGATGGCGAGGCACTCCTTTTTTGTTGTGGAATAATTTGCTTCTGCTTTGGATAGCGATCGGCTGGCGTAACTAATAACCCTTTCAAGTCCGTCAGCCCTCTGAACAAGGACGGCGCCAAGACCTACGCTGCTTGCGTCAGTATGTATTTCTGTGTCGGCGAATTCGTCGAATTGGGCAAGTAACGGAGGCGCTTGGAGGCGATGTTTAAGCTCCTAGAAAGCGTGTTCCTGCGGCGTTTCCCACTTAAACTCCACGTCGGCCTTGGTAAGGTTAGTGAGAGAATCGGCGATGCGGGCGAAGTTTTTCACGAACCACCTATAATAGGCACACAGGCCCAGAAATCGGCGCACGGCTTTCTTGTCAGTGGGTGGCGGGAAGTCGGCGATGGCGGCTGTTTTCCGTGGGTCGGGACGAACTCCAGACTTGCTGACAACGTGCCCCAAAAACAAGAGCTCCTCATACGCAAATCTGCACTTTTCTGGCTTCAGTGTGAGTCCGGAAGTCTTGATGGCTTGAAGTACAGCTTCAAGGCGCCGAAGATGCTCGTCTAAACTCGAGGAAAACACGACGACGTCGTCCAAGTACACAAGGCACGTCTGCCACTTCAATCCTGCCAGTACTGTATCCATAACGCGTTGAAAAGTTGCAGGCGCTGAGCAAAGGCCGAAGGGCGTCACCTTAAACTCGAAGAGGCCGTCCGGTGTTATAAAAGCCGTCTTCTCTCGGTCTCTTTCGTCGACTTCGATTTGCCAATAGCCAGTCTTGAGGTCCATTGACGAAAAGTACATGGCGTTATGGAGCCGATCAAGTGCGTCGTCTATTCGTGGGAGAGGATACACGTCCTTTCTTGTGATTTTGTTCAGGCGGCGATAATCGACGCAGAAACGTAGGGTCCCATCCTTTTTCTTCACTAACACCACGGGGGATGCCCATGGATTCTTGGACGGCTGGATAATGTCATCCCGCAGCATTTCATCAACTTGTCTCTTCATGGCCTCACGTTCTCGCGTCGAAACCCTGTACGGACTCTGACGGAGTGGTCTGGCATTTTCTTTGGTTATGATGCGATGTTTCGTGATTGGGGTCTGCCGAATTTTCGATGACGACGAAAAGCAATCTTCGTATTGCACGAGCAGAACCTTGAGCTGTTCTTACTTATCGTTTGGAAGTCTGGGATGGACGTCGAAAGCTATGGGAGGGACTTGGTTCCTCTGAGCAGGTTCCGCAGAATCGGCGAGGGCGAAAGCACTGGTGGCTTCGACAATTTCTTCGATGTATGCGACCGTTGTTCCTTTGTTCACATGTTTGTACTCATTGCTGAAATTCGTGAGCACATCCGTTGCTTTGCCTCCCCGCAGCTCTGCAATTCCTCTTGCGACGCAAATATTTCGGGTGACCAACAGATGCTGACTGCCTTCAACGACGCCTTCCAAGTCAGGTGATTTAGGAGCGCGACTGAAATAATGACGCTTGAACGAGGCGGAATGGTGACTTGTTCTTCCAGCACATTCAAGGCATGGTGTCCTGACGGCGTGCGCGGTGGTAGTGCTTCTTCTGTGGATAACGTTATCGACTTTGTTTTTGGGTTGATGACAGCACCATGGAGGCATAAGACGTCTATGCCAAGGATGACATCTCTCGAGCAACACTGTAGGACTACTAAGTCTGCAGGATAAATACGGCCGTTAATGGTGACTCTCGCTGTGCAGATTCCTGCAGGCGTTACGAGATGACCTCCGGCTGTGCGGATTTCGGGGCCTTTCCACTGTGTCCTAACTTTCTTTAACTTCGCGGCGAACAACCCACTGATGACAGAATAGTCGGCTCCAGTATCGACGAGAGCGATCACACTGTGGCCGTCGATAAGAACGTCGCTAGTTCGCCGTCTCGCATTACAGTTAGGGCGTGGCGTCGGGTCACGGCTGCGTCGGCTTGTTCCACTGCTTCCATGTTGCGTCGTCAGGCCACCTTCGGTAAGTGAGCTTTCGCCGTCAGGGCTTTGCCTGTTTGGCGTTGTATTCGGATAGCTCCGTCGCGGCGTCGTCGTCGTCGGATGATCTTCGGTAGTTCGTCGCACAGCAACCGCACCTCCACCGGTTGCTGCACTTAGTTTCCCGGATACGGACTAGGAGACCGGCCCCGCGTTGGGCCAGAGTACTGCCGGTGGTGCGGTGACGTGCGGTGGCTGGGCGACGGCGAATGCGAAGGGCTTCGTGGTGTCCACCGAGTTCCTGTCAGGTAGTCGGCGATGTCACGTGGTCGTTCTCCTGGCTGTGGACGCGGTGCATTGACGGCGAAGCCACGCAGTCCCATCTGTCGGTATTGGCAACGGCGGTATGTGTGTCCGGCTTCGCCGCAGTGGTAGCAGAGCGGGCGATTGTCAGGGGTGCGCCAGACGTCAGTCTTCCTCGGTGCACTGAGCTGGGCCGCTGGCGAACGGTATGACGTCGGTGGGGGTGGTGGCGGCGGTGCTGTCGACGGAAGTGCAATGGAGCGGCGTTTTGGCGTGGACGGGGAGGAGCGTTGTGGCGCAGTGCAGCGGCGTAGCTCATAGCTTCCGGCTCGGGCCGCGGTGCGTGGGGAATTTGAAGCGATTGCTGAACTTCTTCTCGCACAATGTCGGCGATTGAATCCACTTCAAGCTGCGCCGAAGGCAGCAGCTTGCGCAGCTCTTCCCGCACAATCGTTCGGATCGTTTCACGCAGGTCTCCGGAGTTACTTGCTTGAGCAGCAGCGCAGTCTGCAGTCAGGCAACGATTATATTGTCTGGTGCGCATGTCAAGGGTTTTTTCAATGGTGGTCGCCTCGGATACAAATTCTTGGACGGTGTTCGGTGGATTCCTCATTAGTCCCGCGAAGAGCTCCTGTTTGACCCCTCGCATGAGGAAACGAACTTTCTTCTCCTCAGGCATGTCTGGGTCAGCGTGACGAAATAGGCGGGTCATCTCCTCTGTGAAAATTCCAGCCTTCTCATTTGTTAACTGAACCCGGGTCTCTAGTTGAGCAGCGGCCCTTTCCTTTCGAGCGACGCTCGCGAACGTTTGCAGAAATGCGCCGCAGAAGACATCCCACGTTCTGAGCGTGGACAGACGATTCTCTAGCCAGGTCCTTGCGGTGTCTTCTAGGTAGAAGTACACACGACGGAGCTTTTCTTCGTTGTCCCAGTGGTTGAGGGCGGCCACACGGTCGTATGTTTCTAGCCAGGACTCCGGGTGTTCGAACGATGACCCATGGAAAATCGGTGGTTCCCTGGGTGTATGCATGACCATCGTGGGCTGGGATGCGGCGGTTGTCATTGTCGCTGCAGTCGCGGTCATGGCCTTGGTCTTCCGCGCCTTGTCTTCTAGAATCCCGTACTCCGGTGGTAGCCCTTGCTGTCGGCGGCTTGTTCGCTGCTCCTGGTTGGCGTCGGTGTCTTCTCCGCGACGTGGGCTGGGTTCACGGCTTGACGGGGGCGTCCGGTACATGAACGAAGCAGCACCTCCACCAGATGTCACGGGGTCGTGACGTGGCCGAAGACAGGAGACTTCGTGTTGGGATTTAACTGTTTATTTGGGCGAACCTGTGCCCGGTAAACGGAAAGTCCAATTACAGCAACAGTCTCGCACAGATAGCAGTCTCGGACTGATAGCGGCGAACGGAGCGTCAGCCTTCGATCAACAGCTGACAAGTGGCGAAGCGCGTCGGCATTTATACCCTTGCCGTCGAATGTTCTAGCGTTATCGCTGGCGGTGGCATAGCTTCCAGAACAATCTGTACCGTTCGCACAGTGGGCGTGATTTTATCGAAATGATCTACTACAGTCCGGAACCTTCTAGAAAACTGCAGGCGTGGTTTGCGCTGAGAATCGTGTGGTGTTTTGGGACGATAACAAAAACTTGGGAAATGGAACGTGGCATTATGAAAGAAAAAGAAAGGCAGGTCTGACAAAGTTCACAAGGCAAGATATTTTCAAGTTGGATAAATTAATTACCATAAACAGCAGCAAATAACATTCATTTTGAGTAGTCCAAGACACAAGCTCTATACCAGTATACTAAAAGGCAAGTGCAATTTTTTCATTTGATCATGTGTGGTGATAGAGATAAAGCACATATTACAAGACTTATCAGCCTGTAAGCGATCTGAATGAAGTACAATACACTGTTCAATCTAACACCCCATAGACATGTTTGCTATAGCAAAGCCATGTGTCATTGATTCATGCACTAGATGGGACAATGCAAATGTAAAAAAGTCAAAAAAGAAGGAAAAAAAGAAGAAAACGGGGATGCAAAGTAAGAGCAGTGTAGCAGACTACTTTTACTTTGCACCCCTTTTCTTTCTTCTTTTTTCTTTTCGTTCTTTTACCTTTTCTTGTTTCCCTTAATTCCAACCTCCACAAGAAAAATACTTTGTATCATAGCAATAAAACTTGAAAGGAAGCGAGGGCTGCACTCTTCTGCGTTATAGGTTTTTTTTTCAGACAAACATTTCCAACAGCCACACACACCTACACCAAAAGACGATGTCAATACTAACCCCATATAAACTAACACGCCAAGGATGACAAGGTTACTTCTAAAATATAGGTCCTCCTATCGCAACATCGACCACCCTGTCTGAAGCACTTCCACTGTTCACCCTGATTACCCCACTAGATGCTTCCATCTGTCGACTCGCATCTTCATTTTGCATAACACTAAGACAAGCGCCCCGCTGCGGTGGTCTAGTGGCTAAGGTACTCGGCTGCTGACCCGCAGGTCGCGGGTTCAAATCCCGGCTGTAGCGGCTGCATTTCCGATGGAGGCGGAGTTGTTGTAGGCCCGTGTGCTCAGATTTGGGTGCACGTTAAAGAACCCCAGGTGGTCGAAATTTCCGGAGCCTTCCACTACGGCGTCTCTCATAGTCATATGGTGGTTTTGGGACGTTAAACCCCACATATCAATCTACACTAAGACGAGCTTACATTGATGAATACGCACGAAAGTTTAGTGATGTATCATGCATCAGATTAAGCAACTGTGTTAAAAAAATATTGATAGGTTGCTTCCAGGCGTTTTATACTACAATACGGGACCTAAAGTAGCCTGAAACTGCGTAAGGTCTTCCATGCACATAAATCAGATTGACAACGTGATGCACAACATGCTTAAGAATATTGCGAGAAACGTGATAACGACAAAATGACTAGCCACCCAAATTTTTCGCTGTACATGTTTAAATTGTTCATGTGCACCCAAACGAGGTGCTTATGATTACAAGCCGAAAAAACCTACAAGTAAGGCCTTGGGGCCTTCTGTAAGTAGGCGTGTAGCATTTTTTATGTGGAGGGCTTTACACCCATAAGTGAGGAACAAAACTCCGGTATAATGAAGAATGTTGGCAGCTATCAGTTATAGAAAAAACTAATGCAGCTAATCTTCCCTAACACATTTGTACATTTACAGAGGTGACGAAGCTTCTGTCATTTGTGGCAGTAACTCCAACAGGAACAGTGCGAAAGTTGGCACTACTTGGCTAGAAAAAAGTCCAAACATGCCGGCCCGACTGAATATGGCACATGATTTGATGACTGCTGGCTGGACAAACCGAAAACCACTGAAGCACTCACAATACACAGCGTGATGTTCCTCTGGAGTGGTCAACTTCGTCTTCCGCGATGAAAGAGCAGCACAGTGTACTGACAAGGCACTTTTAGCAATGGTTTTCAATGCCACACAGTGACTTTGCTGTTCCTGTCGAAGAGAGCTTGGGGAGCTTAAAGGGTGCTCGCTCTTTTCTGGGGGCTGCAGCCGCTCCTCGTTTTCTGCTCAAGGTCAACCTGCACTAAGTTGTAGACGAGGCTTTAGGAGTTGTATATAATGATATACAATTTTTGCAGAACACACATTTCCTCGTGGCATACCGCGAAATTTCTTATAAAACTTAAGGCTTCGCGTATGCAAACAGTTAAAATCGATGCGAAGATGCACTTGACTTTAAAGGAGCAAGTTTGTTATGTAGTGTATATGAAGAAAGGTCATTCAGCCCAACTAAAACTACAGTTGCACACGAAAACAACATTAGCTGGACGCTATGGGCCGGTTTCATGGCATAGCTTAAGCTGACACTGATTGTGCAAAGAGAAGAAAACTATGCAAAGATAGCCTGATTGATTTCAGGCAGTACTGACAGGTAGGGCACGAATCTATTATTCTACTCATGAGCAATACACAAAATTCAACATCAGTACCAACCCATTCAGCTAAAAATTTTGATTAGGATTTCTTCATTAAAGAGACTGTCAAGTCGCCAGAATGTGTGATTGGAGGGGGAAATCAAAATCCGTGAATTGAACTGCATTCTTTTTGCAACTCGAGTGGCATTTCCTTTTAAAATTGCACTTAAAAAGCATAAAAGTGAGTATGTCATGCAGCCTGTATGTTTACTGCAAATAGGTTAATGCTTTAATATGCAAAAAGATTAGTGGTCAAAGTTACAGCATATATCCATACTACCTGTGCCAGCATTATTCTGTGCTGCCTACAAAGAGGAGTCAACCCTCAAAAAGCAGCCCTGCCATCGTGGCAAACAGCGAGAAATATGTGCATTTGACACTCATGTGAAATCCATGCTTTCGCTGCAAACTGCAATGCAAAAACTTATAAAGCTATTATGCTGTCCTCCCACTGTTTGCAGCCTGTGTTGTGTGACACTTCATAGCAGTCAGAGACCCAGAAATTCCTAAAAACTTTCCAGCACTTTCTGTTTAACCATTAAATGTACTCATGAAAGCCATGTCAAAAAAAAGAAGCCCTGAAATTCTCTTCTTTCCCTGCATGATTATACTCTCAGACCAGTAAGCTTTCTATTGCAGAAAAAAACAGCTACTATAAAAATTGATATTCAGTCTTATCAACTGCTTTATGCATCAAGCCATGTTATTATGTTCAACGGGTGTCCTGTTTTACACGATCTGGTCCGCATGAACTCTTGAACCGGGCACCATATAGGTTTAAAGACACACACAGAGTTTGAGACAAACCTAGTTGTACATGGAGCATCCTTATGCACTATAACAACACATCTCAATCTAGTTAGTTGATCAGAGCGAGGTGAAAACAGCTCGCACTTGAAAAAGACGGGCAGAAGGGATGACGCCTGCACCCTGTGCTCCCTGTACATTCTCGTTAAGGGTGCAGTTTTCAACTTATTCTTATGCAATTTCACATGTATAACATTGCTCGCTGCATATTCTTTGTGGCATTAAAGTGTGTGATACCGTCAGGTGCAGCCCATGTAATTTATAAAAATAAAATTCAAGATAGCTCGATTGAGAATTTACGAAGTGGATACAGCACCATGTCCTGTACGCATTGTTTAGGTAAGTGGCAGAATGATTTATTCTTCAAAACATATCTTACTTGTAATCACAAGAGCTAACTCGTACACTGGCACATTCTGTTTGCCTCTTCAAATTATAAGGTACCTTTTTTTAGCAAACACCAGGAAATCTGCAAGAAGCATAGAAGTGTTATAATTGTGAAGAAAAAAAGTAGAAGGAAAAAAGATAACCTGCCCTGGACAGGGACCGAGCCAGCGACCTTCGAATAACGTGTCCGATGCTCTATCAACTGAGCTACCATGGCGGCTATCCTCTTCCACTTTGTACGGTATATATGTGCATTTAATCATGGAAGAGTCAGTCAGTGCTGCCTGTTAGCATTATGGCGAGTGTGGGATACCTTTTTTGCCTACTGGCGGCACACAGCACGCACTATTATTACATGAGCTAACAGCAGGCCAATCATCCCTCATAAACAACCTCATGGCACCAAGCCTGCCATAGCAAGTTCCTCACTAGGAATGAAGGAAAAAAAGGGCTCGTTTTTCTGTGTTAGAAACGATATTATTGAAAACTGACAATGCTGCCAGAAAAAGTACAAGGGATAATAATGGAAGTATTTGTAATGTAATTGACAAGAAAGTAACGTGAAAGAAAAGGTAACTAGTCGCGCGCAATAACCAAATCTGGAAACCTTTGAATAATTCATCTGATGCCCTACTACTAACTATGACAGTTATCTACCCGTCCACTTATGGGGTGTATATGTGCATTAAGCACAGGGGCGTTAGTCAGGCTGCCAGCTTGTAATACCATCACATGCTACGTGATGCCGATAGAAAAGAAAAAAGTGTCCCAAACTAGCCATGATGGCAACAAGTGGGGCTGACTGTCTCTCCGACAATTAGGTACACATATATACCTTGCCAAGCGGAAGGGGCAATAGCAGCTGTGGTACGTAACACAGTTGGTAAAGCACCGCACGCTTTATTCGTGTGGTGGCAGGTTCTGTCCCACACCTGGCAAGTTATCTTTTCTTCCACTTTTCTTTCTTGGCAATTACATTACGATTACTTCCAATATCCCTATACTTCTTCAGCAGCATTGTGCATCTGCTCTTAGAAAATCTGCTAGTCATCGGAAGTGGCAATGGTACGCCCTCCCAACTAAATGCACGTATACGAACACACGCACAACTGATCAAAAAAACAAGTCACACACCGTTAAGATTACTGAGATTCACTGTTTCAGATTCATGAGTAAAGGAAAGAACTATAAATTCAAGTGTTTGGTGTCTTTGCTGAACACATTTTAATGAGAACTAACAGACAATGATGCCAAACAAACAGTATGGGATGTTATCAAAAATAACTTTTAAAAAATTGTGAAAACAAAAGTGAACGAAAAGTAACTTGGCGACAGGTTACTAATGGGTTCACGTTTATTGACAATTGAATTGACACTATTTTTATAACATTCCCATATATAATCCCGGGTAACGTTGTCGGGTAATTCTCATTATTAGAGTGGTAAGTAGACCGACAAAGGAAGGATATGGCTTTGATACTTCTTTTGAACACCAAATAGTTTGAGGACCTTAAAAGAGCAGAAGCTGCTTATACTAGACCAGAATATTTAGTTGGAGCAAAAAAAGTACGCACATTTTTACCGGGCTTTCTAACACATTTCGAAACATAAAAGTGTATGCTGCCAGTAATGTTAAGTACCATAATTTTTGTCACACTATGCACTGTAGCCGGTGTAGTTAGAGTAGTGATAGTGAAGCATTATTCAAGTACGCCACCAACTGCGTTCACATCTATGGTCGCGTATTTTAAAATTAAACCTGCTTTATAGTAAAAAAATTGAGAGCATTTATGATTTTATCCAAATCAAGTTATACCGACTGGGTAAGCAAACCATTTGCATAAAATCAAAAGGCATAAATTGATTCACGTATTATAACTCTGTGAACAATTTCAGCAACACAGGGCAAAGTGACGACAGTTCTTCTAAAAATTCCTCTCATTATAACATGCCATGAAAAGCACCACGCCAAAATATCTTATAGTGCATGTAATATAGAGACTACAAGACTTTCTATTGACCTTTTAGAAAAAGGGTATCTTCTTCACGTTGAAGGGAATACCACTTAGCTTTTTCCTGAGCTTTTCTGTAAATATTTCCTAAATTTCAGATAACATTAGTATTGAATTAGAGTGAACAGATTTTGCTTACACATTGAAACCTTGTTCTGTTTGTAACTGCAATAAAGGGTGTCAAACCACCTCCAAATATTTTTTACATTTAAATAAAATGTGTGCAACGGCTTCAGAATAGTGTCCTGATCAACAATGATAACAGCAGTAGCACAACTAGCTATGGTTGCCCAAAAAGTAGCTAGAAACAATACCTTTTTTCTTTTTGAGCCTTTTGGAAGTGTTACGCCCCTCAGTGCTCACCTTACAACAACATTTTTTTTAAATACGTGTTTGTGTGCCCACTGCTCTTGCTCCTTGCACAATGAGGAGGAGCACATCGCAAAAAAAGGCAAGAAAGAAGCATAGAAAAAAAGCGAAATAAGCAAGGACCCCTTTTGTATCATTCAATGTGTGTAACATTACTACTGCGACAACATATAGAAAAATTATCACACCTATGCATCCATTGTAGAGTCATACAAAGCTGCAACACCACGACTAAATTTCAACCTTGTGTTAGTTTAGGATCCTTTTATAGCGGCAAGCTAAAAATATCTGCATTTATTCGACACATAATAAAATGCAGTGAAATGTGATATGGTAATCTCATTCAGAATGCACGTCATATGGCTTTATTGTATGTGTCGCCACAAGAAACTCTGGTTGCAAAGCAATATGGCACAGCCTAAACAGACGTCACCGACCACTCCAATCTGAACTTGCCTTTGCTACTTTACCATTATCATCACAACAAAAAATGAACAATTGAATCTGCTATATATATGTGCAAGCTTATGCTAAGGACCAAGCATAAAGGGTGTTTTGTCATTATTGAGATCAGTTATTTGTTCAAGAACACTTGCTGTCAAACACAAATACATTGCTGTCGAAGCATTAAGACTCATATATAAAGCAAAAAGAAGTGTCTCTTTAAAAATTACAGGCCACAAGGTGCAAGATAAATATTTTATATTCTTGGAATGTAAGGCATGCACAAGAGGTGCTGCTATAATATATTTTTCCCTGTGTTGAATCCTGCTTGCTTTACTCACCCAACACATCTGTAAAGATGCCGTCAAAACATTAGGCAGCTTATGCAGCATGGTTAAACACATGTCCAGGGATTCCACCATTTATATTGGCTAAGCAGCCCTACAGCCTCCACAGTCCTGCAACTATTTGTAAGAGAAATATAGTTCTACCCAAAGTTTTTTTTACAGACACACATGCAAGACACATAACCACTCTATAAAAAGTTTGCATGATAATGTGCTGGGAAGCAAAACGAATGCCATTATCAAGTAAGTTTCTTGGCCTGCCGCTTCTTTCTTTTCGTTCCTAAAGATTATTCAATTCATGGTTAATAATTGTTCCTCCAATGTGAAGTGTTACTGGCAGTCCGGTGAAGAATTGCAATGTTTTTCAAACACAATCCCATTCATGGCAAGTAAGCATGCAATAGCGTTTCGTCAGCTGTTCATATTGTACTGATATGAACGCAACTAACTGAATAATAAACGATAATTTTTGCCTGAGCATTTAGAGTTATGAACACTATCGCACTTGCCAGCTGCATCTTGTCCAAAACAGCCGCAAGCTAGGCTACTTTCTGTAGGTGAGCAGTAATGAGCAGTGCAAAGTAACAAAGAGAAACACCAGTAACAACAGTATGGGGCAAGCACAGACTGCGAACTTTATAACTTGTTGCACAAAAGTTCGCCTGAATATCAGTCTGACAACTCGTGTAAATGAAGGTCCAGTTGGAAATGAACAAGTTACGAAATCAACAATGCCTGCTTTCTCTAACAAGGCCCTCATTCACATAAAGTATGCAGCGATAGGCTTCTACCGAGGTACGTCACAGCATGATGTCACTGGCACACGTAAAAGGTGTGGCTAGAAAAACACTTCCGCTAGTTGCTCTACACGGTACAGTCGTGCGGTGTTTGGGGCAAGTTTTAATTTTATAAAGCTTACACTTCACGTTACAATGACGACATTAGCTGTAGTATGTGTCAGCAAACAGCTAGCTGTGCGTAAACTGTGTGGTGAAGTATTTACCACGCTGTCTGTTTATCTTGAAGAAGTGAGCACACGTGGTGGCCTGCGCGAGGAACAGCGGCATAGTCTTCAAAAATGTGCACTATAATTGCGGCATGTAGTGTGCGTTGAAAGGTATTGAGAATATCGGTTCAACTGAGAATATTGTGTGTGGTGTGTGCAGTGTGAATAACAATGTGTCTTGTTTGCGAAGACGTTAGCACTCGTGGCAGCGACTGGTTGTTGAAAAAAACTTAATTCGACATTTTAGTCAAGGTAAATATGCACTTGACGCGGTTACCTGCGAGTGGGTACATCTCGGTGTTTGCGCAAAGATACCATTTGCTGAAGCTGCATGTATGCATCACCCCGACAAGTACGCAAACCCAATAAAGGTATAACTCGTTTTATAGAAGGCCTCATATGTCTTCATGTAGTAAGCAGAGATTCTTATTTCGCATATACTCAGTACCTTTACCGCTAGATGTTCATGAAGTGACAATGCACACTACAAGTTTGTGTGGCATGTCCTAAGAGAGCAATGTAAATATGCAAATAAGTTGTAGGTGTCAGATGCAGCAATATAACTGCACAAAAGTTTACGTATATATTCGGCTACCGGTTTGGATTCGCATACATATTAGTGGGCTAACAGGAACGTCACCAAAAACTTCCTTTCCAACCAGTACTTGCACAGAGGAAGGAAATGGCTGGCACAGTGCTTGAAGAGACGTCACACGGTTCGCAAACATAGATAGGTTCCTTACTTAGGCACCATTTTGCACAATACATTTTTTAGATGACAGACTGTACACGTCCCACATTCATCATACTGAAGTCTTTTGTTCTTACTTTGTGCTGTGAATTACTAGGCATTTAGTCATCATGATCTTTAAAAGCTAATTTCAGTGTTCTCTCTCATATTGCTGACAACTGTGTCGTTGCATAAATTGGGCAAAAAAGCAACACAGAAAGGCTGTCACAATAAATACACCAACAAGGGTATTCTCCTGCAAACAAAAGTCGGCACTGGTCCTGTCATTACCCGTCTTCCTTCTCTCTTTGCCTTGTTTGTGCTGAAACAGCCAAACAGCTGATGAGTTAGATGAGAAATATTACCGCGTCAAAACTATAAGTGCTGGCATCAGAAACTACACAACAGCGTTATAACCGCACCCCTTCCACACAGCAGCGAAACATATTTTGAACATGCTGGCAATGTATTATTTTATAAAAAGTAACCCTGGCAGATTACAAAATCTCACATTGTGCATGCAAGTTTTCTTCAGTCAGGCGTACAATGTAGGTGCTGGCTGGTACATTATTAGTTACAAGCAAAGGCGTCTTGCAGGTACACATATAGATTGCATGAACACCTCTCTCTCTCTCTACACTAGGCACATACATTATATCTTTTAACAAGCATAAGCCATTGTTTAGTGGCATAATAACGCTATACTGTGAACGTATGCCTATAAACCCACTTAGGCGGTTTGCTAGGTGAATTGAGCCAAGTTCCAAATTGTATCGCCCACGAACGTGAAGAAAATGTTGCTTTGCATAAAGGCACCGCAGGCTTTATTTAATCAACAATGTAGCAAGCGCAGTGTGCGTCCTCCTCACTACATTGCACCTATGAAAAAATCGATAACCACACACATGCATGTTGCCGCAGTTGTCGCGAATTAGCTCCAGTAAGGCCGCGCCGATGCGCCATGGCTCTGCTGGCGTTAGCCTTCTCAAAGCGAATCGGCAACCGCACTCGCAAAGACGCGTAAGGCGGCCGTTTCACGACGCCTCGTTTGAGTGCGGCAAGACACACTTGCACTCAGTGGCATACTTAGTCTAAATATAAAAGTGTCCTCCTCACCTTTAGTTTCTTTCACACTGTCCTGAGGGAAGCGACCACAGGCGTCCGCCGTCACCTCGGAGTCCTTCGAGCGCCCGCCCAACCCGCTGATTCCTTGGACGACTCGCACTTGATCCGCGCTCGAACAACCGCGGGAAGAGGGCGCAATCTTTGCACATCATACGAACGAGGAACGGCGCTTCCTTGCATAAATTTAACATTTTGTGCTCTCGTGTGTAGCAGCGCGAACACATGACAGACGCACCGAAACGGCATGCCCACGGAAACAAAGAAGACAAAGAACATGTGGCTTTGGCTGTGGATGGATTTGACTTTGATATCTGTGCGAAGAAAATAAAAAAAAACATCTGTCGCTGCTATAAACTGAAAAAAAGTGTATGTTATCTGGCAAAATAACTTTAAAAGTGATAAACGGTTATTGAAAAAACAAGTTACAACTTATGAATGTTTTCGCAGGTCTTTGTTTTGTTCTTGTTCTAGCCCCCTACTGACAGCCCCCTACTGCTTCTACGACCGACGTAGTGCGGTTTTCACGTTTGGTGCGTGTCCCCGAAGCAAAGCTCTACAGTAGTGATATCAGAGCTATCAATTCTCAATGAATCATAAAATGACTACAAAGCAGTAACATTTTGACATAGTGCAGTATGCAATCTTTCAAGGCATGACATTTCTTTGCTCTGAAGCAAATCGAAGCAAGCCGGCCGGCGCAATCAACTGATGTTGCTGCTACACGAGGCATGGTCGTGCGCAATAGTGTCATGCCCCACGCTCGATTTGTCATTGAGCAAGAGATCTACTAAGTGGAATACAGCTAGATACAGGGATTAATGGCGTATCACTCTAGTTTTCTGTGGTGGCCACCTCAATCGCAAGAGAGCCCCTGGAAACATCCTTCAACTGCTCAAGCTTGTGTGTGGGTGTAAAAATACTTGTTTTTATCCGCATCGGGGTGGCAACCTATAGTTGAAAGACATGCGAAAAGCATGTGACGTATATACAATCACAAAACATATGCACACAAAAATAAATACGATCGCATATTGTACATAAATATGCCAAGACATAGCGTGTAAACAGCAAATTTATATATATAACTTCAACGCGTGCGCACTGTCCTGAGCGAATGGCTTAGCGAGACAGATGATAGCAGCAAACTTCAATCTGTAACGTCATATCGACCAATCAGTCTTTTGAAGACTGATTATAGCCAAGAGAATTCAGAACATTATTGAAAAGATTGTAGGGACACACCAGGCATGCGGCATAAAGGGTCGCAGCATCACAACGAACATACATATAGTAAGAAGTGTACTAGAGATTTGTGACGCCTTTGAAGAATGAATAGCAATCATGCAGATATATTTACAGAAAGCTTTTGACCATGTCTCTCGTGAAGTATTGTTCAATGTGTTGAAGCATTTGGAAGTTAATGACGTAATTTTTGATGAATTTAAGATGGCATATTCAAAGTGTGTAACGCAGTTGATAGTGAATAAGCAGCTCAGTGAAGAAATTAAAATACTAAGTTCTATCAGACAGGGATGCCCGGCCTCAGCATTGTTATTCGCCATCTACCTAGAACCCTTTTGCTTATCAATCATTCAAAACTCACGTCTGCAAGGCTTTTGGTTACAGAATACGAAGGTAAAGTTACCCGCGTATGCTGACAATGTGGCAGTACTGTGCCAAGATAGACAAAGTATATAAGAAGTCGTTTACATGGCAAATAAATTTTGTAACATGACGGGCAGTGTAATTAGGTGGCATAAAACAACTGCCTTTTGGTGCGGCAATTGGAATGTGAGGCCCGAGGTATACCTTAACGTAAAATGAAAAAGCAAGCCCCTAAAGTACCTCGGTGTACCCTTGGACAGCTATCGCGACAACGCGGATTATTGGAAAGATGAAGCGGAAACCCACAGGCAAAAAAAACAAATGCCTTGGGTGGCCAGGATCTGTCTATATCTCACGTGCCACTGCATGCAACGTGTTTTTGATATCGAAAATCTGGTATGTCATTCAAGTTATTTGCATGTCACGCGTCAATGTACAGAAGCTTCACAGGATTTTTGCTGTATTTGTGTGGAAATCGCTGTGGGAACGTACAAGCCGGTCTAATTAATTCCAGTGCCTTTAGCAATGGTGGAGTTGGTTTATGTCATTTATTTATTAGACAAGTTGTATCTCGGTTTATTTTCCTTCGCGATCAATGAAACAAATTTCTGCAAACAGTGATAAAAGTAAGGCTGTCATTGCGCATACCAGATTTTGTTGTGCCTACAAACAGTGATATGTGCCGATATGTGACTGGGTTTTTTAGAGAAGTTGTACAGTCTTTTGAATTTTTGAAAGTGGAATCTCGTGCCACTGTTAAGCGAAAAAATCTGTACAGGAATCTCCGTGATGTCTTGTTTTCAACACCTTTGTACAGATCTATGTTCATTGGAGGACCCGGACAGGACGTTTTGAAAAGGGACAAAAGGATGAAAGTAAAAGCAGGGGCAAAAACTTTCTGTTTGAAATTGCATTCCGAGACTCTCCCCGTAAAGCAGTGTCTAGCGGACAAGGGAATCGATGTACCATGGACAACCATTTGTTTACTTTGTAAAACACCTGAGGCAATAGACCGTGTGTTTATTCATTGCTGGGACGCTGTCTTTTATTGGGACATCCTTCAAAGAACATTGAAAAAATGTCCTCATTACAAGCCATGGCATTCGTTTTCTTTGTGTGGATGATGACGACGGCATACCATACGACATTGTTATGTTAATTAGCATTCATAGCATTTGGCAGACCACCATGGCTTACAGACAACTTGACCAGAACATACGTCCTGTCCGGGAGAACTTCTTTACAAATGTGTGGTATATCACTGAGGTGTATAAACAACAAGAAGAATCTCCCAGCTGGCTAACATTGTTAGAGGAATTGTGCAACCTGAAAAAATTTTAATGTGAGCACTTCGGATCAAATATTGGTCCAAGTGTATTTTATCATTCATGTTTCTGTGTGAACACCTGTAAAGAAAGACAGGTAATAAAGAAAAAAAGCGCGAAAGGCTTAGCAAGTTAACGTACTCAGTTCACGTACGTGAGCACAACTGAGTGGCGCAGATTCGAATCCCGCTAAGTCTCATTTTTTTAGTTTTTTTTTCAATGTTTTTATGCTCTGCTATCTTTTCTAATGCTTTAGGTACTAAAACGGAATAAAAGCAATATTGCGTTCAAGTAGTATGTGGGACTGCGTTTTTTGCACAACAGTTATAAGAATTTTTATTTTCAATATTACATTTTTCATTTATTTTATAATATAACAAAATTAAGGAGTAAAGGATCATTGGGTCTGCTTGATTGCGAAGGGACTCGAGAAGTGAGAAAACTCAAACCAAAAAAATTATTCAAGAAAAAACTGAACATTTCACAGCAGGACCAGCTTCTTCAAGGGTAGGCCTTAGGTATGCGCGAGACTTGCTATGACTCATCTCAAGCTGTGGCAATTGAGGGAAGGCAATATCACCGAGAAGCAGTTACAAAATATATTTTGGTGAATGTTTTTTGATTCCTCCAAAATAAGGGCTGCACAATTGTGATCGAGCCAAACCAAGAATTGCTGGCACGAAGTAATGAGACAGAAAATGAATAATGTTGATTGTTTGAAAAATTGCCAATAATAAAAGGAAGAGCATCAATAATAAGCACCTTTATGTGTCCGTACATATCAGTTGGGCTGTCATACCTAATAATTTTTCTGACCACTCCCTCTATCACTACCTACGCTGTAGGGCAGCAAATCATCAACCTGCTTGAGCTACCTGCCTTTCTTCTGTCTTCTTCCTCTCTTTTTCCGTTCTACCTCATTTTCCTGTGTACTTCACAAAGGCATTATTCATGTGCATGAAGATTCACTGCCTATCGTAAAGTAAAACAGAGAGGCAGTTTTGCTTCATGCATCTGTATTTTAAATTTGCTCTCTTGATAACTTGCATGCAAGCTAATAACCAAGTAGCTCGACATGTGTGCGGTCGCACCACAAGATACCAGGTGTTCATCTGTTACTTCGCGTTCTAGAAAACCTGAATAAACCCGAGACGTTCACTTTGCCGTTTAGTTTTTTTTGTAATGTGTACGCCGTGTTGCTTGTGGTTATTTTATCGGCTGTGTGTATGCTGGTTCAGTCAGTGGGTCGTCTAGGCTCATGGTCACTATTTATTTTGCGATATAAAATTTCTATGCGTATTGTTTAGCGAATTAGCATGTTTTTAAGAGAAATAATTCAAGGAATAAACTTTGGAAGTGAGTGATCGTCCTGTAGTTGTTTTTTTTCGTTTATGTGCTCGTCATTTTGGCACGGGAATATTTATTTCTGTATATATTCACTGTTTTAACACTCTAACTTTTTCTTCTTCAATTTTCGCGGCCATTTATTTTTGAATTGTCGACATTGACATCACGTACAATCACAATGGCATTACTTTTTCTTGACTCGGTCTGGCACCACCACGGATAGAATGGTAATCATATCTCAGACTGCCATTTGACTCTAGTGACATGAACATCTCCGGTATTATTTGTCTGCTCGCACTCCTTATTTTTCCATATTTCCGTAAGAAAATTTCTGTATGCTCCGTAGAGCTTCCTTAAGGAAATTTCCGTATACTCCGTAAAGCTTTCCATATTGCCACACCTTTCTATATTTTCTGCAAATAATTTTTCCTATATACCACATGACTTCTGTATCTTTCCATATCTTCTTTAGTAAATTTTCTGTATGTTCCGTATAATTTCCGTATCCTTCCATATTTTCTTTAAAAAGTTTTTTGTATACACCATACAACTTCCGTATGTTTTTATAAAAAATCCGTATCTTTTCCGTATAGCTCATAAGGAAATCGTACAGAGTCCATATGTTTTCTTCAGGATTTTATACAGAATTTTTTAGTAGGGCTTTCAAGAACTTCTGGCAACTTGTGCCCGAGACACGGCTGTGAAACGCCAACGCTGAGCCAAGAACACTTTTTTGTTTACTTCATAGTATTTCTTAACAGTGCACACTAGCTACTGCATCTGAAACACACACCGCATTTCTCGCGACAAAAATCTCCCCGTGCAGCGAACGGCGCTGTTGGCTGCACAGTGTAAGAGAAAAAACAAGAACAATTCGTATCTCATCACAAGTCCCTTCGAAGAGTTGGGGGCATTTTTTTTTATTTCAACCCGCTCCGCATAAAGCGGCGGATTTGCCCCTAATGAATTTTCCCATTGCTCAATAATACTATAAGACTAGTGTTGTTACTATCAGTCGTTGACGATGCGCTGTCCATGAGAAGTGTACCCGGAAAGCAATTCACGACTTCACTCTCCTGTACCTTTCGTTGAATTAAGCGCCCAGTGGCGGGAAGCGCCAACAATGGAAAATAATGTTACAAGTTTCTACGGACAATGAGCCGACGCCCATGCTGCCTTTGCCCACACAATGACTTCTTTGAACAGACTTCGCTGCAAACCAGTCTCATGGGTATTGGGAAGAGCGATGAAGTCGCTTAATCCTCTGTTGCCAATCTGGCAGAGACGTTGTCAGGAGCTCGTCCGCCATCTTGTACCCGCGATGGGTCCCCCCGCCCCCTATGAGTGTCACTTGGCCATGATGTGTGGGGTTGTTTGTGAATTGGTAGTTAATACAAACAGAGGAGCCCGACGGAGGGCTTTCAACAGTGTTACGAAGTGAAAAAATATGCTCTGGCCACGAGTTCACAATCCGTCCACCACGCTCACGGCTCACTGGAGTTGAACTGTTTTAAGCTGTAAATAGCTGTACAAAGTATCTGTAATTTTTTTTTTCGTTTTCCCAGCTTGCCAGCATCGTTTCCTCAACTCACAAGGATTTCTACCTGACCGAGCACGAGCCCGGAGGACTAGCTCTGGGCTCTCCGGGTGGCTTAGGACGTCGCCAGAATTCAAGGCATGGCCACCGCCTGAGAAAGGGGTTTACGGAGGGGCCAGTCTCCAGGCCCTTCGCCACGTTTGATCTCAGCCAGGCCACTTTAATAAAGTTTCCTCTCTCTCTCTCCTCTCTCTATCTCTCTATCCGATCATGTGTGCGTTTGACGGCACCCTGACGTCTGGGCAACTCATGTCATAGGGGACGCGTCGTTAGACCCATGTACACAACGCCAGATGTTAACGACGACTAACACGCTATGAAACTCACAAAACCGAACTGCTCTCGCATCGTGCTGCCCTCTGTGACAGCGTGTGCTACATCCGTCTGCTCGCTGAGCCGTGGTAGAAAGACTAGACACGCACTTCACATACAGAGGGTTGTCCTTGTTTAAAAACGTTATTCCGGATTTGGCTACCGCATTTAAATTCAGGTTTCTAAATAAACTAAATAACTTACGGTTGCATAATTTGACACATACTTTTAGGTCGCCAAAGAGAACATATGCAGAAAGATTTCTTTTATTACTGGCGATTATTTTAAGATATTTAAAGTTCCCTTCTAACGTCCTAAATCTACGACATGATAAAGAGAGACGCCGTGGCGGAGGGCTATAGAAATCTGGGTTTTTTTACCTGTCCCTCAATAAAAGTAAATGGGCGAGTGCAAAAAAACAACTACATACATTTACTTTTTTGTGCTTGAGCAGCACGCTTCTTTAGCATACGTGGTCACTGCAGTGAGTGAAGTGAACTTCGTGCTCTCTGAGACCGCCGTAATCACGAGGTGTGTGCGTGTGCATCGCAACGCGCTGTACTGTGACTTTTAAAGCGCATTCTCATGCCCGTCGCGTCATCTCGTCAGACATAACGGAAAGACACCGAAACACCGAGTTCTCCACATCACAGGCAATAAACGGTGTATACAAAAAGCTCACTGTTAGTACTGCGGGGAAATAACGGTTTGTGGCCGAGTCGTTTTGCGCTGCGGAGTGGGAAGCCGCAAAGTCGACTCGCAATAACGAATTTTTTCTGAATTTTTTCTTTGACATTGTAGTATCGTATGGCCGACGCGCTCCTCAGAAAACAAAGGGCACGACACTCAAGCACTGGCGACAAGAAATAAGCAGCAGCTGGTTGCCAAGCAAGAACTCCTTTATTATATACAATAGCCACACGTATTTGCACAGTGTAGCGCCCCTTAAGGGCGACAATACTTTACATGAAACTGAAACTACCCTTTCCTGAAACTGACACGGAAACACACCACTTCATCTACCCCTAGGAAAAAAAGCATGTGGCTCTAAGATTCTCATACAGTTTTAACGCAGACTACTATCCCAATTTTTAATAGTTATTAAAACTTTATTGGCACATACGTAGCTTGTACAACCGTGAACCATTGCATTTACAAGCGTAATATCCCCTTTCCTTTTGTTGTAAAGTACCCAATCGAAGAAAAAGGAAGGTGCATGAGCAAGAGAAAGAAAACATAGCTATGTCCACATCGCACTATGGCTGAAAGCTCTTATTCAAACAACATACAACAAAAAATCACAGCATACCAGTGTAACAAGCAGTAGACCTAACACTTATACAATAACTAATGCACACAATTCAAACGTATGGTACAGACCACAACATACGAGTAAGACAGAGGAGTTTAGGACGCGAAGTCCTTAAACCTGGACGGTTTCTTACACAAACGTTTGGAACGCCGAAGCTCATTGTGTTCTGAAGTGCTCTCTTGCAGAGCAGAAAGTTCGGTATACAGAATGAGCCCACTGGCTCACTTAAGCGCTGCTCAGGCACAGCTGAGAGCATACAGGAGTAACTGGAGTCCGAAAACTCGACTAAGCATCCCCCAGTTGTAGCTGGGGACGCAGAACCTGACGCAAAACTTAGAAACCAGAAGGTTCGGAAGCATGTCTATTTGTGTTCGGAAGGATACTGGCATGGGGACTGGTATTGTCAGTCGTGTATTGATACGGAGCCTGAGAAGAGTCCGAAAACTATGAAGCGTGTTCGGTGGACGCTAAAACTTCATGGTGGCTGGGCGCCACAGCCAAACTTGCAACCGGTGCCTGAATACCCTTTTCCCCAGGAAAACGGGGTGATGCTGCAGGAATGCGGATAGAAAGCAATTGTAGAAACAAGGCAGAGTATTGGGACTGGTTCTGCAAGGGCTTTGAAAAGTGCAAGCGAGAAGGTAGTTCTCGTCCAAAATGGACGATCACAAGTTTAGAAGCATTCCAAACTGATCCATTATTGAACCTAAATGCCTGCGATGCCACCAGCGACGTAACGGTAAACGGACCTCTATACTTGTATTTTTTCCTGAAACGCGTACTTTGACTCCTTGGCCAACCTGAACGACTGGAGGTTTGACTCCTCGCTTCTGATTGACATAATTCTTTATGTACTTTTGTCTATCGAAAACTCGCGTCCCTATACTATTGTTCAAAAATAGCTGCAGAGTAGAAAGCAATGGCAGATCACTTATGTCAACCGCTAGGCGATGTTGACGCTTGTGAAGCAACATCGCGGGAGACCATTTCATAGTTGCCTGAGCAGAAAAACGGTAAGCACCCAAGTACTACGCAATAGCCGTCTTTAAGGACGTTGTTCTAGTTGCGCTGGTTGAAGGTACTCTTTCAGGACCCTGTTGAACCGCTCAACCTGCCCATTGGCTTGAGGATAATAGTTGTAAAAACAGCGGTGTTGAATAACTGGTTTGGAAAGAAAAGTTTCAAACTGTTGAGATTTAAAGTGAGGATCATTCTCTGTTACTAAGTATGCTGGAAAACCTTCATGGCAGAAGACTGAAGTCAAGAAAGTGATGACTGCATCAGACGTTACGCCTTGAACAAAACAAACCTCAGGCCATTTGGAGAAATAGTGAATCAAAGTGACTGTCAATCCCTAATCTCAGGGAATATTTAAAAGAGGACCAATATTGTTCATGCCTAACTTCTGCCGCACGGAGAACACAGGTCATGGCACTGAAACGCCGGCCGACAAGAAGTACGCAACAGCCGGTATTCAAACAGAAACTTCTTTATTATATACAATACCGTGCATATATACACAGGGTACCCCGCCTAAGGGCAAAAATACTTTACATGAAACCGAAACTGGCTTTTTCTGAAACCGGAACCAAAACACACCACAGTCATCTCTTCATGTATATTTGCAGCATTATTACCGTGTTCGGAAATACGGGAGTGGAGCCACGTTTGAACCCGACATAAAACAGTGGCTTGTTAAAAAGTACTTGGGTATTCAGTGCGAGCATTATTAGCACATTTAACATTGCATGACAGACACGTCCAATCGCACCAGACGCCAAAGTGTGTGAATTGCGCAAATCAAATGTGTTTTGCAAAAATTCACGCATCCCAACGAAGTGTATCCTGACAAATGAGCGAAGATTTGGGCGTCGTATGATTGAGTAACCATACGTAACCATACATGTTAGAGCAACACCATTCCATCCAATGGAATGGTGTGGCTCTAACATGTTGCTTATAGTTACTTGTTTATTGTAAAGTTTATTAGGGTAACATTTGGTGGTGTGGTTTGCACACGTATTCCTTCGCCATGTGTACTTTTTTAAGCATTCCATGTGGTCGTTCAGAGGGGGCAGCCAATTTTATAAGGGCGCACTGAATTCTGTGACCCTCCGCCTGTTTTTATTATTTTTTATACCACAAGAAGAGTAAATATGTTATTCCAAATGGTGATCATCCTTCATAAAAAATCTTGTACCCACCTTTGTGTGCCGTAAAATGTTAATAGATGTCTCAAATGTGTCAACACTGTTCAAAATTAAAAAATGCTGTTCTGGCAAATCCTTTACCCTTAACTATGGGTGCGCTTCCACTGTTTATGCACAAAGGTGGTTTCGCAAATGTTCACTAGGCGATACACAACTGCCCTGCTGCAAACGGCATGAAACTGTAAGGTGCAAATAAGCCCTGAAACTGATGACGTGAACCCAAATATTTTACACCTACTGCGCTGTTTACGAGCACAGGCCCCCCCAAAAGGGTATTCAATGAAATACGACCTAATCAGCACCTACTTAATGGATACGCCTTTCATTTTTCTTTTTCACGCACAGAAGACTTAAAGTTTAAAAATTTTACTTGTGTGTTAATGTTACATATAGCGTACGTTAATGACTACAACAGCAAAGCATTATTTATTTGAAATATAAACAAAGAGTAAAAAGTTTCATTTCAAGTTATATGTGCGATGAATTGGAGGGGCTATTTTGTAAGTATTCTATCTAAAACAGGGCAGACATGAAACAAAAGAATGAAATGGAGCCACACTAGACGGGTCAAGGCTATTCTCATAGTCTACACATGAGAACAGCCATGGAAGGTGCATAGAGCGGGTGGAGGCCGCATTGCGTCAATAAAATGGAGCCAAAATGGCATTCTAGCAACGTGTATTTGATTGAAATGAAATACTTCTGACAGTAGAATTGAATTAGCCTGTTTTTCACCTCACTTACCATAATCCTGCTGGGAAAATCACAACCAAATGACTCCTCCGAATTTCAACACCGCCTAGCATCTACTCAAGACACAAATAAATGGCTGAAGTCATCCCAGTCTGCAATTTCAAGCTTTCAAAAATAACACGTTCCAATATTGATGATGTGCTGTATTCATTTTATATTTTAAGTGTGTTGAAAGCATTTTCGGATTTTCTTAGCTTGCCTAAAAGCTTTTTGATCCCTCTTGTTTTTTCATTCTATCTCCTACCATTGTAAATAAAACACGTACAAATAAACCCCCCCGTCAACATAGGCCATTTCTAGTAAATTACGCTTTGCAATGCTGTAACAGAGCTTTCTTAGCCCCCAGCTGTGTCTCGCTATAGCCTCTTAGCCATCCTGCATTGTTCCTCATGAATAGCAAATAACTAAAGCAATGCTTATATTAAAATCCGGCGACTGCTCCGGTCCATTTAAATGGCCCCTAAACCACCTCCTATAATATTTTTCAAACGTTCGAAGTAAACACGTGCATGATATCGAAAATGCGGCATGATCTGCGATTCTCCACGTGGCAGCGCAACAAGCCGCCAGTGCTCCACAAATTCTAAGAAACAATTCCCCCATGCCTTTCGGGCTGGCACGTGACATCAAGAAGTTGAATCTGACGTACAGAATAAATATGCTGCAATTGGTCAAGCAAGCACCTATGCCTTCCTGTTAGCCTGATGGAAGCTGTCCACGCCACTCGTTGTTTGTTGTGATGCCCGCATGCATGCACGTACTTGCAAATCAGGTACTGTGGTCCGTAGGACAGGTTTCATACCGACACTATTCGTATAAGCACCGGCTGGCACAGCAACAGCGATTCGCCAACAAGCACAAAGTTGACAGAGGGTGGAGTCACGGCAACCGTAAGAAGACAGTGTTTGGAGGAATATGTCATCGGTGATGCATGCCGCGCAAGATTGGGAGAGATGCTTGGCAAGAGGGCAAAGCGGCTTCGGGAGAGGTACCAACGGAGGGTAGTGAAAAGAAGATTGAAAGGAATGATTACTGTGCTTAGATAATCAAACGCATTTAACTCCGCTATTACAGCACCATTTCAAAAAATTTTAACAGCTTTATGGTTGTTGTGCACTTCCGCACAACTTCTTCACCCCACCTGAATTTCCACTTCTGGGTGGTTAAATATTGCATCTGGCTTCTGGCTGCATGCAGTATAGTACATATTGCGTGCCAGCACGAGCAGTGTTTAGGTATTAAAATAATCATTGGTGCATGGCTGCGAGAATGGTGGCCTCGAAATCAAGCGGCAAATGTTTAGACCAGCAATGCTATTTTCACTAATACACACTGTCAAACATGGAACTCTGGTGCAGCATGGCATAGTCGACATTGATTTTATAACGATGTTGCAGGAAACTTAGTTTGGCATATTTGTGGGCAGAAGCAGCATCACTAGATGGTGAATGGGAGGCTTTTACATTTTTAAAACCACACGAAGCCAGCAGAAAAGGCAAACAAAAGAATTCATAAGAATTTTTACTTGAAATTTCATATTTTGTTTGTGACTCACCACGAGTGAATTTTCAAAACGAACTGAAACGTATTGTTTGGCTTGAAAAGCAAGAAAAAGAGAAAAAGTAAGTCAGACCTCCTTTTGTTGTCTGCCAAGCTAACCTCGCTAGTAGCAACAAAATCACCACCACAATTGTCTTTGTTACAAAGTAACTGACATAAATGTTGATGCAACTTTTATTTACTCGTATTGATGTCACGAAACTCATAAACGTCACTGTTCATTATATCTAATGTAGCTAGCGAGTTATACAAGCGTTGTCTAGCTTACTAACATCCCACACAGATAACTTCCTCTAGTTGCAATGGGCCACGCTCCACATAATGGCCACGCTGAACCCACGGCAGACTGCAGCAGTTGGCCTTGTTTTAGGCGCATCGTAAAGACGCGGTTATGCAAAGTGGTGCGACGTGTGCTACGTGTATGCACCATTTAGCTCACAATGCTGATACACTGCACAAGTTTGACACCCAGGCACATAAAAATACCATTGGTGACAGGAAGGCAATTTTCTAAAAGATACCCGAGACATTGTCAGACGACATAGGCTCCCGTCTGGTCGCGGTAAGCTTACACAAGTTCCACACTAAAATATTACCTGTACTCTACTATGTAACCTTGAATTGAAAGAAAAAAGATCGATGACTCGGGTCGTACGTACGCGACTAGCCGCGACTGTTCGTCCTACTTACCCGCCGAATACTCACACACTACGGCGAGCGTTTGATTAAGATGCATTTGACAGGTATGAACAACAAGGCACTCGTACAGAAAAACAGTAACTTATACTCACAAATGTAATCTGGCGCGTCGCTGGTGTTGCTGAGACTGTTGAAATTTACTTTTTCTGCCCATAATCCGGTTGACAAAATAAGTGTTGCCATGTCTTTGTAAGGAAGCGTCGTTCGCATTGGACAAAACCGCTCGAAATGTGGCCAGAGAAGTATTTATTCACAACAAAACTAAAAATGATTTCAAGCCTCCTTAACAAAAGTGATATTTAGCATTCGGAAAGGCAGCGATGGTGTAGTCAACCAGCAAATGTCAAAATCTTTTGTCGCTCAGCTTGGCGAGCTAGTATCACGACCGAGGTCGTGGTTGGCGCGAAAGACTGTAAAACGAATTTTTCTAATGAAGTAGCATGCAATTGAAAGCTTTTATACAGCACCAGCTGTGTGTATAGCCAACAAAACAAGCGTACTACTTCTTACAATTGTGCTAAGCTTGCGTTGGGTGTCACACGGACACCTATCCTAGCGGAGGGAATAAGACGGTCGCGATCGGCGCATCGCAATTTCTGACTCTCAGGCTGTAATTTAGCTAACGCGTTCACCAAATATTTACGTGATTCTGCGCCCACCACAAAATGAGGGGTCTGATCACGATCAAAAGACACCGTTACAAAGAATCAGCAAAAAATATAAGGCGATCCTCGCTAAATCGCGAAAACCAGCATCAGCTGATTCGATTGCAGCCTATATTTCATTTCATCATGCCGCAGTTCCGGATGGTATGCAGCTGCAGTAGTCTTGCACTCGGCATGCGTGAAAAGCCACGGTTTTACGTGCGAGAATGACGCGTAAATACCAAGCGAGAATGACGGCCGTAAAGAGGCGAAGAAGCGCACAATTTTGCCCTAACTAAATTAAATGGTAGTCTAAGGTGCTAGGCGTTGCCACAAGATTGGGTTCAAACTATACAATTCAATACAATAATACCGGTTCAGCCACACCGTGGGTTCGACGCTTCACCCAGAAATAAACACTGGCTACGCCCTTGATACGTGACCCAGCATGGTCACACGTATGTGTTGTTTTAATCTCGGATACACCTCGCTCTGATGGAGACATACGCCAGACCGCGTGAACACACTACGGTAGCTCGTAAAATACAATAACTAGGCGTATACACGTGCATGCTTCATTAGTAAGAAATGTGCAAAGCCATAACAGTACACCTAAGCCTGTCCACTATTAACTTAGTCCTAACTTTGCGTTGGAAAAGTACCTGATTATGCTACCAGCGAGCGTATCAGCAAAACATCGCAAAAATAACGAGGACTATTAACGAGTGTGCACAAAACGAGCGCTCAATTTCAGCATTTTTACAGCCTAACCGCTAAGGAAAGCTCTGCATCGGTGCGAAGCGATCGGTCAGATTAATACTCGTGTTTTAAGGCACAGCAATTGTACCTGCTTCTTTTCGTTGCAACAATATTATAGCACACTACATTATCACTGTTTCATATATTAAACTGCGGAGCCACCACAACAGTATGGGATGGTTCTTTGAGAAAGAGCTCTAGTCTCTGGGCTCTGGTGACAGATAAATAAAGGAGACATAATTTTTCATGTGACAACTTCATGTGGCAACAAATTGATGTACTGCATAAATTATATTAGAAGCACTATCTCAATTGGCCTACAATTCAAAAAAATTTTCCCGGCAGCCATACCGAATTACGCATATATTTACAGATTTTGCCGACTTCACTCAGCCCAATGTGTGCTGTCTGTTGGTGTTACTGTGTTGTGCGATTGGTGCTGAAGTCTAAATCAAGATGCTGACGGCACAGCACCAACAGTCAACTTAGCCTAGCTGTTTCAACCCAGCGCCTCACACTTGTATATGATGTCACAGATATATTATGCAGCAATTTGCTCCGAAATGGGCCTCATGTAGTTGAACCATCAAATCCTTTAAGAAGGTGTGTAGATATCAAATAACATACTGTTAGTGACACCGTTCATCGTGTCTGATCTTCTATATATGCCATGCGGCATGACAAATTCCAGACATATATTTCAGCACTTTCCTTGGCCTTGAATTCTCTCATGCTTGCCTCAACAACCTACTCATCGGGAGTTCATCAGATGAGCACAATTCACATCTGAATTCTGTAATCCAACATCTGAACAAGGCACATTTGTCAGCATAAGCAGGTGTGCATTTGATGTCCAAAAGCTCACCAGTCCTATCCTCGTGGTCTCCGCATCCAGTATTCAGCTCTACCAAGGCAGATTTATAGGTGTTGAGAGCTTCGCATCTCCGAATACTAGATCCTTATAAGACCTACAAGCTCCTTCATCTTATTTTTCTGAGCTACGTACTCTACTAACATTTTGTACCATGGTGCCATGCCATTATACATATTCCCCCCACTTCGAGCTATTTATACCAGAAATGCTACTATAATGAGCTTTCTTAGATCAATAACTCCCATAAAATTTTTTGGGGAGCAACACATGCTTGCACGACACTATATGCTACTCCCTGAATATCAAATGAGAGTTCCACTATGCATCATCGTACAACATCTTGAATGCAATTTGTGCTAGATCACCGACTCGTCAAAGGAGTACATATGGCGGCCAATCAGTTCCCTGGCATGTCCTGAAAATCTATGCCCACTATCTAAGCAGCATCACAGCATTTTTTTGTGGAGCCTGAAGCCAAAAGATGCTCAAAATGTCACTGTATTATGTGGTTGGCCCTGTAATCATATCCAGCATTGTGACAATGCGACTGAAAATTGAAGTGCCGTAAAGCAATCTACTCAGGAGGTACGTACACCCGCCTGCTGCTATACTACACCTTATATGTTATTTGCCTGGGAAAGTCTTTGGATCTCCTGTATACTTGGGTGACTGTGAAAGACTCTCTTATTGTGATATATCTAATTGTGCTTTCAAGTGGGCATAAATGGTAAGTGCTTATGTCATTACATTATTACATTGAAGAAATTACGTGATTTCTTTGTCATAGAATACGTGAATACATCTCTTATCGGTACATGTGACACTCCCTCAGTTACAATCGTTGCATCTATATTCCCATGAACTGCAGCAGATGTCAAAGATATCCGAAACATATCATAGGAACTGTCAACATGGTCATTGATGCCCTGTCACATAGCCAAAACAACACGTTGACCTGTCCCAGAGAAATATACACCTTAAAAAAGTGGCGACTGGTTGACATGACAACAAATTCTGCCATCTGCAAGAAATATAAATCTCGACGCTGCTAGACTTTCAGTGATGCAGGGTCGTTGGCCAGTAACAGGAGACATATTAGCTTCAACACATGCTGTGACCCAAGAACTGACCATTTATGCCCACTTGCAAGCACAATTTGGCATATTACTAGACTTTCCTTTAATGCCCAAATACGTAAAAAATCCGCAGGCTTCCCCTGGCAGATAAAGTAAGGTGTATGGCATCATGCCGGTTAACGTAGCACCTGTGTTGAATGCTTTGCAGCACTTCAAAGTTCAAAGACATTGTGACATTGCTGGATATGTTTGCAGGCCCAACCACTTGATTGAGCGACGTTTTTGAAGATCTTATTGCGCCATTCCCTATACTTCTGCCTTGCAAAATACAAACTTGTAGGTTTGTGTTGATTGCAAGGTTCAGTTTTGGGTGGAATTTATTCTTACTCCAGACATTTCTAGCTCACGCACTGTTGCTCCTGTTTTTGTAGCTGCTGGCTGCATTACTCATGTCATCCTTGGTCCCAACAAATAGAGAAAGCCAATATGAACCGACAGTATTTCACCAAGCTCTACCTCCTAATGAGGAATGGAATTAATGAAGCGTATATGCATGACACTCAATGCAGACATTAGTTGCAACACTGTAAAACTTGCTTTAGGCGTGACTGTAGGTCTACCCATTGACAATGTTCTTTTGCTCTGATCGACCCGAAGCCCAACTTCCTGCCAGTGACTACACACCTCGTCTATAAAGAAGCTTCTGCCTATAGCTGTGCGACAGCGCATTGGAAGGCACATATGGTAGCAGTGAACTAGACTCTTGTACTCGCATGCATAATGAAATGATATGGGCTAACCATCCCTCATTGGTGTCATGCTGCCAACTTAAAAAAACTTTTCCTAAGTAAGTTTTACTGAAGTTTTATGAAAACAAGACAGATGATTTACACCCTATGCAGAAGTCATCATCAGTACACAAATGGCCTGAAACAGCAAAAATATCCCCCTTACATAACGTCAATAAACATTCCTCATAATGCCATGATTAGAATTGCATAATAACTGGTTGTCAAGTCAAACTAGCTAATAAAGCCTTTTCCAGCACCATTTCTTCAAGCAAAGCGAAAATATTCTTTCTGTGTTTTATGCATTTATTATGTCTGAAATATTAATTTATGTGTGAAAAAAATCCCCATTGAAATTGTAACACCTGAGTTATGATGGCTACAAAAATTATTGAATAGCAGCTGTAATGTTATCATATAATTCAGTAAACTTATGTTTTGCATAGGTTTACAATTGCGCTAAATCTGTAGTTCCACAAATAAAAAGTGAGAATGTATTTTCAATTTTTCATTGCCAGTTACTTATGCTGAAGTGCTATGAAAAATAAAGTGTAACTTCATGTTTGCTGTGAGCTTGACTCATGCAACCAGACCTCACTTGAAAAAGGTGTAGGCACTATTCTAAATACCTGATTTTTCAATGAGTTGGAATAAAGGATGGTGTGGTCTTGCATCTTGAGCTTTGTTTCTTTTGTAGATCAACAAGCTCATGGTCGTAAGTCATGCTTAACTGTCTTTCCTAACTCATTCACATCATAAAAGCACTGAAGCTTGTTAAGCCACATTTGCAAAAATTAAGGATTAAGACTGTGCACGTGCCACTGAACAGAAAAAATCAATGTACTAGTAATCAATGTCAAAAATGCTGTTAACCCTGCTGTACAATAAACGGTCCTCCAAACATTTTGAGAGGTACGCTTGGTCATAATTCTGACATGATTTAGTAATACAACTGTCGGAGCCAGAAAGCTTGAATAGGACTGACAGATTAGGTTGATATAGATTCATGATAATATAACAGTGCATCAAAAAAAAAATAAAAACAAATGAGCCACAGCAACACAAGCGCCAATTTGCGACTGAAGTTCACTCAAAATACAGAACAGATATATACAACCACTTGTAAATACGCGAAATTTGACCAGCAATACCAAAAAATAAAAAAAAAACAAGTTGTGCACAAAAGTGAAAGATTTGTTTACCCTGCAGTATGATTGAAAGAAAGCTGATGCATGACTGTTTTTTATTTTTACTGTACCTTCTCAATAAGTTCCTTTATTTTTTTTTGGATATCATCACAAGACAACTCAGGAAGCCTGTGCTCGCGCACGTTACTCTAAAGTCTTTTTTCCTTCTTTGTCGAGCCAATCTAAAAACCAGAAAGCTTACTAGATCTCAAGATTAGTTATAGTAGTTCTTCGTCTACTTGTTTATGTAAAAATTCACTAGTATGAGCTCTATTCGACTCCACTGTTGCTATAATTGTTGTGTATCTTCTGCCTGAGTAGTTATTGTTTGAGTCAACTCTAGCACATTGAAATAGTGCTACTATTCAGACTCCCGGCAGTTTTATTGCAATGAACTGAACTTTTCGCTGACAGTAATTTAATGCAGCAAATTTTCCTGCAGTTCACTGAATCAAACACACATTCAAGGCAAATCAAGTAAGAAGACAGGTAGTGATGGCATTTTTCATATTGAAAAAGTAGTTTGGAGCAAGGCACAGCATTGGATTTTAAGAAAGGCCATATAAGCTGAAGAAAGTGTGAGCCCTATCTATACACATATATAATATTAACATTAACAATAATAATAATAATAATAATAATAATAATAATAATAATAATAATATAATAATGGACATGAGAGCCGAGTCTGACGGAGGCTATACAAGAAAGCACGTTGATTGTCATTCTCTGATCGGCTTCCAAGCCTCACTTTAGCCTAAGCAAGCCTGGCTTTATCCACTCATTGGACGTAGAAAAATAGTACAAACACAGTACAAATATTTCTCTATAATATACACAGTGTCATTAGAGCAACAATTTGGTTTTTTTATTGCTAACACAGTTCAAATTTGCAATAATTGAAAGACATCTCAAAGCTTACATGCCTCTCTTACTGATATTTATGTCTTTCATGCCTTTCATTAGGCACAACTACTACAATAACATGTCAATGTGAATATAACAAATGGCTCAGGCGTGAAAGGTGATCAAAGAAAACCATGCAGGCCATTGCTCATTTATTCAAAGAACACCATCTGCATGCAGCCCCACCAGCACTCTCTGTCTCCTTTAATTTGAACACACTCCCAGCAACGATGAAGGTGTTGAGCTTATTAGAAAAAAGTTTGGTGAGACGGTTTCTATAAACCTGGAAGCAGGAGTGTTTTAATCATGTAAAGACGAGTTGTGTGTATATGCCCCTGTTTCACTTCATGGCGATGGGCAGCAGGTCACCGGAACATTCTTATCGTGTTTGTGAGGTTGAGATTTCGGTTGGGAAAGTTGAGTTTTCTCAATGTTGCAGATTTCTTGCAAGATCCCCTCTAGCATAAGTTCATGGTTGGTGGTTGACCAGTTCATTGTGTCGCATTGTAATCTGCCTTCATGTCTCGTCCACTTGCAGTCAGCACTTTTGAGGGTATGTTCAAGAGCTGTACTGAAGCCATTGTTAGGAATCCAGGTCCAAGTATCTCCCATCAGTGCATAAGAGCCGGATTTGAGTAGTGGATTTCTTCTCCATCAGTGTGTATTCCTTTTATTGTTCTTGTGCAAGAAAGGCATCGAAAGTAGGTTTTTATGACTTATCAGTGCTGTGCATGAACTGCTCACACGCTTGAAAAGTTTTACTTTTTGTTGTCGTGTTGTCTCAGTCAGGGCGACACAGCCTCCCGTTGCTTTATGATATTTCGCTTCATAGGTATGCTCTTTGCATGCTTATTCAGTACTTTGTACTATTATGAAAGCAGGTACTAGTATACGTTTGCTGTGGTGCTTTTCTTTGGTCTTCCACATACTTCTAACTAGAATCATTTGCACACAAAGCAAGAAGTCAAAGTACGGTGGTAACATTCGCTATCAGTTTCCTGTTATTCTTATTGTACATTAGGCAAGGTCGGTGCCAGGTTTGGTCTATACCGGGGGTGCACCCACGACACAATAAGCGAGGTCCTTCAGGAGGAGCAGAGAGGCGGGGAACTTAATCACTGTTTTATGACTATGTTTCCTCTTGGGATCATAGTCGTAACACTTGGTCATAACAACACAGGGGTCAGGCGAAAATTGGGGGAGAGAGATGGGCCTCCTGTCCAGCCTCCCTGAGCCTACTCTGGCAACATCCCCGATTCCAGCCTGTGTCATTTGACTGCTGTCGACCTCATGTGACCACTCTCCCTCGCGCACTCATTGTTTGTCAGTTACTTACTCGCCTTATTAGTTGAACGCTGTTCATGTGATGAAGACGAACCTCCGTCGGTTCTTTTTTTGTCATTTCCTCATGGCGTACCTTCAGTATCTTTTCTCAGTGTATTCTTATTTTACTTGGCTGGAAGATCAGCAACGTTACAACTTCGAACTCTTAGCATGTTTTTATGGACTGTAAAAGTAATCGCTGCTCTTTTCGCCGGCATTCCGTTTTGAATGGTTGGCACGTCAGTACTTCTCTCAGCTGGTGAGTGCTTTGTAAGGACTTTGTCGTGGCAGCCTCCTGGTGCTGGATGCAGTGCTCACTCAGCCAGCCTTATTGGCACAGCAGAAAACATGAAAAACGTAGACTAATCACTGCAGGTGTGCCCTTTCTTCGTTGCAGCTGGTGTATCTTTGTAGTGGTGATTTCCTGAGTATGTATTACTAGCTCTACAGGCAAAGCCTCTTGTTTTAGTTAGCTGCAAATCACGTGTGAAGAGTACTATTAACACTTGCAAAGAATATAGCCCCTTCAGGTGTGAATTATAATGCACTGTCAACAAATGTGGCAAATTCAGCTAGCACAATCACAAGGCACTCAGTATTACATTCCAAGAAGGAAAATATTGTGTTTTTTGTGTAAGCTTCAGCAAGCCATTACGATTTCTATGAAAGGAAATACTTCATCATTCTGATGTAAGTTATATTTAGTTTTGATATAAAAAGAAAGAAATCATAAGCTCCTGATTTGTGTGCAATTAGTTTTTGATTGCATTAATTTCGGGAGAAGAAAAGCAACACTTGACGTTGGTTTTAGAACACGATTTGAACGACCCATCAAAGATAACAGTTCTTTCACTAGAGTGATCAGCTATGGTTGTGCGCACTAGACTGAGGTCAAGTTAGGATATACTGACTAGAAAGAAGGTTCAGATCATCTAACAAACTGTGTATTTTACTCTATTCTAGCCTCAAGTTGACACAGCTAGCATAAACAAATTGCATACACAAATGTCGCCACTGATGCTAAAGAGTTATATTTGTTTCTCTTAGAAAAATGTTTCCATTTGAAATCATAGGGTCGCATAAACCGTGACAAAATGCTTGAACATGGGTCATGGACTTATAACCTGTGATATAGGCGGAGCTTTGTGTGGTGGAGGGATAGGGTTGACATCCTTGGTCTTCAGTGCAGGCAAATCGAGTATGTCTTATTTGGTTCTCAGTATCCCATTGTTCAAAATTTCAAGGGTTGGCCATTCGCCCATTGTCCCATTCCTTGGCCACACATTTGCATTAACACCAAGCACCCATCTTGCACTTTTGCGCCTTCAATGGCTCATCTATTAAACTGCCTCTCTGGTGGACGTGACCATTTTAGACGTTAATAATACAGATAAGCTCAATATTTTGATCTGCATGTCAAACTAAAAGTGAAAAGGGTTGTTTCAGCTTGAAAATGCTTGAAGAAACATGTTCACATACCACATGAATATGAAATCCATTGAGAACTTCATGCGTGTAGAGGAGTATAGGTCAAAAATATAGGAAGTATGGCAAGAGTGATATGCACCAGCTACTCTAGCCAACTGAGCTGTTGTTTGCTTTTAGATCTGTTTGACTGTCCCACTGATTATAGGACGTTCTGAATACACATACACCATGAAATTGCACACAGAGTATGTGATAATTAAGACAAATTAACTAGTTATTCGCTGATCACAACAATCCTGTTTGCTATTCTGCACTGAGTCTGGAGAAAGAAAACTATAAAAATATGACTGAGAAAAATTGAGGAACACTGTGAGAAAGAAATTGCAAGATCTCGCATGTCAAATATAAAAAAATATGCACAGCTGCTGCCAACACAGGCAACAGTCTTCAGTACTGCAAACAGTCACTCACTCATAGCTTAAGATTTATTTATAGATATTGCTTTTCAGTTGTGAGGACCAGTACTGACACCAACTGTCAATTGATCCTATCATGTTCTGGAGATTACAGCAATTTTTGACACATTTCCTGGTTTGTAATGTGTACGTCCGTTGATTTCTCGAGAGACAGCCAGCTAGCCTTAGCCACCCCACTAAACGGAAAATTAATAAAGAACAGCGAGTGTGAAATAAAACTCTCTACTGTACAGGAACCAACTTGCCATATCTGTGCAGAGCACTTTCTTCTTTTCACAGACTTAAAAAAGAAAAGCAGGAAGGATGAGGCGGAGAGGGGTCTGTGGTTCTGCATTTGATAAAACAACACGACGCCGTAAGTGTGCGCGTTTCTTGTTTGTAAACGATTTAGCCTACGTGTTTTGTGTTCTAATCATCAGCCCGTATGAACTCACGGAAATGTTTTTTGCGCGTCGTACTGCGTAAGCTAGCTGATGTTTTGGCTACAGTAGGGCAAGGTATAAATATATATATATATATATATATATATATATATATATATATATATATATCATCAAAATGATCAACAAAAAACGTTCCACAACAAAATTGTAACGCGCGACGACCCACGGAGACAAGGTGCCTAACGCCCACGCACTCCACCACACTTTATCAACCGCTCGCTGCAATGTTATAGGTAAATTGTGTGGTCGTTGCGATACTGAATGCGAGCGTCGGTGCGTGTGTCAGATTACGGCAAATGCGTGTGTTGTACGATTCAATCAACGTAACGCAACTGATCACTCCAGTTCCCACATGTCAAGCACTTGTGTGCCGTTAACTGGTACAGTGCTGTGAACGCGAAAAAACCAAATCAGTCGTGGTGATAGCACAGCAGGACACACGATACGATACGCTTTGCGTCCGATATCCACAGTATCAAAAGTGCTTGGCGTGGCATCGCCGGCGTGATGCGACTAAACGAACGCCGCCGGGTCACACCGAAGTGGGTCACGTACGGCAGCGGCATCCGCGGTTGCTTCATCGCACAGAACTGCACAATTTTCATCTGCAAATGCACCGCATCGCACGTCTGACAGGCGAAAAACTCGATAAATGTGTATAAGTAAAATAGTCTACCTCGCACAACTTAAATGAACAATCATGTATATCAACTAGGTGTGCGTGATTTAATGACAAAAATATATCACTCATGAGCCCGGCATATTACTTTCTCGAACATGAAAAATTGAATGTGAGTGGGACCAGAGCAGCGCCAAAAGCAGTAGATGCAGATATCAGCTTATAACGCCGGCAATAACGTTCGAACGACGGGCCAGTATTGCCAGCCTAGTTGCAAGATTTCGCCCATCTTTGCTGTTGGTTGTACAACTCGGTCCAATGTGGCCGTTTTAATACGCTGGCATGGCCATTAATGGCGGGAAGTTCTGAATGCTGGTCCAACATCACTGTTCTATTCGGCTGGCACAGCCATTATTGGCGAAACAATGTCATTGCTGGCCCTACATCGCCGTTCTATGAGGCTGGCACAGCCAAAATTGCCGGTACGTTGTCAAGGCTGGTCCAACATCACCGTTCTAGTCGGCTGGCTCAGCCATTATTGGCGGTACATTGTCAAACTGGGCCATACTTGAGCCATGAACTGCCGATCTATCCCTAACATTGGGCCAACGTTCTGTGCTGCCTGGGCGTTTTATTGGCCCCTACACTGTCTTGGAGCAAACATTCCCTGTCAATTATCACTTTGTGCCCGTTCTTTTTCCAACGGCCCACCACTGCCGGGCCGCATAAACAGTCCACGTATACCGCATGAAGCCTTTCACACGCTGTTCCTCTTTGCTTTATACTGCGGCCAAGATCTGCGGTCATGATGACCGCTTTCACGTGAAGGTGAAGTTAGTGTGGGTATTCATTAGGCACATCCATTTTCTTTACACATCTTTCTCCTCATGAGTGGTCGTCGTTTTCATCTTGTGCGGGAACTTATTTGGCTTGCCTGGGTCTCTGCCTCGGGTGTGGTCGCTTCATCATGTATTTTGGGCCTAATAAAGGTATTCTTCACCGTTGCATCACAGTATCTATATTGGTTCTTGGATCGCTCCTGTCGTCAGTGACTTGTTATCAGGCAATATAGACAGACCTTTTCGGAAGGCTTCACTAAATCAGCTGTGACGCATTGTTGCACGTGTATGGATGACTTTTTTCAATTTTATGGACATCGACGTGGCATATCACGAAAGTGACGCTCTTGCAGTTTTATACCTGACGCGAAATGGTTTTAAACAGTTTGAGCTCACTCATGAATTGTTTTAGAATTGTGTAATCCTGTTCCTTGACGTTAAGGTATTTCTAAACAATAGGCGCTGTTGCTAGATGTCTTACCCGCGTGGTATTTTCTATTCCACAAAAGAAATACCCATTCTCAAACTATAAAGCTGCAATACTTCCCCCCGAACATTCGTAATTTCGCATTTTTGTAAATCCGCGCACGCAAACACGCGCGCGAACGTCGCCATGGGTAGCGCGAATGTGTATATATTTGAGCGTATATATACAGCATAATATGGAGGCGGAAATGTTGTAGGCCCGTGTGCTCAGATTTGGGTGCACGTTAAAGAACCCCAGGTGGTCTGAATTTCCAGAGCCCTCCACTACGGCGTCTCTCATAATCATACAGAGGTTTTGGGACGTTAAACCCCACATATCAATCAATCAATCAACAGCATACTCGTGCATTCGTCATGTGCGTGCATATATCTGCTTTCAACAGCATCTATGGCCAACACAGACAAGAGAGTGTTCAGAACCACGCGATCTTATTCATTAGAAACCTACTAACATGGGTCGACGAAACAAAAGGAAGGAGCACTTCTATTACAATTGAAACTATGGTTTGCCTTTTCTTAAAATACACTGGCACAGAAAAAAGCTATGTGATGTAACTTAGTGAACGGCATGAGTATTCGGATTTTGATGACACAATGGAAATCAGTGAGATACGTGCAGTCGCATCGTATTTCCCAAGCAAACTGATAAGGCCTTGGCTGTAGCAGTGTAGCCACTCAGCGCAGTAGTGCTGTCACCTTTTAGAGAGAACTGTACGCATGATCAGTTGCCTTCTTCAACCTCGAGCTCACTATACTGGTTCTTCAACTTGAGCCGTTCACAAAAGAGGCACGATGTTTGCACGCACAGCGCAACTATTCCTGTTGTTTCCCCAGTGAAATCTTTTATGCCTATTTGAAGAATGTGGTTCATGGTCTCCACCTTTTTGTCTTCGTTGAAGCAACGCAATGTGACGCCACAATCACGAAATTTTAGCGCAGCGCCACGCGAAAGTGCTGCGGTGACCCTGTTCGACGCAGCCATCTCTTTTTTTACCAGCTTTTCCAGCACACAGAGTGTTTTCTGGAATTACAATTAGAGGAACTACTGTTGGAAAAGTTCTTTTTTTTAGCATGCAAGTCACAATAAAACATCACATTGTTGCCTATAACTTCCATGTGAATGAGGAATCTCTGGCCTGGATTGAGCTTGTGGCATAATACTGGCCAGGCACTGAAATAGCCAAGATTTTTCGCAACAACGCGAAACGTTCTAGGGGCGAAGCAACTTAGGGTATAGGCTCTTCCGTTATGTGTTGTGCGTTGTCTAGCACAGCACATGCAACGTATACCCAATACACGTCATGATAGGGATGATGAAAAATACAGGTGTTCCAGGCCAAATATTTTATTTTTGCCATCACGGCACAGCACATGCATTGTGACTATGAGCTGATGACGATGAAAAATAGGTGCATTCCAGACCACACAGTGTCTTTCAACTATGAATGAAAACCATCGTTAAACTTATTTTGCAACGCGAAAAGTATGGGGACGAAGCCGACAAGAACCTGCTATTCACATGCAAGTGCACTCTGGGGTTCTAAACATGATGTCTGCTTGGCGTTCAGTATGTCAAAATACGTATCTTTTTTGTTTGTTTTACGGAGCTGCCATCTTCCCTCCTAATGTCTTTCCCCCACATTGCTTTTCCTTACCATTGTGATACCACCCTATATGATGCTATGTGTGGCTTTGCACTGTACCCTCTGTCCTCATCCAAGCGTACCTCTTTCCATCTTCCTTATCTTCACGTCACTCATTGTTCATAAATAACCATAACACAGCTTTGTAAAGTTCTCTCACTAGACATCGCTAAATCTACTCAAAGTCGCAGAAATCTGGGGGATCGTTAATCTTCACCTTTAGAAGTTGAACGCGATAGCGTTATCCTGTCCCTACAGCATACTTCAATTACTGAGTGCATGAAATCTTCTCGAACTTGCTATGCGCGTGCCCACAACTGTATACTGGTTGACCGCCTTTAAACCATGAGTTTATGCATTTCAACATTAGGAGTAGGCTCACGTGAAAAAAACTTATCTTGAGCAGCACAGCACAATGTACTTTTCACGAATATCGCAGTGACATTGTTAAATATGCTCTACAGCAGGCTGTGGTAAACAAAATTTCATTTTTATATGCGTTGCATAATTTTTTGTTACTAACATATGTTTGGTAAAGAAAGGCACACGAGACGGGACGAAAAACACAAGACATATGGTAGAGGTTTTAAAAAAAAAGCCACGTGATGAATACGCTGATATTATCGTGATATCACCATACGTGAACGAATATTCTTGCCTCTGAGAGCTCTTTATGAGTAACATGCTTTATGGTAGCGGTTTATCCCGACTGTATAAATTGAGGCGCATATTCCTTACGTTATGTACGCACCATATTATCTAAGAATTTTTAATTACTTTCTGATAGCGCTTTATAAATACTATGAGGGGGCGTTTGGGCTTAGTGGTATGACATACTCGAGAAGAAACGCCATTCTTAGAGCGCATGGTGCTCACAAAAAAACAAGCAAGGGTGCTACGCAGAATCACCCGAGCTCGTTTGGCAGACTAGTTTGCTCCGTGCTCGCTCCACGGCAGCCATGGCAAGAAGACAGTGTGGAGCGAGTGATACCAGCGTTGATAAAATGGATACAAGAACGCGCGTGTCATTTGTAACGGATGTGGGACATTTGCGGTGGTTATCAACGAAACACCCCATGTGAACACGTGAGTGCCGTCATTTCGTCAACATTTTAACAGCCCATTAGAGTCAGCGGGATTGTCACGCTATCTTTAGAGGATTTTTGTCTGTCCGGCACTCCGGTACGTTTTTGGGTATACCGAGTTGCCGGAGAGCGTCAAGCCAGACAGCGTTGAAACGACCTTTTTGCACTTTTAGCCCGTACCGCCCGAAATATGTCCCAAAAATACCCGCAAGGCCTTCACGGCCGTGGCCGCCGCATATGCGTATGAGCAAAGTAGAAAGTCTGCGTTTACTGACTAAATCTAAAAAAAATTGACAATGCCAATGAATTTATTGTTACAAAACGGAACTTCAAAACGGAATGTTTGTTACAAAAAAGAATGTTCGTTTTCTTTACTTGCGCCATGATTTGAACCTAACTATGAAGAAAACATCAGCATCACGGTGGTCAGCATCTGAATCGGCATCACGAGTTGCTAATGCAGGCGTTATGTGACTCATGCCTACTTTTTGTGTGCTCCTTTGTGGTATCGGTCACAGCGATCCATCCAATCTCGTTGAAGTGTCGGTGATTAGATTGATTGATATGTGGAGTTTAACGTCCGAAAACCACCATATGATTATGAGAGACGCCGTAGTGGAGGGCTCCGGAAATTTCGACCACCTGGTGTTCTTTATTGTGCACCCAAACCTGAGCACACGGGCTCACAACATTTACGCCTCCATCGGAAATGCAGCCGCCGCAGCCGGGATTCAATCCCATGACCGGCGGGTTAGCAGCCGACTACCTTAGCCACTACACCACCACAGCGGGGCTTGGTGATTTGTCGTTGTCGTGCCTGCATCAACGATGCCGTACAGCGTGTTTCACGACCAACTGCTGCTGCGAACTTCGCGATGGAACAAAATTTAAAATATGCATTTACTCTGAACTGCACCGCGGCGTGACCTCTAGATAAACAGCCTTCTTGATTTGGACGGAAAGGACTTCACTACATTCTACTGCTCGTTCAGATTTCAAAAAAGGAGACCTTGAAGATTTGATGGAAGCCTTGCTGATTTCTGAAGAGGTCGTGAGTGCTCAACAGGTTCGAGTTTTTGCTCGTGAGGCGCTGTGCATGACGTTGCGGTGTCTAGCCTACCCGAATCGTCTCTGTGAGCTGCAGCTCTTATTTGGGCACCACAGCGCGGTAATATCAAGTGTTGTGTCTAAAGTTTTAGCCCATATAGATTACTACTTCACGCACCTCCTTGCGGACCTTACAGAGCACAAGTGGCTCAATCTGCAATTACTGCAGCTGTTTTCTCAGGTAAGAAAGCGTACTGTTGCTGTTGCACTGCATGACTGCCTTTAGCGCTATTTTTATCCTTCGCCTCACTACATCTTTGTGTTTCGGTAGAGGTCATTAAATCCAATTAGTCATTATGAAGAGAAAGTAAGGATCTGGCTTTCTATTTTCATAGCACACCTAGCACAGTCATTCATTCCTTTACGCCGCCAAGGTTGTAGCAACAACATCATCTCCTAAGTAAACACATTTATTAATTTGCCGCCACAATGTATTACGTGATTTTATTGTCAATTACTATAATATTTTTAGCGTGATTTAAAAAAGCACAGGAGACATCCCCTTTATTTCCAACACTGTAAAGCTGTTATTTCTGTGAACCAGATACCTACTCTTTCAATATTTGCCTCCTCTTTATCATTAGTGCTCCAACGAAAATCTCTTGATGTAGTCAGTGTCGTAACAACTGTACTGTATTAATGCCTTATATATCAGTTTTTTTTCTCTTGCTATACCAATGCCCCTTGACCTATTTCTAAGACTTTTCTGCCCAACGAGACAATTTCTAATTTGATTTACAGCTTTGTTTATTCAGTGTCGAAAGAAAAATGAGTTTCATTAAAACTAAAAGATCTCTGTGTTGTGCCGATGAGCAGCCTGCCTTCCAAGGTTAGACCAATCGCTCTGTATAACAGGCTGTTCTGTTTCAGCTGTTGTGTTCTTTATTTTTTCTGTCACCTCTTTTAACTTTTCATCTTTGCTAGTATTGTATAACTCTACCACGTTCACTATTTTTTCCTTTTAATCTCTTTATTCTATTTCTTTTTTTCCGTTGCACTTTTGTTCCGTTTCACGAAATACAGATGTTATTTTGCTATAGACTTGTTCTTATATAGCACGTTTGTTTTGTTGTTCTGTATTATTCATTTTGAAACCAGCTCCCCTCTTTAATGCTTCGGTGATTGAGGGTAACGAAAATAAAGAAATAAATTAGAAGAACACTGCTTCTTGCAAACAGTCGAGAGCGTCGTCAATTCTGGGGAGCGGGCCCCACCACGATGGTCTAGTGGCTAAGGTACTCGACCGCTGACCCACAGGTCGCGGCATCAAATTCCGGTTGCAACGGCTGCATTTCCGATAAAGGCAGAAATGTTGTAGGCCCGTGTGCTCAGATTTGGGTGCACGCTAAAGAGCCCCAGGTGGTCAAAAGTTCCAGAGCCCTCCACTACAGCGTCTCTCATAATCATTTGGTAGTTTTGGGACGTTAAACCCCACATATTTTTCATCAAGTCAAGTCTGGGGAGCTGATAAACATTTTCGTGCATAATCTTGTAATCTTGTTAAGGCGCCTGTAATCAACGCCGAATCAGATGCTCCCGTCCTTTTTTTTATCATTATCACTGGGGAGGTCCACGGACTCTTGGCCTGCTATATGACGCCACAAATGAGCCTGTGAGAGACTTGATTGTCAATAACTTGGCGTTCAGCGTAAGAGACCCGGTATGAACGCTGACGCAATGGTGCTTAGGTGCCGGTGTCAACACTATGAATAATTGCAGATGTTCTGCCCAGATTGGTTTGTTTGAAGTCGAAAGATATCTGGAAGCGGTGCAAAAGTGGCAAAAGTTGCGTTCGTTGAACAACAGGCAGGTCCGCATCAATAGATAGAAAAAAGGCGTGTAGAAAAGAGGTGGCGGACTTGAGAGCGCGAGTAATACTGGCTATCTGAAGGCTTGTTGCGTGATTGAGCATTTGACTGGTACAAACCAAATCAATTTCTTCATGGCGACCGATGCATTCGCCACAGAATAATGTTACTTGTACTGAAAAAAGATTTGTGCCATAAATGATTGCGCAAGTGTTTTCGACCATCAGAAGAGGAAAAGGTAGAACTTTTTTCGAGAAGTGAAGTCTTCTCATGTCGTGAACATGACGTTCAAAAAAGCGGCACGGTCGCAGGAGATTGGCACAATAATAAAAAACAAAGGTGGGATATCTGTGTCCGCAGCGACTAAAACACGAGAAATGGAAGGCTCATTAGATTTTGTCGGAGAGCGATGATAATTCTAGTTTGGACCGTGCACAATCGACAACCGCGTGATGTGTCAAAAGGAACTTCCAGCCTAATATGACGTCGTGCGAGCAGTGTGGAAACAAAATGAATTCGACCACGTACACAACGTCCTGGATCAGTAGCCAAGTCGTGAGCGTTATACTAGTGTTTACGTGATGCGATGTTGCCGTACGCAGGGAGAGACCATGCAGAAAGTGGAATCGTAACTTTTTTTTAAACTTGTGACGCATTGATTCGCTCAATACAGACACGGAGGCTTGAACTGCACCACCTTCAATGCTTGAACTGCACCACCTTCAATAAAGACAGTTATTTGATTAGTGGGTTGAGAACGAGGCTTCGTAGAGTTTGACGGGGGCGCAGTTACTGCCTCCGGAATTGCGATGGTCAGTTATCCATTTGGGCAGGTGGTGTCCGCCGAAGCATCGGTGAAAGTGAACGATGGCGTGGGGAAGGCGACCGGCGCGTGTTGAAGGCGTGGTGTCTCGGCGAAAAAGTGCCTTCTGCCGCATGAAGTGGCAGTGTCTGTGGTGGTTTTCTGTGGGCGTAGCCATAAGTTTCATCAATGGTACCTGAATGAGGGACTTGTCGGCGACAAAACCGCTCAACATGGTCAGCCCGACGACAGTAGTAACAGATGGGTCCGTTATCTGATGTGCGCCAACGGTTGTTGAGAAGCGTTGAAAAACGGCGGTAAATGGGAACATGCGAGCCTGCCGGTACGAGCGTTGCGTAGAAGGTGCTCGTTTAGCGGGCGGAATCGACGACCTTTGAAAGCGCATGTGCCTGTCTTCGCTCGACGTCAGCTTAAGTCAGGTGAGCGTACACCGGTATTGGCTGGTACGTGAAAGTCCTCGCAGACTTGCTCTTCGATGGTTTGGCATAGCGACGAGGCCAACCCAAGAGTATTGCTGGGAAGGAAGGGCGCAAGGAACAACTGGCGTGTCCCTTCATCTCGGGTGAAGTGCGGGATTTGCGGTGTCAATACCGTCTGTTCAGGAGAGGTCGACCCAACGGCCAATGCTCACGCGCTGGACGTGTTGAAAGTAGGGCATCGAGTTGAATTGCACTGTTTGTGCAACTCATCGTAACTTTGGCAGTGTTGGGTAACTTACGCAACTGTTTGCGCGTCTTTCGCACCAGCATGTGGAAGGCATCGTTCTAGATGCCCTTCATATTTAGTTTTACCTAGGCGCTTTCCGACATGACAGGATTGAAGTGACGGCAGAGGCCTGTGACGCCATTGATGTAGGACGTGTAATCCTCCCCAGACAGCTGTGTGCGATCCCGCAAGTGCTGGTCGGCGCGGCGCTCGCGCACTGTCAGGTGGCCAAACACGTTCGCGAAAGTAGTCTTGAAAGTGGCCCAGTCGGTAAGCTCAGCTTTGCTGTTGTTGAACCACAGTTCCACTACTCCACTGATGTAAAAGTTGACGAGGCTAAGTTTGTTGCTTTCGTCCCACCTATTATTGACGCTTATTCACTCGAACAAAATAGCCAGTCCTCAATGCCCTGCCCATCGGTGCCGCTGAAGATGACTGGATCTCGCTTTCTCGGGACGACGATAGTTATAGCGCGAGAACAAAACGACGACACAAAGACAAGAAGGACACGAAGGACACGTCCTGCTTGTCTCCGTGTCGTCGTTTTGTTCTCGCGCTATAGCTATTGTCATGTCATACCAACTAGCCCGAGCTACCACACTTCTCTCGGGACAGCGGGCAGCTGCGAATGTAGGAGCGGTCTGCAGTGCAGTGTTGGTGGGGATCGTTGATGGCGAAAGTAGAGTTTCGTTGTGAAGTTTCAGGATGTGAAAGGAATTTATCTCTCACCACCATTGGATAGTACGCTTTTAGCGGAGCGCCGAAGACAAGCTTACTGGAAAAACGCAGAGGTTAAACTGACCAGCTGTCAAGCGGAGTGAGCGCGAGCAGCAACCACACTCTGCCTCCTTTTCTTTCGCTGGTGTTCCTGCCTGTGCCATGTATGAATGCGACAACCGTTAATTATTCTGATATGAATTCTGTACTAATTACCATTATTGAGCTTTTCATATTTAGAGAAGAAATTAAAAGCCATTCTTTATCTGAAAATACCTTTGTCACCTTCTATCTTATATTGTTGAAAGCATTCGTTGTTGTTGTGGTGTGAAAGCTTCTTACTTTCCCATACTAATGTTGGCCCAGGGCAAGTTAAGTATATGATGATGAGAGCACTTTCGCATTGGTGCGCATTATAGATAGATAGATAGATAGATAGATAGATAGTTTCGTAAGCTAGAGATGTGTGTTCCAATAAATGGAAGAAGATGGCGCAGCCATGGCGTTGCTCTCATTTCTTTACATTTGGTGCCGAAACCTGAGAGGATCGCCGGAGGTGAGACGGAGCAGACTTTACAAATTTCGACCACAGTCGTAGCCTGGAAAACTTCTGTGAAGCCGCCGTGGGCGAAGCTGATGTACGAGGCCTAATCCTACCAGTGACCAAGATCGTGAGGGATGACGCCTCGTCGATTATTGCATCTTCGTTTTGCGAATCATCTCTAATGAATGCCATGTAGGCTCCGACTGCACCTCGCGGCATGGACGACCAGGTATTTCTGCTGTTTCCGACACTGGATCATTGAGGCCCTAAACAAAAGGCTGAGTCAAATACGCTAGGCCGTCAGGCAAGTCATTGCAGACATCGAACATCTTCGGCAATTGGATCGCCAACCAATATGAGAGTTACGTAGTATTCACTCAGTATTTATTGAGCAATACTATCAACTCAGATACTTTTACAAAAAGCAGAGAATACAGTTTATATCAATTGTTTGGAACTAGATATTGTGAAAACTGACGTTCATGAGCGCCGATTATTCTAGCGAAGGTTAAAACCGAATATGAGATCGCCGACGCATTAAACGCATGGCAGGCTCATTTGGCATTAATAAGGCAAGACATTAAAATGGAAGCAAAAAAAATACAAAGTCTGCATCTGCGTCACTACCACCATGACGAAGCCTATTGAACAGCGGTCTTTGTAACACAGATGCCAGATGAGCCAGCCTCATGAAACATTCCTGAGCGTGTTGGAGGACAACCAATTAGGAGGTTCACTGAAGAACGAGCATCGAAGGAGCCCCCACAGAACAACCGCTACTTACATAGATCTGGCCCACGTCTTTAGTAGTAAATGTCGTCAGCGTGCAATGCCTATGAAACAATTTACAAGTCGTCTACAACTCCGGTATTCAAAGTGGAAGGCAATTTTATTATTAAGAAACAGGAAGACTTTAAAGACCCAACTGGCCACTCACAAGATGTTATGGACGCGTCCAAGAGAAGCCTTGGTTCTTCTATTTCTTTACGCACTAGAACGCAGATGCAGCAGTGATATATACGATATCACTGCTGCATTTGCTGTAAAATATACTGTTCATACGCTTATCAGGGGGCTATTGCTTGTTTTCTCTTTCGCATTTCTCCGAAAGACCCAGATGTACAAGGAAGCCCAGATCGTAGACTGGAGGCAGCTCTGGTATTCTAAGGAAATTCAAGCCTCCTTGTCTGGTACAATCGCTGAAGCTGTAAAACGAAGACTTCCTCACACGCCCTTGTGCATGAACACTTTTGCTGTTTTCCAGTCTTCATCTTCAGGTACTGCCTAATGTCTCGTACAGCACACTGAGCATGGCTATTCGCAGATGGGCGGTAAGGGAAACAATCTCGCTCTTGCTGCCATATTAGCTCACCGAATTTGTAGGCTTTGTGTTTCAAAAGGTATGGCCATTGTTACGCACCCTTGTCTTCGTATTTCGGAAACATTCTGCCTCTAGTAGGCACATGATGCTGTTAGCGTCTTCCGTTCCATTGATCTATAGCGATAAGAAATGCCTGTGTCTTCAAGAACTCTTCGCCTTCTTTTGGAGCTTTGCAAAGTCAAGGTGAATAATATGAAATGAGATGAGACATTAGCGTGCCTGTTGTTGTCACATGTCCGTGAACTACTTGAACTTGGCTTTATGTCTGCTGGCCGTGGCGACATACGCTCATGGAGTTTCAGTGGTGACTGCTGTAATCCTGGGCCGTGCGTCGTCGATTTATGTAGTTGTAGGTAGTCACCTCTCGTTTAGTTCTTGGAATGTTCTTTAGATATCGCTACTTGTACATGATGAAAATATGATGGCGGTACTTGAAGTGTTCACGAGATGGACGCACGGACGTGCGAATAGATGGATGGACGAACAGACACGTCTACTGACGAACAGAAACAGACGAATAGACAGACAAACCAATGGACGGATGGACGTATGCGGCCAGCGAACGGACAATTCATGGTTTGCCAATGAAACCTTCCGAAGCTTCGCCCCACTCATCATCAATCATTCCATATATAAGCTGTGGTTCTTTTTAAGTCTTCTTTGATACGTGTTTTCCTAAATCACTTGATAAATTTACCGTGTATATGTCAAATTTTGTCGTGTTCGCCTGAATCTGCAGTTTTGTCGTAAAAACGCAATAACTTACATTTTGTTGGCGTCTGCCATTCCAGGCGCATTGACCTATAGCGAGAACCGAAATAAATGTGTTCTTTTGGTACCTTCAAAGAGGTTTGAAGGACTGATTTGCTTATTGTTGTCAACTGCCATTTATACCAGATGCCTGTGCAGTGCACTATGTATCAGTGAAGAGTGCAGTTACATGTTTTATTGACGAGATTGATCATCTGCAGATAACTTACTCCTCTGGCGATGCTTGTTATAGGTTGCGTCAATGTTTGATCTGTGAGTCAGGTGAGCCATCGTGTTTATTCTGTAAAAAGGTAGGTTTTGTACCTTTTGGGTTCATTCAAAAGTACTGCTCAACTGTCAGTCTTGAAGCATTTTACTTGCAGTGCTGCTTTTCTCAGTGTAATTTCCTTATTATCTAGAATGTCATGAAATCTGTAGTTACATCTTACTGCTTTACTGAACACAAGACTGCAGTGATCACAAATTTAGTCACTCTGTGAAACTTTCGTTAACCTCCGGCGCGAAACCTTGAGCAGCGAAGCAATTCGCTCTTTTTATGTACGTCAGCACCTCTTTGACTGAACTTTTTCGGGCTTTTTGTAATAAAGTGAACGTGACCTCTTGAGATAGATCGCTCGCAACGATATCTTCATTGACTTGGGGTGAATGTCTAAACACGGGTGTCAAATGAGGCATCTCTCTTGAAGTGTCCTCTGTACCTAGTATTTAAGACAATTTCAGATAAGTATCACACGTAAGGGGCATCACATGGTTCTACAAAATATTGTCACCCGTGCTTGAGGCTTTATTCAGGTCTGTTCCGGTTACACCCTCAACAACTCAACGATTGGCGCAGCCTGTGCTGCAATGCATGAAAAGCTTTACGACTGTTTAACGTCATTCCATAAAGATCACGCGTAAGACGCGAACAGCTGAGCTTATATGAGAGCTTATACGAGCACTAGCAATTAGAGTCGATTATCTTGTGCCACATGTATGAAAATGTACGCATGTCACCAAGATCAGATTACTCGACAGGCCGACGGCTGCTCACGAGGCTATTACCATCTAACTTGTGTAGCTTGTTTTGTGTCTTTTCTTTTTTGGGGCACAGGTTCAGTGACATAAAAAATTGGCACTGAACGCACAGACTGCTGCCTTTGTCATCCTCGTGACCACAAGGCAATGTGTTAGGAGAATTGAAATGATCTATGCACTAATTTCGCTAAACACAAACGCCTTAGCATTTGCCCTAATAGCACTTCAGCCGCATAATTTAAGTAATGTTCGTACAAATGGATAGTTTATTTGTAGTCTAGTTGCAAGGATATTTCACTCTACATATAAAACTGTACAAAATAAAACGTTAAAATAGCAAACTTTGCGGCAGAATTCGTTATCACGCTTTGAAAAAATTGCAGGCTTTGAGCTTCCTCTTTCAAGGTGAGAAATGTGAAGCTAGATCAATTGAGCGGCGTTCTATAATTGCAAAAAGGCAGCCTGGCCGCAAAGGCAAAGCACTGAACGCGATAGCAACAATTTGGAAGGTCACGCGCAGAATGGCAAGCAGATCAAAACATGCGCCATGCTTCTGATGCACAAAAGGCACACAAAAGGTACTCATAGGAATAGACGATCGCGAATAAGTGTCTCAGTTGTGACTTCGCTGTGTCTCAAAATCACGCCATTTCGCAAACGGAGGCTGTGAAACGATTGCAGGGGACCTTCCTCCGCCCGCTAACTACAACAGAATTGTTCCGGTGACAGCCCAAGGCCGGCCAAGACATACGACTGTTTCCACCGCGAGATAAGCATGCGGATTAGCATCGCCCCTGCTCCCTCTCCACGGCCAAAATACGCGTCAGAGATGAGAGCACGCGCCATGACATTGCTACGATGTGGCGACGCGTGCTCATTGTGCCATCTTGCTAGTAATGTTGAAAAGACGACAGTTTCCCACGAAATGCCCGTCACCAGGAAATAGCAGGAAGTGAATTTGAGTAGCTCGCCGTTAGCATGTGGCTGGATTTATGCGGGTGTTCGAGAGTGTTGTGGCGTAGCGCTGCTACGTTAAGAGCCACAGTTCTGAACGCCCAGTCGCGTGCAGAATAAGTTTTTCTTCTCGAGTATTTTTGTTTTCTTTCTGGAATTTACACAAGAAGCTGATCAGAATGTGCGGTGTTTTGTGGCACAAGGGCCATTTAATGGCCTAGAAACACCAAGTCATGAAAAGGTTGATATGGACATTGCTTGTGGTAGGCGGCGTTATAAGGGCCCTAATATCTATAGCAATTAAAAGGGTATGGCATATAAGTGATATAATCAAGAAAGTAACATTCTAGTGAAAATCAATTTCAAGATGTGATAATAAAACAACGATGGAGCTTAGTCACATCTGCACATGAGCCTCGTCGAAGCCCTTAAAACAAAAGGCTGCAAGGTATGTGCCTTGTTTAATGTAGCCACCACAGAAAACACCTCTCTTCAGAGGTCATGCTGTTGCCTGCCTGGCTATATTACATCAAAATATCCACATCTCTTAAAAATGCTAACAATAATTGCTCCATGAAACGTGGATCCATGCCGATGAACATCGATGGGTAAAATGGTATTTGCTGTCGGGGGGGACAATGGGAAGTGGCATTTTTAAGCATGTTTGATTCTTGTCATTAGAATAAAATGTGAAGCAGAGTTTGTGTTTTACCACATCTCTCACGCAAGGGTGGATTGCCGCCGAACCAAATGCCTCAGTGTTTACAGTGATGTGCGTAACTGGCACTTCTGTGCGACGTGATTTTGAAACTGGCAGGCCACGGCCAAGCTGTGGCTACTCAAGGTGTAGTTTAGTTTCTGTTTGTCTATCTCGTGTGCTCTGCCAATGAGCAGCAAGCTTTCGTTCAAAGAAAACTGTTAGGTCAAGAGCAAGACATTGATGTATTGGCTGCAGTTTTGTTGGCAGATGAAAATAGTGGGTTCATCAGCACGTTTTTTTGTAACTGACTGTGCCGTAGCACGCCTTCATAGAGGAATAAAACAGAAAGAAGGGAGCATTATCTCACGCAAGTGAAGCCTACCGTCTTTGCGCAACATTTGATCAAAAGGCTTTAGCATGAGGTACATTTTACTAATCTCGGCGACAATTAAGTTTATTGCGATAGCAACTATATGGATATTCCTGGCTGGCTTTCGCCGCCGAGAATGTCATATGGCTGGCTTTCATCGCGGAGAATGGGCATCGATGCCATGCACCGTATATATATATGCGTACTTTTACATATGGAAACGCAACAAATAAAAAAAGTCAGAAAAATGAATCCGGCGTGCGGAATTAAGCAAGGGACCTCCGCTTCGCGAATGCGAGGCGTTACTACTGAACCACAAAGGGGTACCTCCTTCAACGTTCAAACGGCAAGCTATTTATATCTAGCACCTACCGCTGTTGGCGGAAACTTCGGGGGGCAACTATCGTGTTTTCGGCATTATCAGCAAGTTGAAACAACGAGCACGCGGCGTCTTAGCGGCAGCTCTCATCTCTCATGCGTAATTTGGCTCGTGGAGAGGAGGAGAGTAGATGATCTCTCGCGTGCTTTTAACTCCCGGTTGGGAGACTTGTATGTCTTAGGTGGCTATGGGCTTGCACTGGAACGATTCAGTTTAAGTTACCGGGCCCACAAAGGCCACTGCAATCATTGCACAGCCTTCGTTTGCGAAAAGGGCGCGCTTTTTGACACAGCAAAGTGACAATTGAGACATTTATTCGCGTTCATCTATACCTGTGATTACGTTTCCTGTGTCATTTGTGCGTGAGAAACGAGGGGGACGTCTCAATCTGCTTGCCATTCTGCGCGTTGCCTTCCAATTTGGTGCTATCGCGTTCATTGCTTCGCTTTTGCGGCATTGCTGAAACTTTCTTGAACTTCCTGCATGAGACCGCCCGTCTGCGCTGAACCAGCACTGTTTGACTAAAAGATACTAAGTGTCATTCCCTGAAGTCTCTGCAACTTTTGTTGCTCGCGCGTTCTTGCAGGAAAAGGTAGTGAGTTGGGCCCGCACTGCTGGCATCAAAATGACTTCGCTAGCCATTTTTGGCTGCGTGCCGTCATTCTCCCTCTTTTTTTATTCAGTGGCCATGCGCCCAGCAAACACGTTTTTTTTAGGGTGTAGACCGTCTAGTAGTGAGTACAGCGAGACAAAGATTGAGTTGTTTTAAGAGCTTTGAGTGCTTTTACCATGCTCAGGGAATCGATGTATATTAGTGGACTTTCAAATTTTAGGGGCGAAGCTCCTTATGGCGTGGCTTGTGCATTTATCGTAGTACGTAACCACCAGTGGCACATACCCGAAGTAGCGTCCCTTAAGATTTTGACCTCCAAGGTGGTTCCGGTGAGGGATTTCTTCTGTGCGTTGCTGAACAATGAAAGATAGTGCTCAATGCACATGTTAATGGCTGCTAAGGGGGAATGAGAGACAGGAGCATTCGGCCTTTAGGTAACGCGCACGCTGCGATCCCCATTAGTAGCTACTGGCATGTACATTGAGCACGATCTGACAAGAAAGGGTAGCGACGTTATATTCGCTGGGTGTATCCTCCTTGGTTTTAGAAAGGTTTAGCGAGCTTTGGGCTGCATAGCCATGAATACAGTGAACTAGTATATACCATGAACTCGGGGTGGTTAAAGGTGGGTAGTAAACCCGAAGCGCAAGCCGTACGAAAGTGTGCATGTGCAAGCTCCCGTTAGATTCTTGAAATGTCCGCTGGATGGCGGTGCTTCTATATAGAGAATATATGATGAAAAGATGCGAGATGGTGGTACTTGAAGTGCTGAATAGATGGATGAACGGACAGACAGATGCATGGATGGACGCATGAACGGATGCAGGCGCGGATGCATGGACGAACGCAGGGACGGATGCACGAACAGACGCGCGAACAGACGGATGCACGAACAGACGCGCGAACGGACGGGTGGATGGACGCATGAACGGTTACACAGACGTACGCAGGAACGGACGGAAGCAAGAACGAATGGACGGACGAATGGTTCGCCCCACTCCCCATCATTCACTCCATGGATATGCTGCCATTTTTTTGTTCTCTAATGTGTTTACCGGCCGCAAGTATCGTATAAGTTTGTGTTGCGAAAATACATGTGTTCGTACTCAAAACACCGACTTCTGAAAAAGGAGGCTCGGCTGATCGTAGGAGATAGATGTGCGAGTTTTTACGGTTATAGTAAACGATTCTTCACCTGAGTATCTATGCTTCAGCTCAAAGAGGTATGTACGAGTATGTGAAATGGGCGTGTGCTTGGTTAATTCTACGAAGATTATATGCAGGCTTTGAGCTGCGACTTCCAAGGCGGGGCATTTGAAGCAGGATCAGTCGAATGGTGTTCAATTATTCAAATAAACTCTGCGGAAACACCAAGGTGGCAGAACGCTTTAGAAAGGGAAAAAAGGCAACCAGAAGTTTTCAGCACATTGCCACAAGTAAGTTTATACGGACTACTCCGAAAGAAAAAACATCTTAGTTGCTGAAATTGCCTTCCTGGACCCGGGTACCGCACGTGCGTTTCTTCAGCTGGACCCCTAACACGAAGTGGTTATGGCTGTTTCATCGCCGGGCGATTGTCAAACAGGACCGAACTGGGCATATCAGTGATGTTGAAGTGTACGGGTCGTTAGTTGTTCTCATTCTTCTTGAGGAAGGATACAAAAGATCGGTAGAATCTCTGCAAATACAGCATCCACTAGTTTGAGTCAACGTAAGAGTCTTTTGCGGGGCTAGCGCGAAAATCACCGGCGAAAGACGAATGCCTTGGTGATCGGTAGTGTCGAGCATTTTCAATGCGCTTGGAGTCCCATACTGATAGGGTATCGCCCCGTAATCTAGACACATTAGAATGAGGCTTCTCTACAAATGTTCACACTTCACTAGCCACGGTAAAAATTGTAGAAGAACTAACAGACATTGATGCCAGAGAAGCTTAGGGTGTGTTATTGAACGAAATTGTAAATTGAAAAAAAAAGCTAACAAAGGGATAACGTGCCACCTGCAAAATCCGAACCAGAGATCTTCGAATAACATTTTGTATGCTCTACAACTGAGTTACGGTGGCGTTCATCTCCCCGTCCACTTTATGAATATATATGTGCATGCAAACGTGGGAGCGCCAGTCAGCACCACCTGTAAGTCAGCGCCATCGTAATGGTTCATAAAAGCCATTATGGCTTGTATGAAAAACATCTTTTTACCGGTTGTTTGTCACGTTGTATGTTAGCACAAGATAACAGCTCACCATTGCTTATGTTGGTGTCTCTTAGTTCTTCCAAATATTGTGTCTAGTAAAAAAAAAAAGAAGTTAGCAGACCCCACGTACAGTGGGAATCAGTAATATGCGAATCACGAATAAGAAAGGTTGATATGTCACTTTGAAATCAGAACAACGTTACGAGGTAGAGGTCACTGATGCCGTACATGACTTTTCTGTCATGATTAACATGTCTGGATGTGTCGTTTACATTCGTCACCTTTTCACGTTGCGTGACAAAAAATTTAGTACATGTGGAGCTAGCAAAATGGCCGCGAGCACGCTATTAGCATGGTATGTCATGTTCTTGCATGACACGCGTGTCAGAGTTAATATCTTTGCACCACTCATATATTTCGCCTTCCATTGACGTCACTTAACACAAAATTCGGTGTATGTGGAGCTAGAAAAACGGCCGCGAGCGCATAATGAAAGGCCCCATATACTTCAATGTAGCGTTTACAAGCGCACACGCTGGGCACAGCGACACTACGTTAGCAAAACACGATAACTCTACAGTCTGACGCAAGGCGCGACCGGCACTACCAGCGTCCATCGGCACAGCCCGACAGCAACCGGCGCGTAATTCGCGCCGTTGCGTTACACAGACAACACTGCATCTCTCTCTTTTCGTGGCGGAGGGATGCCGGATGCGCTGAAACGCGTATGCTTCAAAGCAACGAAGCGCGGCGTGCGTCTGCGAGTATTTGTCAAAACCGGCGCCTGGCGTCGCAACACCGGCATGACGCGACGAAATGAACGCTGTCGAGCAAGCGCATCGCCTCACGTCGAAATGTATTGACTGTGGCATGTAGTAATGTTCCCACATGACATGCATCTAAACATTATCATGTTTGAATCAATGACATACCTTCGTCATCTATTGACGTCATGTAGTACAAATTTGACATGTGTGAAGCTAGCAAAAGAGCCTCGAGTGCATCATGAGTGTTGAGTGTAGTCACGTTGTTACATGACACGCATGTCATGATTGTCATATTTTGATGTGTCATTTACCTATGTCGTCAATTTGCGTCGCGTAACACCAAGTTTGTTGGTGTGAAACTAGCGAAACGGCGCGAGTGCATCATGAGGGTAGCAAGTAGTGATGTGAGGCGCGAGTGCATCATGAGGGTCGCAAGTAGTGATGTGACCTGAGACCTGAGAGGTGGCCTGAAACTTGAGAGGTGTACGAGTGTCTCCTATAGCACTGAGGTGGAAGAACGTGAGTGCGCACTCAGCCTAAAGATTGAACTATCGGAACAGAAAGCTGAGGCAATACAGCAGAAGATTCAGCCATCCGCAACTGTAGCGCATGAGGATTGCGATGAAAAAATTTGAACCGTATAGAAGGCTATCACGTATAAAGACAGCAGCAGATTCGATAATCAACCAAACTTGAGTGCTGCGAAAGATTCTGCACTGAGTAAAGAGGCCGACAAAGGCCAGAGCGTGTGTGACAAGGTGTTGCGCCAGTTAGATGCTAGCGAAACAGATAGAATAGCTGTACACAGGCTGGTACAAACCTCAACTGAGGTGGTCGCCACGGTGGGTCTTGCAAATGAGGTCCAAGAGGGCGAGCACACCGGAGAAAGCTCAGAAGCAGTGAATGTAGAGAGCGACGGTAACAGTGCAGTTGCAGATAGCGCCCAGGAATGTGAGCGAGATTGTTCAGAGGGAAACAGCTGCATTGTTGCAATTTGTCTTGAGCTGTCCGCCTGTGTAAAGTGCGAAAGAGATGATTTTGTCGAAAATTATTTAGACTGCGTGGGTGAGACAGCTGATGAAACCTGTGAGAGGGTTCACGAGTGTGAGATGCAATGGGGAGGCTCGGAAACAAGCCGCAAGCAGCCGCTGTGGTCTAGTGGCTAAGGTACTCGGCTGCTGATCCGCAGGTCGTGGGATCGAATCCCGCCTGTGGCGGCTGCATTTCTAATAGAGGCGAAAATGTTGAAGGCCCATGTACTCAGATTTGGGTGCACGTTAAAGAACCCCAGGTGGTCGAAATCTTCAGAGCCCTCCACTACGGCGTCTGCCATAATCATGTGGTGGTTTGGGGACGTTAAACCCTACATATCTATCCATCTTAACAAGCCGGAAGAAGTGGCACACACGCAAGAGACGTCAGAAAGCCGCGCGAGAGAAAGAAGGTACTTTTCGGGTAAAAGAAGGTGCAAAACCTTTGAGCCTAGCTAGCGAGAGTATGAGTTCAGTATTGACTTCAAATTCGGTTTTCATGCATCCGAGCCACCGGTCGAAAAGTAAAAAGAAAGCAGTAATGCAATCACGTGGAAAGAGCAAGTCTCGCGGTCCTCTTCACGGCAGTCTTATGGGTTGCCTTTGAACGGTAATACCACTGAAGACTCAACCCGCGACCAATTTCAAAGCAATGAGGGAAAGGTCGGTCGCAAACGTCGCCATAAAAAGAAGTGAGAACGCACAACAAAACAGAGATGAAAAAAGTGGCACAGTGCCAGGCGAATGAAAGAAGGCTAGCTCATTGGACAGTTCAACGAGGAGGCCTTTGTATCGTGCAGTAATGTACAAGCGATGAAATGGCAGGTCGCAGCGCGCATTCTCGCGACAGAATTCGCGACAGAGGTTTAAGGCTTTGCGTAGACAAGAGTGTAGAAGGGGTCCTAGGAAAAAGGCCACACTAATGAAGCACCACGCGGGTGCAAGCCCAAAGAGACCATCATCACTCTTTTCTGCATATCGCTGGTGCCCCCTCCGCCAGACTCGCAGGAACAGGCCGAATTCACAAATCACGCGCGACTGTGCAGTTCCGTTTTTTTGCTCGTGCACATTGCTGTCTCAGGCATTTTCATAATCAAAGATCACGACCCCCGCGTGTACGATTGAACAGTAAGGAACAGCTGTAAGCTGGAGAGAGGGACAGAGGAATTTACTGGGAAGCATGTTTGTTTGCTTACTTTTGGTCTTGAAGTAATTTTTCTTTGTCATCTCCACAGCAAGTTTGTTTGGATACAGTTTTTCACTTTTGTGTTTCATTTATTAATCAATGAGCAACATCTGTTAGCCGACTGCGTGCAATGAGTTTTTCATTTGTGTAAGAACGTGTTAGTCGTGAATGAAAATTTGTACGCCCGCTAGCGTTGAAGGCACGGTAGCGTTGCGGAGCGGAGCCGGAGTTTGTATGCTTTGTGCCCTTTTGTTGTGTAGCGCGAAATCGTATACCGGAATAAAAGAGTAAATGAGAATTCTAAAGAACCTTTGAAAATAAAAACAAATCAAATGAGTGCTAATATTTGAGAAATATGTGATACAATGCTTATAGCGCAAAATTTACGCACGTTTTGTTAGGTGCTCCTGAAGTTTATAGCATCTACAGTTGTTTTCATTGTGCACGTGACGCTTTTTGAAAACATTTACGTTCAGACTCGTGTTTATTGATGCCTAGGTTATATGCATATTACCTATGGGTAAGTATGTGTTAGTATATACTAGCGCTCTTTGGATGAGAGTAGAATGTCGTGCTAGGGCGCATAGCTTAGTCCTGTGCGTTCTTTAAAAACATGGGCTGACATGAGACTACATTCAACAAATGAGCGTGTCGGTATGCGAGGTTTATTCAGTTTGTCATTTTAGTGCGTGCTTGTGGATCATGTGAGCTCTTGAGCTAAGAGTTGCGCTTTACCATACGTTAACGTTAGGGACACGTTTCAGGTAACTATAAGACGCAGTTTGATCTGTTTCGTTGACATCACAGTGTCCTATAAGTAGGTACTCTTGACTACACCTTGAAAATATGTAATGAAAGAATAGTGAGAGCGCATCGATGCCATGTGTAGATACAGGCAGCATTCCTGACAAACCATTGTAGTTAGTTGTGTTTCGTGAAGTTAGTCATGAAGTTAGCAGATGTAAGTTACAACTTACTATAGTGCGGATGGCAAAAAAAAGCTAGTTTTGAAAGAGTGTGTTTATGGTTATATGGGGCCCAATTGTATTTGCCTTTGTGTGCTTCTCTCACACGGCAAATTGTTCAATCTTTAGTAAGAATCTCCACATTCATAATTGTTGTAAATTTGGCGACAAAAAATTTTGTCAAAATTGTAGAGCATTATTTGTTTGTGTTTTCAGAAGCCTGGAGGGTTTTAAGCAAGTCCAATTCACTTTACTGCAGCATGGTATTGTGTTGTGGGGTTCGTTTTGCTGTTGTCAGTCATTGTGAGGTGGTTTGGGAGTTGTTTGCTAGTTCGCTGATTGAGGTTCAAAGCCAGGCCAATGACCTCGTGACCAGCCATTTTCTTCGTGTCCAGCGGTTGCGAGCGCTAGCTAGCCGAGATTTTTCGGGTGGCGGAGAAGCTGTTACGTTTTGCCCAGCGATTCGTCTTGGCAGATGCCATTGTGCGTCAGCAGCGGTCTGTGGCTGCTTTCAGGTACCGGCTTCCAGAGCCCTCTCGAACAGGGCAGTTCAAACGCTCGGTCCCTGAGAGCGGCTTCGTTGACGTCTTCCCACGCTTCCGGACTGACAATGCTTTGCGATGGCCTCGCGTAGATGACAACAGCCAAGTCGAGTGGTTGACTTATTGAGACCAGCCATAGTGGCGCCGTCTCACGCTGTTCGAGCCCCTTCAATAAATGGTTTGTCTAGCGAAACTTTCATTGAGACTTAATCACTACGTGGAACCTCTACAACACAGCGTCTTGCAGACTGGGCGCCGAAGGGGTTGAAAGCCTTCCTAGCAGACCAGCTTACGCACAATGGTTCTGCCCAGACGAATTGCCGGGCCAAACGTAACAGGCCCCACTGTCTCTTGATTAAGTATTCGGGACAAGAAAGTGCCTATTCGAACACTAAATATCTGACTTGAGGCGTAACCTTCAATGTGGTGATCATTCTACCCTGTACACCTGAATTGAAGAAGTCTCACAGTATTTCCTTGCGTTATGTGGAGTGATAAGAATTTTTTATATCCAAAAAAACTACAAGCGAGAATTCTTCGCCATCGAAAGCGTCTTGAATTTGTGCCTAAATAAGTACCAAGAGATCAATGGTGCATCTATCCTCTCAAAATTTGCACTGGTATGGGTGAGTAGGCTTTTTGTTTGAAGGAAGAGAGTATCAGTCTGCGAGTTTTCAGGATTCTGAAAATTGTACACTGGCAGCTTGTTAGCACGATGGGCCTGTAACTATTGCCGAGATTAGATCATTTTCATTGATAAAATAGAAATGACAATGACCTTTTCGCAAGTGCGGGGGATATCGCAGAATAAGCAGATAACGTTGCAAGGGGAATGTAAAATTTCTTTTTCTCTTTCTCAAGTAAGAGTAGGTTTTTCAACATTTCGTGGACCACGAAGTCACATCTTCAGGCGGGATTTCTGAACCGGTTTAGAGATGGCTGCTACTTAGCTAGACAGAAAGGTTGGCTTTATGCCTCATATTTTGTACATTTGGTGCCCTGTTTTTGTTTCTCCACTTTTTGTTTGTACGCTGAGAACTCCTGAAAGTTGTGCGACAGACAGGAAACTTGCTATAACTGTTCCTCTAGGTACTTCGCCTGATCTTCTGAGCTGTCACCTTGTACGTTTACTAGATTGATTATGCTTGTATATAGTCTACCCTTGTCACCTTGTTGCAAATTTTGCTCTCTTGGGTATATGATGTCAAACGAGGGTGTGTTCAAGGCAGGGGTCATGAACACTGGACATATGTTCAAAAGTACCAACCAGCACCGCTGGTAGCTTTTGTTTACTTTTCTTATGTTTGTTTGTTTCTCAAAAACAGAGGCTAGTAGCCACTCTCGGGGATTGTTTAGGACTGAGTAGGTAAAAAATTGCAAGTCATTCAAAAATTTTGGGAGGAATGAAAAATTGAAATAGTAATGATGCGTGTTAAAATGACTTTAGACTACAAGTAATATGCCATTGAGCTAATATATCAGACTGGCGTAAAGACCTGATCAAACAATTTGGATGAGATTATTGAGTGTTACGGCGCTTGAACAACAGAAATATTTATAGCCAACACTAAAATGGTACCTGTTTGGTAGTTTGAAGGAATTTGCTCAGGGTATCAAAGACATCCTTGTTACAGTATTTCAAACTTTTGGTGCTGAAGACTATAATAAATTTCTCCAGTTAAGGCTACTCCTGTTTCTGAAACAGGTATAATGAGAAATTGTGCTCTAACATTGGAATAAAGGCGACGTGACAGAAAGTAGTGTGCAGTATTTTCCAATTCTCCGCAGAATAGGCAAAGGAGTGACATTGTCAGACGAGCCCTCTGTACGTGTAAAAATAGTGAAGAGACGTAGCACTGAAATCTAGTTATCGTGACTTTTGCTTGTCGAAATTAACTAGCTGCTTGCACTCCGTCCTTGTTGTTACTGCTTTCACCCTATGAGTGCTACTTGCTAATTCACACTGAGATGTGTGACAACAAGTGACGACATTGTCGTCCTTTCTTTCGTCCTTGGTCAAGCACGTGTCCATCACACTCATTATTGAAGCCGCATGTCCACTACCTTCATTACAGCGTGATGACACGCTACCCAAGAGAACAGTGGGGCCTCTTCGTAACGCCTCATGGCAGCGGTGGAACGGCAGTGGACCTTGCAACTTGGGCAATTTAAAACGTAGACGTCAACACGGAATTCATGACTGCAGCTACGGGAGAGTGAGATTTTTTGTTTTTGAGACTTGCCAGGCTTTCAATGATAGTTTTCTTGTCTGCAGCTGGCAGGTTTCGCTTGTCAATATTTGGCCTTCTGGTGTGATAGCACTTGGTGCTATTGATAGATAAATATGTGAGGCTTAACGTCCCAAAACCACCATATGATTATGAGAGACGCCGTAGCAGAGGACTCCGGAAATTTCGACCACCTGGGATTGTTTAACTTGCACCCAAATCTGAGCACACGGGCCTAAAACATTTCCGCCTCAATCGGAAATGCAGCCGCCGCAGCCAAGATTCGATCCTGCAACCTGCGGGTCAGCAGCCGAGTACCTTAGCCACTAGACCACCACGGCGGGGCCACTTGGTGATATTTGATAAGGCACAGGCAGGGAGAAGAATTCGCTCTCTAGGCTGATCAAGGATATCACTTCCCTACGCAAACCTGAATAATTATTGCCGTGCGCAGAATGGGGAGTCGACGTTGGGAACGTCGTACGGAAGCCGCACATCATTTCGCCATTGCTTGCCCTAAGAAGTGGAAAACAGCTAGCTTTTAGAATCATGCGAAATTGTAGAAGAGTTCTAGGGAAACGACGAAAGAACCCGGGTTGAAGCGAAATAGCGTCAAGCAAAAGAAGAGAAGAGGCTTGCCATTGAAAAAGAGAGGCCTGCTGTTGAGACAGAGAGGCTCTTGCTTGATCTCGAAGTAAAGTGGTTAGGGCTGGAACTGCAGAAAGTGAAGACAAATAATGTTGAAGCACACGACCTAGTTTCATAGGTACAAAATATGCACGAAGTGAATGATGATGAGTGGGGCGAAGCGTTCGTCAGCCCGTCCATGCTTCCGTCAGCCCATTCGTTCACGCTTCCTTCTGTCCGCTCGATCATCCATGCGTCCATCCATGCGTGCGCCCGTCTGTCTGTGCTCCATCCATGAGTCCATCAGTCCGTCCATCCATCCGTCTGTACGTCCACGCGTCCGTCCTTTTCTCTATTCGTCTTCTAGTCTCTCTGTCCGTGTGTTCATGCATCCATCTAGTGAACACTCCAAGTACCGCTATCTCGCATCCACTCTGGCACATACCCGCTCTAGAGCGGGTAGGTGCCACCGGTGGCTACGTACACCAAAAGAAGAAAAATAGAGATAGAATAGAAAAATATAATAGAAAGGCTTCGCTCCAAAAATTTGAGCATGAAAGTTAAGATGCAGCTTTTTCAAGTAGGAGAGAATATTGGACCGGTTCCTTACGAAAATTGCTCGTAACGTTGAGGAGACAACCTAGTATCATTTCAGTAACAATTTTAACTGTCTATGAACATATGCGTTGTATACTAACAATGGTTAATGTAAAGCAGTGTAAAGGGCTCCATCTTACTCTTTTTGAAGACTATATTATGTAGACCACCTGAAGGCCTCTTCACTATTTTATAAAGGCTATGCTATGCAGACCATCTAAGGCCTCCTTCTTGCTACATTTTAAAGACTGTATTGAGTAGCCTGATTGATTGATTGATTGATTTTTTGATAAATTGATGTGTGGGGTTTCACGTCCCAAAACCACCATATGATTATGAGAGACGCCGTAGTGGAAGGCTCCGGAAATTTCGACCACCTGGGGATCTTTAATGTGCACACCAAATCTGAGCACACGGGCCTATAACATTTTCGCCTCCATCGGAAATGCAGCCGCTGCAGCCGGGATTCGATCCCGCAACCTGCGGGTCAGCAGCTGAGTACCTTAGCCACTAGACCACCGTGGCGGGGCTATGTAGACTGTCAATATGCTTTCTTATTATTATTGTATAAAGAATTTGTTATGCATACCACCTCAAGGCCACCTTTTTTGTGTTTTATGAAGACTACATTTGTTGACCACCTAAAAACCTGGTATTTACTGACGTGTAAATACCCCCGTAAATACATGCCCTGAGAACTCTTTTATAAGCACAATTTGAAATTCACTTCAAAAAGTTTATTTGGATTTTGCTAAGTATATGAGAAGTCATAGAACATATAAACTTCACCCGCTTCTCCTGCCTCAAAAGAAGTATGACACGCTATTTACACGCACGCACACACATCAAAGCTATAAATTCATTTTTTTACGAGACAGCAAACATTTATTAACACAAATTCGTCTACGCGCTACATAGTGCTAGCGCCCCACGTTCGAGCTGAGAAGCCTACAGCGTACCATTCAATCATTTGATCAACAGTGCTAACTAGCCTTTTGATCAATCGTGTTTACTAGCGCAATCTTTTTTCTGCCCAAAAGTGGAGTTCATCGAAAAATATTTAACCCGATTGGTGGCCAACTTGTTGACTATAAGCAGAACTGTTTCAAAAAGTGTAAATTAGATAACATCTGCGTATCATTAGGCTCATGGAACACACTATGCTTCACCTTGGTGTGCCTTTGTTTTATCATTGGCTGCAACGTGTTCACAAAAATGCCGGCGTACCCACCTACCGGGAATAAACGCTGTGCGAATGCTGCGGAGGGAAGAGAAACTTGTTGTAATTTTTGTTAATCAGTGACAGCTTACGAAATAGTAACGTTATATATATGTAGAAATGTTGTACGCACAGACCGGTGTTGAACACACAAACATCTTTTATTTAGCCACTTGTTTATGCTTGCACAATGATTCCAACTTCCAACGAGTATTAACAACACGAAAAGCGGTAAACTAATATGTAACGCTTGTACTCATGAGGATCGTGGCCCTCGACCCGGCTACATGAATTCTGTGGATGGCACTTATATACAACTGACGTTAACCCGACGAGACTGCTGTGTTGAAGTTGAACGTATTCAATGTTTCTAAAATTATATAGCCCTAGCATTTCAACCACAATGAAAGTTTCACCAACAATGCACCCGATAAGAATATTTTTTTTTCAAAGCAGTGCCAAGACGTGGCGTGTAGCTCTGTTGTAAAAATCTTGAAAGTCACTCAGCATGCTTGGGATCACACTCTGCTGGGACCATGATGTTCGTCTAGTCAAGGCTGGCGATGTCAATTTTTCTTGACGCTCCCGCATTTTTTTTACCCATCTCTGTTGTCGCCCTTCTATAGTACATATAAACTGTCAATATTCTGTGGCGCATAGCCGCGTGCCAGTAGCACATACCCGGCCGTGGCTATGTGCCACTGTTAAGCGGAAAGTGTTTGACATATGCGACCGGATTGTTTCATTCATGTCACGACCAGTGAGTCATATTCTTCGAACCATCCTAACGTTTTCTTCTAACTTTGGTTCACTCCATGATAAGGGTGTGCTCACGAGAGCACCCGGACGTAGGCGGAAAGGTAGGTAGGTAGGTAGGTAGGTAGGTAGGTAGGTAGGTAGGTAGGTAGGTAGGTAGGTAGGTAGGTAGGTAGGTAGGTAGGTAGGTAGGTAGGTAGGTAGGTAGGTAGGTAGGTAGGTGGATGGATGGATCGATGGATGGATGGATGGATGGATGGATGGATGGACGGACGGACGGACGGACGGACGGACGGAGGGACAGACGGACGGACGGACGGACGGATGGACGGACGGACGGATGGACGGATGGCAAAGGTGCTTGGGGTTTTGCAGAAATGATTCGCATTTCATATGTCCAGCACCCAGACTCACCGAAGTATTCTCGTACGCTTTTAGCGTAAGATCTTGTACTGAAGACGCACTGTGTGAATCACAAACCGAATCTGACGTACCTACAGCACTTCTTCTCATACATTCTTTTTGGCACCAAGTATGCGACGCATGTGCTCATAAACTTCGCATGTGTATTGACTCAAATGATGTCAAATAATTTTGTCTTCTAAATGTAGTAAACAACACCTTTATCCTTCAGCATTTCTCATACGTTTTTAAACATTGCGATTAATATTTTTTATTATTCCTAATAATAATAATAATATTATTATTATTATATTGCTAATAATATACTGTTATTGATAAATAAGCACAATAAAAATAGGGAGAGAGATAATTTATTTACAAAAAGGTAGCGAAGTAGGCCCACAATACAAAAAATGTGTTTCCGACACACATGTACGTGCTGCTTTTAATAGTGGCTCAAACATGGAGTTTTTGTTTTATTCGTGTCGGTGGTTCTTGGTTTTTCTCGCATTTTTTTAACGACAGGCTATGGCAAGGCTCATGAAATGCCTGGAATGACTTTCTGTTGAGTGACCGTGTTTTGGGGATACATGCGCCGCTTGTCCTAAAACTGGCCCTCTCTCCGCCAGTGAGTGCCTTGTACGAACACCTGCTCTGACCTGTCCGTTGCTTCCTTTTTACCTAGGTCTAGGGCTTGTCGACACGCAGCTGTCGAAGTTCAACGAAGCTTGCCCATCTCTTGATTTTTCGAGTGCTTGTTTAGAACATTCGTTTACAACGTGATACCACGTAATTGTATGTTTGTGATGCCGATTTCATCGCGTACGTTGAAGAGAAGCGCTGCGAAAGTTTTCTTGTGCGAGCCACACGAGGTTGTGCACTTCCTGCGACCTGGGCTTCTGTGGCGACAAGAGCCAGTCTTATCTTATTGCTACGTAGCTGACATATCAGGGGTCCGAAGACGACAACGAGGAAGTGGTCTGTCGGTTGTGCGTGCTGTCCTCCACCTTAGTCGATGCTATACGCACCAGTTTCAATATAGATTCTAAATAGACACGCCTCGTGTTATTTTTACGTAACATCTTTTTGGTAGACGTGCTGGGTACTTGCCTGTCTTCATCACGAAGCTCCGCAACGGCCGCATCATCATAGGTCCAACCATGTCAACGTTGAACAACCATCGTCTTCTCCACCTGCCCCTTCCGTGACTTCTACGCACGTCGTTCTACCGCCTGCTCGTGATCCCGGTGTATTTTCCGGTCAGGATGGCGTTGACGTCGACTAATGGATCGACCGGTACAAACGGGTCAGCGCGAACTATATGCGGGACACTACTCTTATGCTTGCCAATGTGCTTTTTTACCTCGATGGCCCAGCGCGGGTGTGGTTCAAGACGCACGAAGCGGAGATTACAAGCTGGGACTCCTTTAAAGAGAAGATCCGCGACCTTTTTGGCGACACCATTGGTCGGCAGATCGCAGCACGGAATCAACTGGTGGCTCGTGCATAGACGTTCACAGAGTCGTACGTCACGTACATTCACGACGTCATTGCCCTATGCCGCCAGATTGACGAGCAAATCAGTGTATCTGAGAAGGTGGCCCATCTGCTGAAAGTCATTACAGACAACGCATTTATTCTTCTAGTATACAACAACGTTCGTAGACGCCATCATTAAAGAGTACCGGTGGTTTGAAGATGCCAAGAGCCGCCGTATTACTCAACAATTCACCCGGCTGCTAAACACAGCTGCAACATCATCGTGTGAAGCCGCCCGCTAGTCCCGCACGTATGACATCACGCGCATCGTTCATCGGGAAATCGAAACCGCCTGTCCGGCTCCTCTTCAGCCACGCGTTTTTGCAACACTCACCTCTGACCAACAACAGGCGTCAGCGGCGTTAATAGAAGCTGTGGTGAGGCAGGAGTTTGCGAACCCCGGCCTTCCATCAGCATGTCTCTTGACTCGTCCTAAAGTCTCGTCTTCCCCTCTAGGACACGCTCGCCGTTCACCTCCAACATTGCCCTTCCGTAACCCTTCGGAATGGCGAATACCCGAAGACCGGTCTATTTGTTTTTCCTGCCACCAGCATGGGCACGTTTCTCGCTATTACCGCCACCGTTAGTCGAACCAACGACGTCAGACTTTCTCTACCTCGGCACTCATGCATCCGACGACCCCTCGACGTTCAGTCACCACACCCTTCAATTGCTATTCGTCGTCATCTTACGAGCCTTCCACTGACACTCCTTTGCCCGGTCGCCGCTACAATGACGCCCCTTCCTCTGGTCGCCACAGCTCGCGCTCCCCGTCGCCGCTACGTCACTGATCCCGCTCTCCACCACCTCGGCACTTTTCCTCGCTGAGCTTCTCTAGACGACCGCATCAGGAAACCTAGATATTGCAGCTTATAAAGGAGAAGCTGCAATACCAATGATGGCCGAAAATCATCTACTGACGCTTCACACGCAACACAGCCTGCTTGAAGTACACGTCGACCATGTTCCTGTAACTGCCCTCATTGACACAGGTGCGCACCTGTCTATTATGAGCACTTTTCTACGCCGTCGCTTGCAAAAGATTATGACGTCGTCTACGACGCAGGCAATACGTGTTGCCGACGGCGGTACTGTTCCAGTAATAGGAATGTGCACCACTCATGTCAGCATTGCCAGTCGTCACGCCGTGGTCCTTTTTGCTTTGCTAGCCTGCTGTCCTCATGACTTCATACTTGGCCTTGATTTCCTTTCGGCACACTCGGCCTTAATTGATTGTTCATCTGGTACCTTCAGCCTCGATCTTTAAATCTTTGCTGACTACTATACAAAGCCCACCAGCCGCTTAAGCCCAACCTTTTTCGTTCGCCTGCCACCTCAAGCCATCACGTACGTGTCTGTGTCATCGGCCTCTCCCGTTCCTGACGGTGATTATATCGTTACGCCGATTACTGACGTTCTGCTGACGCGCAGTGTTACTGTGCCCCATACCATCGCGACCATAGCGGATAACTGTGTGTTCATTACGCTCCTTAACTTTGGTTTCACCTCTCAAGTGTTGCCCTGCCAGATTTCTCTAGCCCAGCTAACTGCCATAACAGAGGACGATGTCAGTGTTGTCGCTGTATGTGCTCGTGATCAAAGCGCAGTGTCATGGTCACCCAGGTCAGACGATGCTATTTTTCGAAACATGATTGGATCGGAGCTTTCGCCTCACCAGGTCAACGCTCTCTCCTAGGTTTTGGCCTCATACAGTGACATCTTCGACACGGACGATCGTTCCTTGAGCCAGACTAAAATTATCCCTCACCGAAACAACACTGGTGACTCCGCGCCTATTCAACGTCGGCCGTACCGCGTGTCAGCATCCGAGCGAGAAGTGATTCAGAAAGAAGTGGCCAAAACGCTAACGAAAACCGTAATCGAACCAACATCGAGCCCTTGGTCATTTCCCGTGGTATTAGTAAAAAACAAAGACGGCCCATGGTGTTTCTGCGTTGATTATCGCCACCTCAAAAAATTATAAAAAAGACGTGTACCCTCTACCGTGCATTGACGATGCCCTCGATTGCCTCCTTGGCGCCACCTTCTTTTCGTCTCTCGAACTCCGATCTGGCTAGTGGCAAATTGCTGTAGATGACATGGACCGAGGAAAGACCACCTTCGTTACCCCTGACGGTTTTTACGAATTCAAGGTCAAGGCCTTCTGTCTCTGCAACGCTCCAGCGACCTTCGAGAGAATGATGGACACGCTTCTACAAGGATTCAAACGGTTTAATAATTTGTGTTACCTGGACGACGTGATAATTTTTTCACCTACCGTCGCAACCAACCTTGAACGCCTTTCGTCCATTCTATCTATATTTTGACGGGCCGGCCTGCAGCTCAATTCCTCCAAGTGCCACTTCTGTCTTTGTCAGATTACCGTGTTGGGTCACCTCGTTAACGCTGCCGGCGTACGACCACACCCGGCGAAAGTACGCTCTGTAACAAACTTCCCAGTCCCAAGTTTTGTCCATGATCTTCAGAGTTTCGTTGGCCTCGGCTCTTACTTTCGCCGGTTCATGAGAAACTTTGCGGCACTCGCGCGGCCACACACCGACCTTCTTAAACAAGACGTTAGATTCTGTTGGGGCTCTCTTCAAGTTGACGACTTCTCTCAACAAACCACCGCTCTAACGACACCTCCTATTTTCGAACATTTCGACCCCGATGCTCCTAAAAAAAGTGCAAACAGGCGCGAGTGCTCACGGAGTTGGGGCAGTTTTGGCGCAATTCAGTGGGGCAACGACCGCGTAATCACGTATGCAAGCCGTCTGCTTCCAAAGTCTGAACGTAATTACTCAATAACAGAACGGGATTGTTTCGCCCTTGTCTGGGCGGTTTCGAAATTGCGTCCTTACTTGTATGACCCATCCTTTCCGTGTCATCACAGATCATCAAGCGCTGTGTTGGGTTTCTTCTCAGAAGGACCCCACTGGACGAGTTGTCCCTTGGGCATTACGCCTACAGGAGTATCCCTACTCGGTCGCTTATAAGTCTGGACGTTGCATTTTGAACGCTGATTGCTTATACTGCTACCCTGTCAGCCCGACGAATCGGACATCGAGCCTAGCTTCAGCGTCATGTCAATGTCTCAGTTTCTTCAGATTGGTGATGAACAATGTCATGATACTTCTCTGCGACAATTTATTGACCGTCTCAAATCCGCTCCGAACGAAGTGTCGCTTCGCATGTACGCCCTCTTGAATGGCACGCTGTGCCGTCGTAGCTTCCAGCCAGATGGCCCTGATCTCCTTATTGTCGTGCCGAACCATTTGCGTTCAACCGTGCTGCATGAGCTTCACGATGAACCAACTTTTGGTCATCTGGGTGTACCCCGACATACGACCGCGTGCGATGCCGCTTCTTTTGGGGCCGCCTCGCCCGCTCATTTCACCGTTACGTGCCATTCTGCGATATATGCCTACGTCGGAAGTGATTTACTGCGCCCCTGGCTGGACATCTTCAACCGATCTTTATCCCAACCGAACCTTTCTTTCATGTTGGTATAGATCTTTTCAACCGAGTCCAAATCGGGCAACAATTGGGTCACCGTTGCTATAGACTACGTGACTAGGTATGCCGTCCCTCGAGCGCTTCCAGCACGCATTGCTATTGACATGCAGACTTTTTGCTCCACGATGTCATCCTACACCATGGTGCTCCTAGCCAATTACTCACAGATCGCGGCCGCGCATATTTGTCCCGTGTAATCGACAATCTTGTGCGCTCTTCCTCGACGCAGAACAAGTTGACCACTTCCTACCATCCCCAAACAAATGGTCTTACCAAACGGCTAAATGACATTCTCACGGGCATGCTCGCGATGTATGCGTCCTCCAAACACCATGACTGGGACCTGGCGCTCCCTCACGGGACCTTCGCGTACAACTCTTCGCACCACAACACCACTAGTTATTCAACCTTTTATTTTCTCAATGGCCGTGATCCAACATTACTACTCGACACCCTACTTCCAACCACTACAACACCATCAGCCGAATAGGCACGCGACGCTATCGCTCGTGCCGACCATGCACGTCAAATTGCCCGCTCAAGACTTTCGTCTTCACAAGCCACCCAAAAAGCCATCTACGACAGCCGGCATGATGACGTTCGCTTTTCCCCTGGTTCTGTAGCTCTCCTGTGGTGCCCAGTTGTCGAGTTGGCTTATCAGAGAAGTTGCTGTCTCGCTACATGGGTCCTTACCGTATCATTTGCCAGATAACCGACGTCACCTATGAGATCATTCCTGCATCTGAGACCACAAGCCTGCCTGCAACCACACCCAGTGATGTTTTGCACGCCAGCAGGCTAAAACCTTACCACCTGCCGACTGAAGACCGTAGTTAATGTGCGACGAAGCGTCGCTTTACCGTCGGGGGGTAATGCAACGTAGCTGACATATGACGGGTCGGAAGACGACAACGAGGAAGTGGTCTGTTGGTTGTGCGTGTTGTCTTCCATCTTAGTCGGTGCTATACGCATCAGTTTTAATTTAGATTCTAAATAGACACGCCTCGTGTCATTTTTACGTAACAATATCACTCCGTCTTTTTTATATGTGGGCGCTTGTGGACATGAGTAGCCGCAAGGTGAAGTAAAACTATGAAGGAAATTCTGCCAGCAAGAACACCGACGTGGGCAAGAGTCCACCACTTTTTTGATCACCACAACGAGCAACCAGCAGCCCTATGCTTCGAAGTAGACACGCCATTCAAACACTACAGATAAGGCCACGCGTTGACTGCTCATACGCCTCACTGTACTTTTATTACCTCTTCCAAGCTTTTTTTGATAACAATATTAATTTATACTTTGGTTTATTCTGTGTTTATACTGATATTATGGTGTGCTAACACTTATATTAGCCCTTATCTTTTCATTTTCCACCGATCAAAGGTCACACAAAGTAAAATTTTGTGCACGATTGGCGGAACTGTGTATATTAGTTAGAAAATTATCTCCACCTTAGAAGTGCGTGTTTGTGCCTCCCTTGAATCAGGAAAGTGTACTTTATTTTCACCTGCGGTATCATGCCATGTTTAGGCTACTAAGGTATGACATCTCATGCTATATACCTGAAAAAACACTTTATTTTAAATGGTGTTTTATAGCAAGTGTGATTTCAAAAACGAAGCTTTCAATTCTTTATTAGAGATGTAGCGAGCTCATTTGAAGAAATATAATTATAATGTAATATCATAAAGTGATATTGAGTATGCATTTTCTTAGAGATTTATGTACCATTTTACTGTTATATCCACAATTTCTTACTTATCTTGGTAATTTACTTCTTCAAAATAATTTGTATATCATGAGTGCATTTTAAATGTGCCCACTTCACGTCTTTTTTCGTATTTAGTAGGTAAGGTGTGTGACTGTCGCCCCGCCGCGGTGGTCTAGAGGCTACGGTACTCGGCTACTGACCCACAGGTCGCAGTTTCGAATCCCAGCTGCGGCGGCTGCATTGACGATGGAGGCGGAAATGTTGTAGTCCCGTGTGCTCAGATTTGGGTGTACGTTAAAGAACCCCAGGTGGCCGAAATTTCCGGAGCCCTTCACTACGGCGTCTCTCATAATCATATGGGGGCTTTGGGACGTTTAACCCCACATATCGATCAGTTGTGTGACGGTTAATCAACCTGAACATTTTCGAAAGCACTAGTGTCAAGTATTTTCAATATAAATATTCGGTGCAACCATCCACCCCTTTTCATCCCCTCTCAGGCATTTTCCATATTGCGTTGTGCTCTACTAAAAACTCGTTCACATACGTTCGCATTGCCGAAGAACATGAGTTTGTAGGCTGTGTTCGCAACTGTTGTCGAGACTTGGTGTTTGTGGTGCTTGACTGTTGATTGAAAGGCTTTTCGGCCTTAGGCGTGGTGGTAGAAAAAATGCTAGAGTCGCGCCAATCGGGCAATGTTATACACAACCCTCCCCAAAGCGTCCTGAGTCGCTGTGCGACGCTAAACCAAATTGACGTACCAGCAAACCGTTTGCAAAGCGTGTAGGACCATGCTTCGATAAAACGATTGTAACCATCTGCTAAGAGACTGTAATAAAACGCAGGGTACTGGATGATTAACAGACTACTCACGTACAGTCTTTCTACGGAGAAAATGAGCGTCTATTGAACATTGTTGAGAACGTTACTAAGAGGTCACCAGACTACCAATAAACGTGATTCTGTTCAAAGTTGGTGGCAAATTGCAGCCAGAGCGTTGACATATTGTTGACAAAGTAGTCTAAATACAATTGACAGACGCTTTTTTGAGCGTTGGTAGGTTTTAGCAACAATTGTTTTTAGGGAGTCTACTTACCGTTACAAAACATTTTTGTAAGAATTGTTTTGAACTGTGAACAAACGTGCCAAAGACTGGGATTTCCTGAGGCTTACTTAAGCCATTCATAAATTATTTGATTGATTGACATGTGGGGTTGAACTTCCCAAAAATACCATATGATTATGAGAGACGCCGTATTTCAGGACTCCAGAAATTTCGACCACTTGGGGTTCTTTAACGTGCACCTAAATCTACATAAGAATCTCAGTATGAACGTGCGCAAAAGGTAAACAAACGCTATGCTCATGCACCACCTTTTGTATTCATGCACACTCACCAGTGAAAACTTTGGCGCTGACATAAGATGAATGAATGGCACCCATGATGGCTGTGAATCTTGAAGTACCCTGCAGCGCTTCATTACATACGACTTCCTTCATGAACGACACTAAAGTGCTTATTTGGGCCGGTTGGTACATGATCAACGCTTTTTTTTTCGCTTCCTCCTTCATGAACGGCTTGCCCCGCCTTGGTGTTCTAGTGGCTAAGGTACTCGGCTTCTGACCCGCAGGTCACGGGATCGAATCCCTGCTGCGGCGGCTGTATTTCTGACGAAAGCGGAAATGTTGTGGGCCCATGTGCTTATATTTGGGTGCACACTCGCTTGCTGGATACCGTGCCGACCGGTTGTGTGTGTGCGCGCGCGCGCTTGCGATCTCCGGCGTCAGCTTAGCTCTAGCCGACTGGGCTCGCCCTGCGTCACCTCCTGACGCCGTGACCTTTGACGACAGTGTAGCTCTGACCGACTGGACTTGCTCTACGCCATTTACCGACGCCGAAAAGAGCCCTCACAGGTGTGCCCCATCCTCGGACTCCAGTGACCGTGCTTCCATCTTTCCTATCTCTTCTATCCCCCCAGTTTGTTGTCGCTCACTGTGGCTTACCACCTCACGTCTCTTCCTCTCTTCTTGTTCTTCCTCTTTTCTACACCTTCACTCCTACCCCTTTTTTACCCCTCCTCACCCCCATTCCACGTGAGCTACTATTGAGGTGTTGCTCACTATAGCAGACAGTTACGGGGCTCACTTTTCTCTTCCTTTCTTTCTTAAGAATCACTTCTCTATTTTGGTGCACGTTAAATAAGCACTTTAGTGTCATTCATGAAGGAAGCCGTATGTAATGAAGCTCTGCAGGGTACTTCAAGATTCCACAGCCATCATGGATGCCGTTCGTTCTTTTTATGTGAGCGCTGAAGTTTTCACAGGCGAGTGTGCATGAATACGAAAGGTGTTGCAAGAGCATAGCATATGTCTACATTTTGCGCACGTTCATATTGAGTGGCCCCTTGGCGGGTTCACTACTGAGGCTGCGGTTCCGGCCAGGCTACCACCAGAGTATCCCTACCTGTTTTCTAATAAATCAGAGATGCGACTTCGGAAATTGAGAACTACTTTTAAAGAGTGGCACGATGGCCCACTTACACCTTTAAAACTTCGAAAACTTTCAATGAGGCTGTGGAAGCAGTGCCAGATTTTGAAGAGTGTTGCCTGGGAGCCTTGTAATCACCTCCAACTGCGAGGGACAACTACCTGTCAGCAATTTTGTCTAGGTGGAGTGAATGGTCACGCCGGTAAATCTGATAGAAGCCTTGCGCAGGACCGTGTAACGAGGCCCAGGTATAAGTGGAGCTCATGCTGACCGCAATGTTTGTTTTAACTACAGACCCGGCGTCTAAATCATTGCCTGTTCTTTCTGTAGCCGATGATTGCTGCACTGCTGTTTCTCTAAATAATACGTACTGAAAGTTTGAGTGAAGTGCCCTTGTACAGCGGCCAAACCATCTTAACACAAGCTTAGGCTACGATAACTTTCGTCGTTTACCAGTGTCAACTCAATTGAGTGCATCCAACGAACTCCGAAACGGTCGAACGAAAGCTTGACAACAAGAAGTGGTGCGTTGACTCGTACAAAGTCGAAGCGCCTCGTGTGTGCCAACGCAAGGGGCGATCCACTGCTTCCATCGCTCTTGAGGCCTTGGTGTGGGTGAGTTTTTTTAGGTGTTCAGCACGCCACCTCGAAGAAATTACTAGACATTCATGGTAGTTTTAGGCACCACACATACGATTAATTTTGCTATTTTCTAACGGAAACGGAAACGCTAACAACGTGGTACCACACGTACAGCGACGTCTATAGCAACAGTTGTCGTGTGCTTACTTTTTCGAGTGATGAGAAAGTTCGCCAAATATGGCACTTCCGCCGGCGCGCAATAGACAAATAACTGGAGGGCTGCATAAACGCTCATTAAACATGTGGGTATCCCAACCATGTAAAACTTTTTACACGGCTTACTCCTTCCGCCACGTGAGCGCCTGCCTAAAGACAGAGAAGTGGACAACGGGTCTTGGGGTTCCTATAGGCTCGAGGGGGGACGGATGGGTTAATGGGTGTTCCAAGCCATCGCATTTCCTACTAGCGTTTTCTTTTCCATCTCTCTGAGTATAGATTGCATTTATTTGTCAGCCTCGGGGGATGGTTTTTGGCAATATGTAGAGAGAAAGTCGTCATGGGCTTGTGAATCACTCTGTCTTCTTTCCTCTACGGGCAATGCTTTTGCTGACGCAGCACACACATAAGTGAGTGGTGTTCTGCTGTGTTGTTGATTCGTGGGCGCGACGTTCAGTTTATTGGGGAGTGTCACCAGGTTTTGAGAATCGAGATTCCTTGGTAGCTGTTTTCGGTTGATTTGATATATAACTTTTGTTTTTCATTTCTTTAAATGCCGAAGTTACAACTCGTACTTGTGCCTCTATGCTGGGGCGTTATTAGCCGACTGTACGGAATTGGCGAAGGAGAAAGAGCAGCCCCCCCCCACCTCCTGCTTATGGGCCTAGTGCGTACATCACCACGCTTAGCATAAGCTCTGACCTGTTCTTACGGGCCTATGGAAGACTGCTGCAAATCATGCATTTTAACAATATAGCCTAAATTGATCCTGGGTTTATTGTCGCAAAGCCACCTAATGATTATGAGAGACGCCGCAAGGGAGGGCTCCGGGAATTTAGACCACCTGGGGTTCTTTAACCTGCACCCAAATCTGAACACACGGGCCTAAGACATTTCCGTCTCCATCGGAAATGCAGCCGCTGCAGCCGGGATTTGAACCCGCGACCTGCGGCTCAGCAGCCGAGTGCCTTAACCACTAGACCACCGCGGCGGTGCGTGCAAGGCTTTTTCAAGTACCTATGAAAGGCATCCAGTCACTGATCTCACTGCCTCAGAAGTTCATTGCCACAAAATATTTATGCTCTGCGTAGTGCGAGCGCAATACAAAAAGCTGTCGCACGCTGCAATTGAATTCTCTCTGCTGTCGTCCCAATAAGAGCTCTGGAAACTAAGCAAAAGGAAACGACATGAGAAAAGAAAATAAGTAACGCACATCTTGCGACCTGGAGCACTTTTTCCGTTTTTTTTCGAATATATGGCTTTCCAGTGTGACCGTGCGCGCACGCACACACAAGCCGTGGCGTCCCACGGCGGAGGTAGGGGGTGATTTCTGAAAAATGGGCACAAAAGGTGTGGAAAAAATGGCCCCGGAACTGCATGTTACACTGCAAATGCTGTCGAAAGACAATAGTCTTGCGTCTGGAGAGAGTGAACAAAACATTTATTTGATGTTCTGCGCAAGAAGTTCGGTGAATGGTATTCTGGAGGGGCTGCGTTAGAGTGCCTCGAGCGTGTAGTGCAGGCGAACGAGCGCATCGAGGCGTGCTAGACACGAGCGCCATTTGGCAAATATCTTCGAAAACGAAGGAAGGCGTGCGCGCCTGCGAAGAAAAATGCGTGCCATTCTCGGAGGTGATAAGGTGTAGAACACAAAGTGACGGGCAGATTCCACTCCGTGTCGTTTTAGCAAAACGTTGGTAACACTCGCATTTTTGAGCACCGCGTTGCACTGACAGTGCAGCGTGTTTATCGCTATGTTTTTAGAAGTACTTTTGTGGGCCTTGTCTAGTATAAAGACACACATACAAAACGTCAACGTGTTAATAAGGTACCTCAGATATGCGAAATATTTGCTTTTCAATTGACCATCGCACAGTATGAGCGCTGAAGCTTGACCAGTATTGATGGGCGCTGCGGATGGGGTCGGCCGTTCGAGGTATAGTTTAGGGCGGACAGACAAATGTACAGAGAGACAGACAAACAAAAACTTTTTTGTCGAAAGTCCCCAAAAAGGACTTTTGTCCTTAAAAGGGGTGGAGAGTGCACGATTACTGTCTCTCAAGTGAGGACACCTCAATTGATACACTCACGGGAAATGGAGAATGAAGGGACAAATCGAGTGAAGAAAAGAAAGTGCGCTAAAAAGAAAGGGGGGAATGAAGTAAAAAAGGTGTAGGAGAAGAAAGACTAGTGTGATAGAAGGACACACTTAACCGTGGCGAGCGGCTTTGAAAGTCGCCCTGTGAAGCTGGTGTTCTCAAGAAAATCTAGTAAGGCGCAAGGGCAGAGCGGCGATGGTCTTCGTAGCCGTAGGGGTATAGGAGGTCCTGCAGGGTCGCACATGGCAGTCTGACGAGACGGTATCTCTTCACTAGCTCCTTGCTCGCTTCACTGAGAGCAAGGCATTCAAACAAGAGATAAGGCAGTGCTTCCACCGTGCCGCAGTCAGCGCAGTTCGGTGAGCGTGCGCTGCGCATATGATGCCTTCGTTGCATTGGCCACAGGAAGCCGGTCCTCAGGGCTAGGAAAAGCCTCAAGACAGGCTTTGAGTCGCAGAGTACTGCTGCGCTCTTGAAGGCTGGCGACTCGCGGAGGAGGTCAGCAGCCAACGGTCCACACTCAACAAAAGCCTGACTAGCTCAGCTGTTGTTGAGGATGCACGATACGCAAGTCGCACTGTCGCTCCGTGCCAAGCTGAGGTGCTATGCAGGCGGCCGCAGCAGAGCCATCCCGCCGGACAGACTCATTAGTGAACACTTCCGTCCTTCCGGCGGCTAAGTCCCCGTACATTTGCGCCTCGACCTCCTGCGTCATGACACTGAGAGGAGTGTAGCAGTTCGATCAGACTCCCGGCAAGTGCAAGTTCACTCAAAGGAGCGCTTGCTGGTGAGAGGTTGGTGAGGGCGAAGTCAGCGCGGGATCGTCAGCCACAACGCCATCGTAGACGTCCAGGAGATGGCCGATACGGGAATCGGGCACAGCACGTAACCATGTGAGCCGGGGGCCAGCATACACTCTAAGGTAAAATTACCCGAAGAAAGAGTAACGGAGCCCAATAGGCGCGCGCGATGAATTGATAGACTGTTGAGGAGCAACCACAGAGAAAAGCGTGCCGCGCAAGACCACTTAGTCTCCAAATACGCTCCATATGGATAAACTGCACGGGGATTACAGGCAGCGCAAAAGGCGTTGCCAAGGTGACTAGCCGTCCTTCTCCTCCTCTGCTGCCTCAGTATTTCCCCGTATTTTGATGGCGACGGTTCGCATTGCGTCGCAATTGGAGTGCTCGACCACGGCCACCTGTGTTCGACGATCTAGGAATTACGACGTGGTGCTTGTGTGTACGCTTGGTTGAGCGTGGGGTGCTACTTTTGCGTTTCGCTTCACCCACGAAGTCTGGAGCAAGCCTCGACACGTCACCACGCCGCGCTGTATATACCGGCTTCAAGATAGTCACGACCAACACACGACAGCAACAGTTGAGAAGGCCAATATGGTGGCCGAGAAGCCAACAGGCCTATCGAATATATACTTCAGTCCGACTCAGGGCATAAATCAGCGCTGGATTCTTAAGCAAGTGAGTTAACATTCTTTATTCTGCTCGTCGCGTGTGCAATACGGATTGCGCTTGCCGGCAACGGGCTCAGTCGTGTTGTATATCGCACGCACGAAATGCATCGCGAAGGTCACCTTCGGCATCTGCAGCTCGCCTTTGATTTGCGACCGCCTTGAAATTGGCCGCCATTGCCATCGGCCTCCCGTACGCTGGCTCATCAAGTGCTCGCCTGTCTTTGCCGCCTCCATAAGCTCCGGGCTGACAATATTGGGCTGAGACCTCGTCGATGCGTTCGGAGTCGTCGAAAACACGTTGCGGGTTCCCGTAACGAGCTTGGTTGCAGCATGTCGCACGCCGTAAGTGCACCAGCACGGACTGGCGGGGCTTTCGCTAGCGTCGGAACTCACTTAAAATTGGTCGCCGATAGAGGTAGTTGGCTTTCCCGTCAGTCGGTCGCAAGCAGCTCGGTGCCGTCCATTGGCCGCGGTGGCGGACTCGCGTTTGCGCGCTGCACTAGCTCGAGTTTGTGAGAAAGGGCCTCATTACCATCGATTTCTTCGGCGCTAGCTCCAAACCAGCTCGGCGCTGTTCATGGCGGCAGCCAAGCGTACGCTCGCTCTCCTGTTCGAAATTCACTGGCAGCAGACACTCCGCGCGCAGCGCCGTGTTTGGTCTCGCGTTCGCTTGCTCGAGCTGAACAACATCGTTCGCTTAGGAATCACCGACTTTGTAGCGGCATGGTGGTTTGCGGAGTTGTGGCTGCGGCCACCGCTCCTAAGCTGTCGCGCTATGGGGATCGAAATAAGTCTTTGACGATGTGTCACATCACGGTGAAATTATTAGCTTGTCAAATCTCACGTATTTTTCATTTCACCTTGCACGTATTTCTCATATGCATTTGTATTCATCCTCTGTCACGTGTGACTCACTATTTTACATACTTATTGTGCAACCGTGGGCAAATACCATGCTGAAGACTGTGTACGCTGGCGTCTGCGATGCCTGTCATTCATCTCTTTCGTCAGAGCAGCTTCAAAAGGACTCTGCGAGATGTGAAGGTAAAGTTATTTGTGTGTCATATTTTAAGGATTGTTTTTATAGTAACGTCCACATACTTGTCATATGCTGTGCATCTTCATCTTCTACAACGTTTATCTAACTATGTTTACTATATTATTGTACCTGCAGCCGTGAGAACACAACAGGCCGAACGCTGCGTGGGCTGGCGTCTGCAATGCCTGTCATCTATCGCTTCCGTCGGAGGAGCTCCACAGGAGTAAATAAGATTCGACAACGAGACTGGACTAGTACACTTCACCATGAATTCACTTTAAAAATGGAGAAACTTGATGTTTATGTAAAAAAATAAAAGATTTCGATGTCTCACATTTCTATTTTGTTCTTGCCGTGACTGCGAAAGTAATTACACGCAGGTGGCTAACTACTTTTTCGCGTGTACTTTTCTGCGGAATTCGTTGCTCACTGCGGAGAAAAACAGGCGAAAATAGTATTAGGCCTGGTGGAAAATACACAACAAATAATGCTTCAACTGGAGACAAAAAGTTCATCCGATTGGAGTATTCGAGTGAATCAACCATTCGTCCGGCAAGGTGCAACTCTGAGGACTAACGGTTGCCCGGTAAGGCGTAATTGTGGGGATTACGGTTGCCCTGTAGGGTGCAATTCTGAGGACTAAATGTTAGTCCTTCGGGGTGCACTTTGGGACTAACGGTTACTCACTGAGGTGTAAATGTGAGGACTAAATGTTAGTTCCTTAAGCTCGTCTATGGGGACTAGCTGTTTGACCCGGTGCCGTTAGTCCTTAAAGGGGTCATGGTTGTGGCAGCCCCATTAGTCCCGGAAGGACAAACCACACACCATTAACACCCTTTCGCCTTAGAGTGTAGGGTGCCCGGAGGAGACGTTCAAACTGTCACAGTGCGTGAAGGTCCGCCGCGGGCGACGCAGGCCACACGCGAGCTTCTGAAAGTGTCTCGGCTACACGAGAGCTACGAGACATTCCGTGACACATGCGGATGGCACGGCGGTGATCTTGTTCATGTAAAGACTGACCGTGCCACGCTAAAATCAGCCAATGTCTGGTATAATGGTTGTGGCGGGTGATTTAGGAGCTTGTGGCGTCATTTTTCTAAAGAACACAAAGCACTCTCAAGCTGAATTTCTGTATTTATTATGAATTTATTTCTTTAGTTATTTATTTATTTCAATACCCTCAGGGCCCGAGGGCATTACAGAGGGGAGTGGGTTACACAACTTAATGAAAAAGTGAAAAATTGTAGGTTACATGGATCAGTGAAGGAAACCAGCAAGAAATAATGCACATTATAAGAAAAAAACAGGTATTTAAGGGGGGATGCTACACCTTCCAAAAACTCTTTTATTTTTGCGAGTACCTCAGTCAACTTTAGAGAGCCTATGTAGATTTTACTGCTGATTTCAAAAAACTAATTCTTTTTTTGCTGTGACAATTAGTTTTAAAGATATAATGAACTGCGGCTTTTTCAATTAAGGCCTAATTAGCTAATTAACTGTAACTTGGAAATTGATGTGCAACCTCTAGAACCAAGTCAGTATGTTCACAGTGTGCAATAAAGTATAAATCATTGTTCTGGGCTATTTCGAAGCAAAGTTGTGGGTTGTTGAATATGACATGAAAAATTTCCCCATCTACACTTGAAACAAAAGATCCATTTAGAGAATTTTCTCCAAAAATTTTTACAATAAAACTTACTTTACGACACATCCCCTGCATTTATCTTTGAAACAAAAAGAAATCGTAATGATAACTCAGACAGAACAAGAAATATTGCTCCGGCATAATGGGAAGCACATGAAAATTGTCGTTTTGAGAAATCGAGAAAAAACGTGGGCACACATTTTTATTGCAGAAGATGCAACAAGACAACCTCAAAACGCACCAGAAGCATAGTCTGAATGCATTCTGTGCTCATGCCTCCTCTTCACTAGCTTCCGGAGTTCCAATGAGGCTGTTCTTTTCTTGTTGGAGACAATACTGCGACGGTGGTCTTTTTCTCTCGCTCTCCTGGCACCAGTACTTGTCGCATTCATGTCCATTTCACCTAAGATTGCCGTTGCAGAATTCAAATTGCCCGTGTTGAAGCGCAGCACTGCTTCTGCAACAGCTGCTTCAACAGCGAACAGGGACGCATGGTGCTCCTTGGGGGCCAAACTCCAGGGCCCGGATTCACAAAACTCACTTACGAAAACATTTTTGCGCAAGAGAAATTTTCTTGCGTAAGTCGATTCACGAAACGAAAAAACGTCGTAAGAGGCCATAGTTGTCACATCGGCCGCTGCAAATAAAGCGCGCTGTGACGGCCCGGGAACATGTCAGCGATGGTGATGCAGTTGCTATATTTGCTTACGTCACCGAAAAGTGCTCGTAAGTGGATTCACGAAGCGAAATTGTGCGTAAAAACAGCATGGCTGAGAGAAAATCCCAAGAGTGGTCCGGACCACTCTTAGGAACAATGTGGCTACTTAGAACCTGCTGCCGCAGCGGTATACTTTGGTGCCCTGGCTGGTTTTGAGTTAATTCACGCCCATCAAGGGCTGTCTGATGACTGCTGGTGCGTTTTTATTTCTTTCGGTGCTTTGAGCTTCGCGTGTTGTTTCCCTTGTACGCAGTGGATGGTGTTGACAACCACCATCGTCCAATAAGTTGGAAGTCGCTGTAATTGAAGAATTCTATTGGGCGTCAATGGCATAAAACTACGCATGTAAAGATTTGTGGTTGGATGCAAACCAGTGTGATACGTGAATGGTTGGTGCATTCGAACGCGACATGGCATAGGATCTACCTTATTTGTTATGTTGTTGTGTTGCGCCCCATCTCATCCAATTAAAAGTGCGACTCGAGATCCTTGCCTCATTGGTGGAAATTACCACCAAAGAGGTCAATGGGAGCACATTCTTTTAACGCTATTGGAAATAAAAATGAGAGGAAGTTTTCAGTGAGTGGTTCCTAAAGTTTGTGCTCTAGTGTACTTTCATTGGCTCTAACTGTCCAATGGTTGCGATCTCTGAAATACAGCTGTCGATACACTTTGGAACGATCTGAAACAAAGCGTACTTTGTAAACCAAAGCGTATTAGGGGAGCGCATGATTACGCATGGAACTACAAACAAATCAAGCATCTTCACCTTCACTGTTCAGACACCGATATGAACCGTGATACTAGGGCAAGCAATCAGAATGAAATGACCCTAGTAACTTTGTATGACACCAAAAATACGCAAACCCTCACGATTCTAGAGCAACGTTTGGCTGAATTCATCCCTGCGTCAATTACCAGCCATTTACCTTGGCGCAGGAACATCATTCAAAGGTAGAGCGAGCCACTGACATGTATTTTGTGCGACGTAGCGACCACTTGACCTGAGAATAATTGCGTTGCGAAGGCGAATCCCCTGTCGCATGCTCTGATCGAAGCAGACGACAAACGCGAGCAGACCACGGCTTGGCCGACAGGCACAGCTTGTGATTGGTTGTGAAGCAATACCCTCTACATCAGCTCACTCCGTGACGTTGCCAAAACACTTCTTCCATCTGGCACGCCTGTCCTGTTCGTCATATCACCCCCCTCGTACATAAGAGAGATTTTTTTCACGCCGTGAAAATAGTGCAAGTACATTCTAAGAGCTCTCTTATCATCTTATGTGCTGCGCAGTTGTCGAAAAGAACATGGCGTCGTAAACAGCATATCGGTCAGTGCGACTTTCAGCAATTGCTTCTCGCACGAGTTACTTCAGCGTGTGACCGGATGTGTTGTGATTACAGCAGCTCTTTCGGTGCGTGTAAGCAGTGTGGAAAGCTGTGGCAGTGCAATGGTGTACGGTGAAGCGCAGCGAAGCCTGTGCGTCGGTGTGGTTATCAAGCGGGGATCGGCGTCGATGTATCGACGACAACTGGCACTCGAGAAGCCTGCAATGTGTGTTTGTGTGCCGGTAACAGTTCGTTCGCTTGACTTTCCAGTCTCTCAGTTTGGTGCTGTGCGACATTTCGGATTGACAGCGTTTTGACACGTTACTTGAGTGACCCCAAGTACGTACGGAAACGTATGAACTACGCGCTCGGTTCTTGCTTCGCCACTAGTTAGCCCGCACGCTTCTATTTACTTGAGAGCAATGTACTGTTCGGGAGTGAAACGATGTTCGTTGTGAACAGTGGTGTTGTGTTGACGTTCCAAGACTTGTGAACAAGCTGTGCTCGTGTGACCGAAACTTGAAAGACAGCGTTGATAACTGTTTTGCCCTGCGAAGTCGTGGTGGTGCAGCTTTGCGCTTTTGTTTGTTAAGTCGTCACTTCTCCTTTTTGTGATAACCATAGTCCTAGCTCTGTGATGTGATCAACCAAAACTGCGAGATGCTACATTCTGTTGTGGATCGTGTTACTTTGAAAGCGCGCCTAGACTGTTCTTCGGTAACAAATTGAGAGTTCTATGTGGCAGCGAGAGCCCGTGAACGTCAAGCTTCCCTCCAGCCCCCCCCCCCAAAAAAGCAAAGATTTCACCGGTGCCTTGCTTTGGATGAAGTTGTAGGCCAATATCACCTAACTACAGGTTTCCGAGTTCGTCTGGCCATCGTTTTGCACGGCACTAGAGCCTTGACAACAGCCGGTCATGACCATTTCTTACACTTTATCAATGAACGTGCATGCCTGGCCAGCCCTTCATTGCTGTCATTGGCAGCTTCCAGTCTGCAGATGCCCTTTGCCTGTTCGCCGTACTTGGTTCCTTATGACACCAACGGCCACTAAATGCTGCCATCGGTGAGTTCACCTTGCAGAACTAAATTTCACCGGTACTATAATTCACGCAGTTCTAGAACGTGTGCAAGTTTTAAGCCCATCAAATGTAATGTTTCTCTATGGTAAGTTGAATCATGAAAAATTTACTACTACTGTTATATACATACATATATTATGGAGCAAATACATAAAAAGTTTTTTGTGATTTGATACAAGTGAGGTCTTGTTTGATTATGAGGTTGGGCCTGTCGATTGACCACGTTTGATAGTTGGAAAGTTAATGTGAATTTATTTTTCAGGAGCCAGGTTGCACTTAAAAGTTTATGTTATTTTGGAAAATTAGTTCTACAGACGATTACCACTGTGGTAGTACTATACTTCAGTAGGACATATATATTGCGGTACGTAAATTTTACATGAGGATTCAGTTTATTTCAAAGTGATTATAGCAGACTTTGGTCACTTTAACGAAGTGATAGCTTCCTCAAATAAGTATTAGAAGTGAGTGCTTTTAATGATTGTTTTTAAATATCTCGTTTTTGGCTCTTCACAGATCGCAGAGATTGGTTTGTTAAGGTCCTGTGATGCATCGGTTGCACATTCTGGCACATCAACCCTCATCATTACTTGGAGCACCTGTACAAAAATAGGAAGGACATGTTCTCCCTAACTGTGCAAGCCTATGTCACTGCTCGGACTGTTACCATTCAGCGGATGTGGCGTGGAAGCATGCATGGCAGCCTCATCTGGAAGGACTGCAGTCTGCTTGGGAGCTTCGAGGGCACAAAACTGCCTAACGGCTGGCTGCAAGGATAGTTTTTCTTTAATACAAACGATTACGTGAACACCACTTACTGTGCACAAATTGAAAACCCAAGCATGGTTGCTTTCAGTGGATACCTGTAATATTCTTACACATAATTCTTATTCAACATTTATAGAACTAAATTTCAAGATAATTGAGAATGTTGAAAGCTGAAAGCCTGCAGCTTATGAATGAAACTCCAATAATCTGAGACTCAAAAGCTTGTGCTTTGAAACGAGCACAAATACTTTGATTCCTTATTGAGCTCTCCAGTTTGTGACTCCCTCTGTGGATCGAGTGCTCTGGAAGGAAATAGCAAGTGGGTGAAAATTGCCTGGCTGTTCACAACTTGCAAGGAGAAAGACCTATTGAAGAAGCCTCAGATGACATAAGGCCAGTAACTGCATCTTTTACCTAATGTAGCTTTTTCTCTCTCAGTGCTGTTGCTTGTGTTTCAGCCGAACATGTTCACCACGATTGCATAGTGATATATATTTTTCTACAAATTGTACCTGACCTAAGTATGCATTGTTGATCTCTAAAGATGACGTTCAGTGTGTTTCAAAGCCATGGCTTCTCATTTCTCTGACTGTGGCTAGCCTATTTCAGCAGCAGAGCGATGCAGCTAGCACACATGCAATCCAAGTCATGGAGAGCTCCTTTGGTGTTCTGTGCAGGACACAGCATATCCATCCGGCAAGACACTGGTATCAACAATAATGGTGAGTGTTCGTGGCACCTGTAGGAGCCCGTTGTGTTTGTTGTGTATGATTATTTCCCCTGATGAAGTGCATTTTTGAAAGGTTTTCTTCATTTAGAATATTAGATGTCAGAAACAAGCACACTCATAATCCACAAGTTCTTTGTGTCTTCTAGACTGCTCATTTGCTCCTATATGCGGTATGGTGAGCTGGCTGTGTTAGATAGCCTTAAAGTTTGTCATAATATGTGCTGCGCGGACGCGAAACAGAAACTAAAAAAAACGACAATAGTGTGCCGTGCGGTGGCGAAGAGGATGTGATGTGCGCGTGTATGTGCCGTGGGGTGCCTACGAGGAAGACTACAGCTCGTGAGGCGCGGCCTCGAGGGTGCGTGACCCGTGCCTTCAGCAGTACGCGAGGTACGTCGTTCGAGGCAGGACTACCTCGTTGGGCGTCTGGCCCATAGGTACGACCCAGGCCACGTCGCGACACTCGTACCAGCCGAGTGGACAGCTCAGCCTCCGCTAGACGACCGGTCTAGGAGAGCTGGCGCCAGGTTCCTGAACCTGTCCTTGTCCCGCTGGTCGTGGAGAGCTGGCGCCGGGTGCCTGAACCTGCCCTTGCGCCGCTGTTCCAGGAGGGCTGGCGTGGGTTTCCGAGGCGGACTGCAGGTGCTCAAGGGCACAACTCCCTGCCGCCGGAACACGTGTGTCGTCGGCTCCAGTTCGTCGACAGTGGCGCTGAGCCACTGGAGTTCGACGCGGCGACCCTGCGTCTCCCGACCTCGTCACTGCAGGTGACGACGCCGCACAACGTCGACTTCGCCACTGAATGGTGCCGACGGGGCATCAACGACGGCCCAGGCTACTACCCCGACGACCTGAACTGTAGGCCGAACGTTCTACTTATTCATTTAGTTTAGCCGCGTGTTTTTTGTTAGGAACTTCGTAATGTGTGGGTTGTCCATGTGTGAAGGGTACAATAGAAGTTGGACGTGTGTTTGTGCACTGGCGTGCTGTCTGATTCTTTCTGGAGCGGTCCTGCCCGAATAACATCACAAACTGGTGAGCCTGCCAGGATCCGCTCGTTAAACCAGTGAAAGAAGACAGTTTCGCTCGAGGCAGACACACGTTCAGACTGCACCATGGACTTGGAAAAACTCGCCGCTATAGGGCTCCAACTAGGGTTCTCGGGTGCAGAGCTAAACAAGTGGATTGAGGCCCAACAGGCTAAGCTAAGGGATGAGAGAGCTGCAGAGCGAGAGGCAGCCAAAGAAGCTGACGAGAGGCAGCGTGAAATTCTGCAGCTTAAGCTAAAGCTTCAGGAAGGAGCTCAGAATATGCCTGTAGCAGCTAATGACGCTTTGACTGCGCCCAGCACCTCCTCACCCCTCAATCCGCAGAAGTTACTGCCTGTATTTGACGAGAAACGCGATGATCTGCACGCTTATCTGCAGCCATTCGAGCGCGTAGCCACAGGACACGATTGGCCGCAAGAAAAATGGGGTCTCGCTGTTAGCCTGTGCCTAACGGGTGACGCGTTAACCGTGATAGGCCGAATGACTGCCGCTGATTCGCTGGACTACCAAAAAGTAAAGAAAGCTCTACTGCAGAGATTTCAGTTTACGGCTCAAGGCTACCAAGATAAGTTTCGGAAAGCACGAGCAGCAGATGGTGAAACTGGACGACAGTTAGCAGCAAGAATTACCAGTTATTTCGACCATTGGATAGACATGGCAAACGTATCCCAAACCTATGAAGGTCTAAGGGATCACGTAATCTCTGAGCAATTCTTGCGTTGGTGCCATCCAAAGCTGGTTGTTTTCTTAAAAGAGCGAGAGTGCAAGTCACTAGATGAACTCGCTAATTTGACGGATCGCTTCCTTGAGGCGCAGAATTTGACTAATATAGGAAAAGGTCCTGACCCCGCGAAAGAGTCCAGTGGAAAGCCTACCGAAGCGTCGCGGAAACCGCAACTCAAGTGTATCCTGTGTCATCGTTTCGGACATTTGGCTCCTGACTGCCGCAATCCACCTAAGCAGATGCTGAAATGCAAGTTGTGCGGTAAAACGGGACATGTCACAGAAACTTGCCGAAACCAGCATGGGGACAACAAACCGAGTTCTTCGTGCGCATTTAGCGAACCTGACTCTGCCCGGGCTGGTGCTAGAAAAACAGCCAAGCGTCCAGGAGGGAAGATTCCTTGCTCAAGTCACCACGACGACAAGAACGTGCAGGGTACAATACGTTTCCTGGCCGACGGGATGCCAGTGGTCGAAGGTCTGCTGCTAGGAAGAGAGGTTCGAGTCTTACGCGATACGGGATGCAACACGGCAATCGTCCGACGGGAGCTCGTTCCTGATGTGTGCCTGACAGGCAAGAAAATCAGTGTCGTTCTCCTAGACAGCTCAACTAGCCATCTCCCGGAAGCTATTGTACAAGTCAACACGCCGTACTTCACAGGGATGCTGAAAGTGGCTTGTATGGATCAACCCCTCTATGACCTTGTGCTGGGAAATCTTCCAGGCGTCAGAGGACCATACGATCCAGATTCTGACTGGAAGCAGGCGACTCATACCCAGGTGGATGAGTTACCTGCGCAAGCACACCCGACCAAGTCACCTGTCACCTCAAGATCTGCTTCTTCAAGCGTGGCAAAAACCAAAGCCAATCAACAAGGTCAAGAAAATATCAGGCCTTTGTACGTGTCAACAACGCTCTTACCTGACGTTACCAGAGCCCAACTCGTCGAGGAACAGCGAAATGACCCGCCACTCAAAGCTGTCTTTGCTAAAGTGAATAAAGAGTTCAAATCGGGAAAGGGCCACTGTTACGATTTCATCGAAGATAAAGGATTGCTTTATCGACGCTACCGCCTTGCCACTGGCAGGACGTTTAAACAGCTGGTCACTCCGAAAGCGTTCCGGGTAGGCATACTGGACATTGCTCATGGCAGTATCATGGCGGGACACCAAGGCATCAAAAGAACTACTGATCGTGTCCTAGAAGAATTTTATTGGCCTGACCTGAACGGAGACGTAAAGCGCTTTGTTAAGTCTTGCGACAAGTGCCAGAGAACTACCCCTAAAGGAAAAGTTGGAGTCGCACCACTAGGCAACATGCCTCTTATCCGGACACCTTTTGAAAGGTTCGCGGTTGATTTAATCGGCCCATTTTCACCAAGATCGGACCGTGGGAACCGATATGTTCTGACACTTATCGATTTTGCGACTCGCTACCCTGACGCTGTAGCATTGCCCGCAATCGATGCAGTTCACATTGCGGAAGCACTCATCGAGATTTTTTCCCGCATCGGCTTGCCAAAGGAAATCGTCACCGACCAAGGGGCAAGTTTTACCTCAGAATTAATGAACGAGGTTAGCAGGCTTCTCTCCGTGAAGATGCTAAAGACAACCCCATATCATGCGATGGCGAACGGTCTCGTGGAGAAATTTAATGGCACCCTGAAGACAATGCTAAAGAGAATGTGCCAAGAGAGACCTCGATCTTGGGACAGGTACCTAGCTCCGCTACTCTTTGCATATAGGGAAGTTCCACAGACAAGCCTCGGGTTCTCTCCGTTTCAGCTCATTTACGCCCGCCACGTCCGAGGACCGCTAACCGTGCTGAGAGAACTGTGGACAAATGAGGGGCTAGACGCAGAAACGCGGACGACTTACACCTACGTCTTTGATTTGCGCAATCGCCTAGAGGAGACTTGCAAGATAGCCCATGAACAGCTGGAGAAGGCTCGTGTGAAGCAGAAAACCTATTATGACAGGAAAAGTCGCCCTAGAAAATTATGCCCAGGCAACAAGGTTTTAATTCTGCTCCCGACTGACTCCAACAAGCTGTTAATGCAGTGGAAAGGGCCGTTCCAAGTCATCGAACGGAAAAATGATGTCGACTACGTCATCGATGTGTTTGGGAAAAACAAGATTTTTCATATCAACATGCTCAAAAAATACTTGAGTCGCGCATAACTGCCGTTCAGGTAGCAACGTGGTTCTTAATACTACGAGCCCTCAGTCGTGAATAGTTGACTCCTAGTTGCGACATAGCAACCCTACTTGTACGGTAGTTTTCCAACCGAACTGTAAGCAGCCTTCTGTGAACATTCTGCTACTATGTACATGCGACCCCTAAGGCAATGCAGTGCAGTGCAGGGACCGTGCAGTGACCGTGCAGTGCAGTGACCATTCGTTCGCCCCGCGCCCTTGTAGTAGAATAGTTGCAAACAACTTTCTCGGAAAAGGGGGTGATGTCATAATATGTGCTGCGCGGACGCGAAACAGAAACTAAAAAAAACGACAATAGGGTGCCGTGCGGTGGCGAAGAGGATGTGATGTGTGCGTGTATGTGCCGTGCGGTGCCTACGAGGAAGACGACAGCTCGTGAGGCGCGGCCTCGAGGGTGCGTGACCCGTGCCTTCAGCAGTGCGCGAGGTACGTCGTTCGAGGCAGGACTACCTCGTTGGGCGTCTGGCCCATAGGTACGACCCAGGCCACGTCGCGACACTCGTACCAGCCGAGTGGACAGCTCAGCCTCCGCTAGACGACCGGTCTAGGAGAGCTGGCGCCAGGTTCCTGAACCTGTCCTTGTCCCGCTGGTCGTGGAGAGCTGGCGCCGGGTGCCTGAACCTGCCCTTGCGCCGCTGTTCCAGGAGGGCTGGCGTGGGTTTCCGAGGCGGACTGCAGGTGCTCAAGGGCACAACTCCCTGCCGCCGGAACACGTGTGTCGTCGGCTCCAGTTCGTCGACAGTGGCGCTGAGCCACTGGAGTTCGACGCGGCGACCCTGCGTCTCCCGACCTCGCCACTGCAGGTGACGACGCCGCACAACGTCGACTTCGCCACTGAATGGTGCCGACGGGGCATCAACGACGGCCCAGGCTACTACCCCGACGACCTGAACTGTAGGCCGAACGTTCTACTTATTCATTTAGTTTAGCCGCGTGTTTTTTGTTAGGAACTTCGTAATGTGTGGGTTGTCCATGTGTGAAGGGTACAATAGAAGTTGGACGTGTGTTTGTGCACTGGCGTGCTGTCTGATTCTTTCTGGAGCGGTCCTGCCCCAATAACATCACAAAGTTATCAACATTGGCTGTTGTGTTGTAATGCAGTCTAACTTGTGTTTCTTAGTGAACTTATTTGTGGTCTACTTCTCGCACCTAGTGTAAAGTCGAAATAAAAGAAACTCTATTGGCTTTTTGTGCCTGTCAGAAGTTTCATGCCTTCATCTATAACATTGTGGTTTTGCTCTTGTATCATATTAAATATATTTTCAGCCTTCACTGTTTGTGTGTGTGTGTGTGTGTGTTGAGGCTTGTCATTGGCTTCTGAAAATACAATATCTGTAAATATGAGCACATAATTGACAACTATACACTCTTGCATGTAGCATGGTTGTAACAATGATCTGTATTTTTCTAAGTTCCAGCAGTAACAAGGGGTTCGGTGCTCCACGGTCATGTACAGTGTATCAAGAACAGAGCACAGAAGACCAACAAGTATAAAGGGACTGCCAGTGACTGTTCTCCTGGTCAAAGTTTACAACAGCAGAAAGAGCACATTGTGATGTCAGGAGCAGCTGCTGCTTAACTTCTTAGCAGTGCATTATTCAGCAGTTCCTTTGCTTGCATTCGAAATTATTTAAATTTTGCATGGAAGATACCAAACTATGACACTAATTTAAAGGCTGCTGTAGTGTTAGTGGGTAAATATTTTTGAGCTGAAGTTTTTAACATCTGTGTTAAGTGCCTGCGTGCCTCTACATTTGCATGCCAGAAATCAGAGCATCCATGGTCGCCAATGGTGACTGTGTTTGCATTCTTTGTAGTACAAGAAGTAAAGCCATGGATGCAGTAATCATGTACTTAGTCGATGTAATCCTTCAGTGTACACTCATTTGTATATCACCAATGATGCCATGAGTGTATAAGCTCTGGGAAGTGAATCTATGTGGATTATTTTATTTGGAAAGAAGAGGATCATCACTACTCCTAGTATATCTTAACAGTAGATTTTAGTGCTTGGGTATTATCCCACTGCCTGTCCGTCCTTCAACAGTCTATTTATCTACTGCGTAAGTGTAACTTTTTAAATGTATACTTTGCTCGGATAGGTTTGTTCATAATGTAATGTAAGTGACTTATCATCTATGCAGCTCTACTCAGACTAGAAATAAAAGTATTTATTTTTATATGTAGCTATAGCATGCATTCACTTGTGTTTTTCTAGGTGCCTGTACAATTGTTTAGCCCTACAAAAGTGCTGGTATACTCTAATATTGAATCTGGCATCTTGAAATAGTTTGTTAGTGGAAGTAAGAATGTGTTTACAACCAATATTACTATCCTCAGATGAACTGTGAAAGCTCTGTGGAAATTTATTTACAGTTTTTGAACGTTGTGAAGGCAAATGTTATGTTATTTTATTGTGGTCCCTGTTTCATGCAAATGACCCATAATTACTTGGCAGTGGCACAGTATTAGTTGTTATTTTACACATATGTACTGAGCAACATCGCAGTTGAGGCCAGCAGCAACACATACATGCAGTGCACTGGAGCATCACCTCCCATAGTGTACAGTCTTTGCCCACCAGTAAACTCAATATTTTTCAAGCAGACTAATAGACAGCTGTATGGGAACTGTGTTGGTGTGCAAACTTTGAAGTCTTCTTGAAGAGTGTTTTTCATCATTTTTGTCCAAGTGAAGTAGCTACCCAAGGCCACAACTGGTGGGAATGAGGTGGTTTCCTCTCTCCAAAAGCAGTCCTACCAGTTGCCTCAATGTTAGCATGGGGTGAATTCACAAACTGGAAAAATAACGGGTCTTTGTTTTCTTGACCGAAAGAGTCACTTCCACCGTTGAGCCACAACGACGCGCCAGAATAGAAACTTTTAGCTAAATAAAGTTGATTCTACTTTTGAGAAGTGTTTTGGGGAAACGAAATGGCACCTATAGCTGCCAATATAAACACTGTTTGCACCAAGGAGCTTAGTAGCTTATATTTGTATTATTCATGTATTGTCTAGAATTTACTCGCGCTGTGCCAACTTTCAGCCCAAGTGTCCTAACATGCTTTGTTAGTGGCTTGTGAATGAGCCAAGCTATGTAAATAGACTGATATTGCAGACATGTACAAAATATTGATGCACAGCCCTTTTCTTTAGCATGACATTGTTGAGGGCTTTATTCTTGTGTTTTTTATAAGGAGTGCTTGTCACTGGGTATCAGCGGAAAACTATGCATCAAGCTTTTGCGAGATGGTTCGAGAAACACCTTGTTCAGACATAACAGTGCCGGTGGATTTCTCTCGTAAGTTACTTTCTGTAATATATTCAAAATGAGTTTATTACAATTGTTGTTTTATAGCCATTCATTTTAATATTTACACCTGAGTGTGTGTATGTATGTATGTATGGGTGTACATATGTATATGTATGTGTGCGTATATGTATGTATGTATGTATGTATGTATGTATGTATGTATGTATGTATGTAGGTATGTATGTATGTATGTATGTATGTATCTTTTAAATGAGAATCCGTTTATCATTGGTGAGTAAGTTTGGTAATGATATGGCTGAATTTGTTTCTAGTTATTTCTCTTTTGTGCCATTACATATTTCAATTTATTTTGTACTGCATAAAAATAATTGTAACCTTACACAGAATATGTGTGTTCGAAGAAGTTGTTTTATTTACCAACCTACAGTCATGGGCAAGAAATTGGGTAAAATGGAACGGACCTGCGAAGATTAGTTTACAGCATAGCTACTCTACATGGCATATCTCGTACAAATTGCGTTGGTTGAATATGTCGATTTCAACCTTTCAATTTTAATCAGAATAAGCAAGCTATCACCCGTGGTTGTATATGTGTGTGATATTTATGCATACTGTGATACCGGTTCGCAATTACAATTAAGGTCACAAACCTAGTCAAGCTGAATACACGAATTTTGTCCATGCACCTTTCATCTGCACTGGAACTGTTGTTAATAAAAATAAACTTCAGTTTAGAAATTTATTTCAGTAACCAAAAGCAGGGTATCTCTTTATCACACAAATCAAAGTGCCATTGTTCTGTTCCATTTTGGACAATAGGGGACCCTCTCAGCAGAACTAGATTAACTGCTATAGTTCATTTTAACCATTGACAGCGACATTACACTGAAGCGTGCAGCATGACAAATAGCGGGAAAGAAGACACAAACTAATCACTCTGTTCGCGTCAGCGCTAACTGTCCGTGCTCTTTGGTCTTGCTGCATGTGATGATACCCACCAAATTAGCACGAAAGCGTGTCCCTACAAAGGCAGTCAACTTGGATGCAAGCAGTTAGCTCACTGCATGTGTAGATTTTCTTCAAAACACCGTGAAGACTGATTGCTGGTCGAATATCCAAATACGTGAAAAGTAATATACAAGGTATAATTCGGTGTTTCAGCACTGGACACTTTTGCGATAAGAGAGAATGGAGGAAAAAATTATGAACCCTGAATTGTTTAATTTTTGAAGGAGCACAATACAGCGCTTTTGGGTCAAAAGGGGAGTGAAAGAAGCAAGTGCGAAAGCCTACTTCTCAAAAAATTAGTACCCGCCACCACGCATATTGTCAGGCCGGGCAACCTCTTGAAAAAAAAAGTTCTCAGTGATTCTGCGAATCGAATCAAGTATCTCGTAGATTGTAGTTGAGCGCTGTAACCGCTCGTCCACTGCAGCAGTGCTTGCATTCGCCCTATTGCTGATATATCGTCATTCCTTCGAATTAAGCCAAATGCAAAAAAGTCCGGTGAAACTTTGTCAAAAATAGAAAAAATAGAATGCGTTTGCCCAAGGTTACTAGAAGATATAAACCGCCACGTGTGACTGTATAACCGTGCGCTATTTATTCTTGTACATTACTGTCATGACGTTGGGATAGCCTGCTCTAACGTAGGCTACCTTCTCATAGTTTGCCAAATATAAATAAGAAAATAAAAATATATAACAGCCTATGACAACGCTAATCAACTATTATGAGTTCACTGTCACTTGTGTCACTTTCACTAGATGAATGCTCAGTTTGCTTCCATTATCGTTATTTAGGAAAGTTTTGGCTCATTAACTCAACTCTCCTAATTAGCAATGATTCTCACATATAAGGACAGTCACACTTCATCTCGCTTTCTGAGTGGCTGTCACTCCCATATAACGCGTACTCCTCTTTTTTATGCTCTCCGAGCATCTGACGCTGCTTTGCGGAGACTTTTCCTGGGGTCTGCTGGGCCAGAAAATTGTCTTTATTGTCTATCAATTTCAAGCTTTCGCGAAGCCAAAACGAGAGTCTCTCTCTCTCTCTCTCTTCATCCTTTTCGCACGTGTGATAACGTCTCTCGACCTCAAGACTCGTATACACGTCCCTTGCTTTGTTTGCGCACTCAAACATTGCTGGACGAAATATTTGCACCGTGTTTTGTGAAAAGCATTAGCACTGAGACATCTCCCGACGAGTCTCCCTCATTTTACGTAGACATATACCTAAGCGTAAGCGTATGCACGTTCTCGCATTCTGGCTTTATAAAAAAGCCGCGGTGCATGGAACCAGCGAAATTGCGCTCACAATTTCATTTGATTACTGCTGTTATCTGTTTTAGCACAATTCGTCTGCAGGCACCAAAGTCGCTCATGTGTCTTGTAATAAGAATATTGTAACAAAGGCTACCTTTGACTATAGGTACAAAACACCCTTACGTTAACCACTATACCGTGCTAGATTACACGGAATTAGTTAAGTAGCAGCGCAGCTTCAATGAAATGTAAGGTAAGTGGTCGCTTTAAATAAGGGAAGACAATCAAGGCACATTTTCAAACATTGCATGCATCGATTTATGTGTGGTTTCATTTATGTGGTGCACCTGGAGTGTTGTTTACTTGTACTTGGCGAGATAGTGCATGGATTGCTCGGTAGCTTAAGGCCATCAAGCAATTATTTTTTTAGCTACAGTTGTTGATTAAAGGCGAGTGCTTGGCTTTGCACCGCCCACCAAAACGTCTATTACAACGTACGCTGCATCCCGTAAGCGCTGTAGCAGACGCTCGCGGAACTGAAACTTAGATGCAGCAAATCATTGGCTATCGTCGTATACTCTCGATGCTAGACGCTTTGCGTGCTACCTTGATATTATCGGCACACACTTCTTTCTTTCCTTGTCGTTTCATCGGCTATCGTCGGTCCTCCTTGCCCTCTTAAGTGCCGAATAGGTTAAATTTATACCCGCGCTATAGTAATCCCTCCAGATAAGAGAATTTTTCGCTAAGAAAATGCGTAGCCAAAGAGAAAGCTTTGTGAATTCGGGCCCAGATTACCGAATGTAGGCTCTCGTTGGAGTTCTGAGTTTTGCCGCGTTCGCACCTCTGATGCAGGGCTCTTTCCGAAAGCCGGTCATAAACCGGTAGTAATGCCTCTGCCACGTCTTTCGGTAGATTGTAGGCATGCCTGGGGTCGGGCTCACCCTTTGCTTTTGCGGCATTGTGCCGACACCATTAAGTTTCACCAGCTGGGCACAGACTGTGGTCCGAGCATTCATCAGTGGAGGTGACGTGGCGGTATGTGGCCATCACAGCCTTTTGCATCTCTCCCACGTCACCTTCATGCGATTTCAGAGCCCGGCCATAATATGTGCTCAGCCTGGTGATCAGCTCACCTGTGAGCCTGCCTTTCCCACTAAGGCCTCTTTTCCCATCGCACTTTTGTTTCTGCACCAGGTTTCTCAATGCGGTGCCCATCCGTTTCTGTACATGATTGATACAGTCTTCCTTCTGCACGTCAATGTAACCATACACCTTGGCGTCTTGTATGGCGCAAAATGTCCTAGAGTCCATAAGACAGCATAGTTGTGTAGCGCGGGCCATGGCATTCAAGCGACCTCTGAAATAGAATTAGAGCCGCCTCCACTTCCATTTGCCCCGCTTTGCTGTTCGTATTTTTTTGGCATTTGTGGTTAGCCTTCCATTCTTGATAGCCCTCACTACTAGGCTTTGGGCCCACCTCGCAGCCTAGGCAAAAGTTGGAAAGAACGACGTAGTCCAACACGTAGCCACTAAATAATTCGATAACTGTGCCCACGCCGATGTGGGAAGAATGGCCTCGCGTCTTCCACGTGCCGTCGTAGCTAACGGCAATATTGCCCCGGTGGCCGAAGCACAAGTCATAATAAATTGTTCTAACCTTTTCCGCACATTCGCTCATAGCGGACTCAGCCGCTCGCGTTGCAGCGGGTGCCAGCGTGTTCTTCAAATGCCGCTGAAACGTCTTGTGGTGCATACCGCGGTGTGAGATGCCCATTGTTGCGAAAATATCATTCATTTTCGTTTGGCCGTTGCCGGTAGCCACCATCGCCCTCGAAGCGAGAAGATTTACTTCAAACGGATTGCACGTTTTCGTGCCGTTCGCGCGGGGCGAAGTCCATTCATTCGCGATCTCGCCGCACCTTTCACACTGCACTAGCACTTTCACGGCAAGTTCGTAGTCTCGATCCCCTCTGACGATCGTAGCCGGTCCGTGGCAGGCTTTGCAACACAAGGCACCCATTATCGCGTTTAGGATATCTAGATGCATAAGCAGATAAGGAGCAGCGTGGTCCGAGTCCTGTGCGGTTGCCTCGCTACAACTCGCGGTGAAAAAGTCAATTTTCCGTGCAGTTGCTGGCGCCGATGAAAGCCGGTCGAGCGTCGCTCTCTCCCGGGCATGATTTTCTTCAACTTCGGCGTTTGTCACCACCTTGGCGTCGATTCGTAGTCGTCCAGAGTTCGCTTCACCGTCATCGTCGTCGGAGGCAACGCGCTCGGTCGCACCATCGCTGAACGGCCGCGGAGCGTCGACACATTCGTCGGAGTCAACCAAGGGCTCTGATGACTTCGTAGACTTTCTCCCACGACCTTTGCGTTTCCTGCGACCAAATGCGTGCACGGTCCGATACTTTTTTGCGTTTCCAGGCATGGCGATGCGATCAGAAGCTTCAGAGTGCTCTGCCGATTTCGAGGCGTCACAGCGGTAACCCTTTCAAAATGGCGTCGGGTCGCGTATGCAGGCGCAAGCCGCGAGCTTCCAGCCAACCGGAAAGCGCCATTTCAGTCACGTGCGCCGTTTAGCCAATGGCAGTGAGCGCGGCTCTTCGTCTTTGAGGCCCCGTTTTTCGAGCCGGGGAAACGCTCAATGTTGCTTACTGAATAAAAAAAACAGCTGAAAACGCGTTCTTTCTAAGAAGACCAAAATGGCGCCGATTGAGCGCGTAGTTCCCGCGTATCCTAGAGCCGAAACCTGCGCTATTCGCCCTCAATTTAAAGGGCAGGACGCCCGTTTTCGGTTTTTTAAAGTTGAATAACAATAAAAGTTGATGGTATTCGGCTATGAAATTTTGTAAATAGGTGCGCAATGATGTCGGGAACGCGAAAAGAAGGTCCGCGAAAACTCGATTTTTTGGCTGATTTTCGGTCCCGAAGTGCCGCGTCCCCCCTTAAGAACTACAAAGCTTAACAGGTCTACTGAAAAATGGAAATACGATATTCCTAGAAATTAGGGCGACAAGTTAGTTATAGCAGCCTTAAGCATAGAGGTATTAGACATCTTGACTACAGATCGGGGAAGGTGATACCAACTTGCTGACGCACGGGGGATGAATGAATTGTAAAAATGGTTGGTGTGGCATGTGGGAATGCCATCCTTATGACGATGGTCGATGCGAGCGTATACGTAAGAAGAAGGGCTTCTCAGTTTATTCCTAAGGACAGAATTGTGATAATATATCTTGTGAAACAGGCAGAGGCGAGATATTTCTCTACGTTGTGAGAGCAGAGGTATTGATAAAGTTGTTTTCATGGAAGTCACGCTGGGGGTGCGACGATAGTTGGAAAGAATGAAACGAGCAGCCCGACACTGGATGGATTCAAGCTGATGAATGAGTGTTTCTTGGCTGGGGTCCCACACAGATGCAGCATATTCCATTTTGGAACGTAATAATGATTTATACAGAAGTAAGTTTACTGGAAAGGAAGTAAGATGAAAATTACGGCGTATAAAGCCCAGCGTGCGATTAGCATTATTGGTTACATGTGTTACATGCATTTTCCAGGAATTATCAGAAGTGATGAGTACGTTTAGATATTTGTAACATGACCAGGGTTCTAGGTTTTTATTATTAAGATGATAAGAAGGCAATGTTGTATCGCGACGTGAAACGCGCATGTGCTTGCCTTTGTTAGGGTTTAACTCCATGTTCTATGTGTTAGTCCAGTCAAGAACACGGTTTATATCTGATTGAAGAAGATAGACGTCAGAGTCGCTGTTAATAACACGGTAGATAACACAGTCGTCACCGAACAGGCTTATTGATGAACATAGATTATCAGGTAAGTCGTTTATGTAGATGAGGAAAAGCAAAGGTCCCAGCACAGAGCCTTGAGGCACGCCCAATTCAACTGCAGAAGTGATGGTTGAGGTGTTCATCACAGTGACAAATTGGGAACAATCAGTAAGAAAAGAGTGCAGCCATTGAAGAACGTTCGGATCAATGCAAAGTTTGCTGAGTTTTAAAAGAAGCAGTTGATGAGAAACCTTGTCGAACGCCTTTGAGAAGTCTAGGAATATGCAGTCGACAATGGAACCTCTGTCAAGAATGGAATTTAGGTCATGTGTGAATGTCAAAAGTTGTGTTTCACATGAAAATGACTAGCGAAATCCATGCTGGTGATCTGTTATCAAAAATTGTTTGACTGTAGGAAAGATGCGAGATGCGAGCAAATAACATGTTCCATAACTTTACATGAAATACATGTTAGTGAGATTGGTCGATAATTATGTGGAGAATGCCTATCCCCAGACTTGTGCAAGGGAATCACCTTCCCTACCTTCCAGTCTTCCGGAATGCAACCGGTATGAAGCGATTGCTGAAATATATTAGTGAAAATGATGGCACTGTACACTTTAGTACTAATTAAAAACTTTGAATTGATGCCATCAACACTACATGATGATGAAACTTTTAGATTTTTTATTATTTTTTCTATACCGGCAGCATCGAAGACAATGGGGTCCATTGTTAAGAAATTCGAACTAGCTTATGTGGGAGTTCCGGAACACACATTTTGTGAAAAAGCAGAAAACAAACACTGAGTTTAGAACGATTGCGGATTCATCAACTTTGATTATGCGATTGTTTGCATCTTTAAGGGTGATTGAGGAATTGTCTCTTTTGTTCACTATATTCCAAAATTGCTTAGGGTTGGTAATTTAAAGAGATGGTAATGTAGTATTGAAAAATGAATCCTAGGCATCTTAAGGGCTTGTTTGTATTCCGTGGCTACGGCCTGATAATCACTCCAACGTTCTTGAGTGCCAGTTACCTTTGCAGAGCTGAAAATTCGTTTTTTTTCTTATTGCGTAATCGTTTAAGCAATTGACTGAACCATTGTGATCAGGTTAGATATGATGACTATGCGTGGAACCTATTTTTCTATGAGAAATAGAACCTTTTAGTTTAATAAAGTCCAGTTAGTATTAACGGAGCGATCATAAAAGTTGTGCCGGTAATCACTTAAAAAAGCTGAAAGATAATGATTAGTAGCATCAATATCTGCACGCTTATAGTCCCGGATATATTTTTGTGGTTCCTACTGTGAGATACAGTGCAGGTGAAAGAAAAATGAAGCAGCAAATGGTCGCTTAGCCCTTGCAAGTACGATTCGGAATGGAAAAGATCAGGTGCAGCGGTGAGCACTAAATCTAAGATGTTGGATGTGGTAGACATAATTCTCGTTGCCTGTGTTATTAGATGGGACAAGTTAAAATCACTGCACAACTTTAAAAACGCGTCTCCCGCTCCAGAAAAAGGATTACAAGTGGAATGCACGTTTGACCAAACTATATTCGGGAAATTGACGTCGCCTAGTAAAATGAGCGGACTGTTCAGATACCATATTGTTAGCGTGGAAATGACGTCATGAAGCTCGTGGACATAAGTGAATGAACAGGATGATGGTAAATAACAAGCGCCCAATATCAACTTTTGGAACATGTTTGTATTTCAACCAAAACAAGTTCCAAAGCCCTACTAAAACGAATTCGAAAAGACGAAACCGTATCTGAAACCGCGATAAGCACACCGCCTCCACAACGAACACCTCTGTGACAACGGTAAATGTTGTAGTGTATTTTGCAATCAAATAATTCACTGTTATCAAACTGCGCAGACAACCAGGTTTCAATAAGGCAGATTATGTCGGCGTTAGAAGCATCAATAACAGAGCAGAGATCATTAGGTTTTGGAATTAGGCTTCGAATATTTGAGAAACGGAACGAAAGTTGATTTGCGACTCGTACCTTTGATCTACTTCCCCTCGCGTAGCACTATTCGGTGTTGTGCCCAGTGTATGGGGTGACTCATGCGAGGGATGTTTTGACTGATGACTTGAAGTATTCGGAGATTTCACGCACGCAATCATCAGAGGGGTTGTAGATGTAGCACTTTCTATTTACGTACAGTTTGTTAAAGCGAAGCCAAAATCTGGAGGATTCACTTTTGCCAAATTGAGCCAGTTTCTTTCTGGCAAGGCGAGTAGCTGGCGAATAGTCTTCACTAACGGCAACATTTACTTCCTTCAGCTTCGAACTACTAAGAAGTATTTGCTGCTTGAGCTTAAAGGAAGAAAATTTAGCAATGATTGGCCGGCACTTATTGGGATGATAACCGCCAAGCCTGTGTGCTCGTTCGATTAGTATTTCACAGGGTGCTATCTCTAATTTGGATGAAAACACATTCATCAGCTTTTCTTCTGTCTGGCCCAAACGTCTGACTGGGCATCAGGTAGCCAATAGAATAAGAGGTTGTCTCACTGCTTCATATCCTCGAGTTCACCTTGCCGAGCACGCAGTTGATCGTTTTCGCTGCTAATATAGCTCATCAATTGGTGAAAACGCTGTACCTCTTCTGGACTTCCTCAATCGCGTCCGTATTGCGCTCTACTTCAGTTAATCGTTTGACTAAAACAGTGAAGTTTCCTTAGAAACTCGCCTGTGGTTTTTAAGCTCATCAACAGATTTGATTGGATCTGTCTGGTCCCCCTACATTTTTTCGGTACGCGTGTTTACAGCTTGTAACATAATGAACATATCATTAAACCTCTCAGTCTGTGAATCAGTAAGAGGACTTTGCACTTGGGCTCTAGTGTTTGGTCCGCGATTGAGCTCAACATCACCGGACAACATAAGCAAGTGAGTTACAACGTCAAAGCACTCATGAAAAACAGAAAACAAAACTCCCGGGCGTGGAAACAGTAACAAAGAAACGTTATTCGACTTTTTAGCATACAGAGCTGTAACCGAACTAACCTGGACGGCAAAGCAGAATGGATTAGTGAACTGCATCGTAGTGCTGTTCGCATGCTTACTAAAGGCACCGGGATTCCGCCAGCTCTTCATATAGGCAGCCGTCGATGATGTTGTCGACGATCCGATTCCTTCGTTTGGTAGAGGGAGCCCACCCGTGGTGGTCTAGTGGTTAAGGTACTCGGCTGCTGAACCGCAGGTCGCGGGTTGAAATCCCGGCTGCGGCGGCTGCATTTCCGATAGAGGCGAAAATGTTGTAGGCCCCTGTACTCAGACTTGGGTGCACGTTAAAGAACCCCAGGTGGTCGAAATTTCCGTAGCCCTCCACTACGGCGTCTCTCATAATCATATACTGGTTTTGGGACGTTAATCTCTACATATCAATCAATTGGTAGAGGGATGAACGTAGACACAACGCTGTCGCACGGGCAGGCTGATACTTTCATATCGTTGAAATGGCAGGACAGCCTGCTTGTGTCGCTTATCGCGGGAGATATCGGTACGGCGGTGAAATGAATCCATGCCGTAACATGGACGACAAAGCAGAATGGATTAGTGAACTGCATCGTAGTGCTGTTCACACGCCCACTCCAGGGCATGTGCTGCGCTATAATTTTGGTATTTGTGTTCTCAGAAGCCTCGACTACCGATAGGCAGCGTTACCTGGCCCTGTTCAAAAGGCATTACAGGGCCTTTTTTAAAAGAACGCTTTAATACAAAACTTCGCAATATCCTGGTGATATTTGCTGCAATTCTTCTCGCGCTGTTTATCTCATCATGATCAATACGTAAGTATGTTTTCAAGAGATATATGACGTAAGGTGTAGTAGACTTTGCCCTTTAACTTTCTCATTGTGTCTGTCTTTTAAGACATTTTTGAAAAGCGAAATTGGAAGACTGATTCGAGTCATTTTATACTTAGGAGCTATTTCAACCGCAAGTGAAATATTTCACTCTCTAGAAGCAAAATAAAAATATTAGTCCTTATTAGCACGTAACGGTAAGTAAATTTTAACTACAATTTGTATTTGAGCTATGTAGTGTACAGGAACATACGAGCAAAAAACTAGTGAAAATAGGCGCTGCCACATTTTCACCAGCAAAAGAGTGTGTTTTTTAGCTTCAGTTAGAAAAAAAAAACAAGTGCACTCTAAGTCACCATTTTTTTTATCTAATTTGATTAGAGAAAGAGATGCAAACAATTACTTTTGAGGCTTTGCAGACATTTGTGACACTTGTTTGAATGAAACAAGAACAAAAACAAGGAATCGGAAGACAGGCGCGTGCGAAAGAGAAAATTGGTCAAGACGACGGAATAGACGGTGGATGGTCGAGGCAGCTTCGTCCAGCTCCGGGACTACAACGCTTCCAGAGCAGCCCAAGCTGCCACCTAGAAGCGCTGCCATCTTCGTGCTTCGGTCGTCCAGCTGCCTTGCGGGGCAGCGAGTGGCCGGGATAGGTAATCGTCGCGCCACCAAACTGAAACAAGCCCTCACTTGCCCCCCCCCCCTCCCACCCACTTGCTAAGCCAACGACGTACGGGCTAAAGGGGCCTGGGACGCGCCTAGAGTACATGCTGCTCCCAATACACTTATTAAGGAGGAGTCGAGCCGGTAATTTACGAGCGGACGCAAACGAGAGGAGATTAGCGACGCACATAGGGCAGTGCTAGTATTTGTTAATCACTTTGTTTGGGGTACCTATACCTTGGGGAACCTAGAATTTCAAAATTTTAGGTAATTTTATATGGTATTTCAATTTTTAGGCTGGATAAAATAAAGTGTGTTTTTTTTTGCCACCCCGTGTCACCTTCATAAGTCGATCCCGCTGACTCAGAGAAACCGCGCCGGGCGCTATCAACATCGTGGCAGTCACCAATTTGAGTCTGTATATACTTGAATGTTGTATGCGAATAGGGCTTAGTCAAAGTATAGCGTACTCCTGTGTTTCCTTTTTACGTTGCTGTATCTTATTTCGTTAGTAGCATAAGATAATATTCTCGATACTGACTTGCCCTACATCTCGCCCTGTGTGATGCTGTAGGGCATCGTTGCTCAAAAAGCAAACAATGATGCTTCTGAAACGCTCAGCTGTTTATAGGGAGGTCTGTGAAGCACTAAACAGTGCTTTTATCTTTAGAGTTTCTCAATTACACAGAACTTGCTCTCAAACAGGCAAAGTCACACGAATGCACAAGTGGTGACATGAATGTTACTCGTGCTTCATGTGGACATCTAGTCTGCCAAAATAGGTCAATTCTATGTTTACTAAGCATAGAAATTAGACGCCACCACTGTGAAATTAGCTGGTAGCGAGGAAATGTATTTATTATTTTTGTTGATGCAGGTGTGAGGCCCGCTAAGTCAAATAATATATTGGTAATCGAGATTATAAAATGCATCTTCAATTTTGGCGCAGTATTGGCGATATTTTGTATACTTCATGCAGGTGCAGTTTTTTGGACAGTCGCTATCGTCAGTACACTGCAAAAAAACAAAAAGCATTCCAAAGTAAGTCATCAAAAAATTTTAATGGTATACATAACTAACTGGAATAAGCTTTCTTCGAAAAACCGAAAGAGGAAGGTGTCAGGGCAACAAATCAAATGAAATAATTTGTACTACACTGTTCCAAAGGCACGGCCCGATCCAGTGACAAGCAAAACTACAGCGAAGATACTCCTTTTGTGCAGATGAACTAAAAAGTGTATGAACATACGTTATTGTTCGCAGTTTTGACATAAAGTTGCTGCGTTTGCTGTACAAAAGGAAGTCATGCGAGCACTCTAAAAAGTAACATTTAAGTGGTGGGGTCACAATAAATTCTCTTCAGCCGCTCATGCTCATGCGCAGTAAAAAACGTATTCCTCTCGCGGTACTATTCAAGAAGTCTGGCTGTGGCAGAAGTAGTCACTCACCAAGGCTGACCAGACTCGCATATAAACAGATTGGGTTGATTGTGTGTGACGGGAGCCTGCGACACAGTAAAAAAAAGGGCGAGACACCAGTAGTGCTCTGTGTGGTGTTATAGTAGGCGTAGGGGACGAAAGACAGACTTTCGTAGCACTTTGTATGCTTGGCAGCGATTTACATTGAAAGAATGTCACTGGGCGTACCGTTAAAGCATTTGGTGAGACCTTTGTGTTCTAGTAGTAAACAGTATCTTTTCGGTGACAAGCCCCGTACTGTTTGAGGACGGCTATGGCGGCTTCCGACAAGTAGACATGGCCTCAAACGCTGTGTAGTTGTTGGTGTTATTCATAACGCAGCATAAGTCGGTGAAGAAGGAAGGAGGCAACATCGCATTGTCTAGCCCCCGGCAGAGCGGCACACTCGGCGTATACCGTGAAATAGCCAACAACGCCGATGACCCTGCGGTTACAAACTGGCCTTGGAGAAAATGGCCAATACAAACAGATGTGAACGCTCCTAAATAGACTGCTAGGGCAAGATATTGTTGCAGAACTGCTGAATACCGGCATGTTGAAGCTTTTCGCCACTGTCAATCAAGATAAACTGAACTAGCTTTCTAAACGTAGTGGCATATACTTGACAGATGTATTCACCTCGAATGCGGGGCTAATGTCGCGACATTGTTTCTCTCACCATTGTCAACCGTGAATGAGACACTTTGCTTCGAGGCCGCTTATCGACGTTCGCTTATTCTTTTCAACCAATGCGAGGGAAACAGTGGCGTCATTGAGGGTGTTGTAGAACTGAATGGTAAATGCGCTGTTTGGTGCGTCGGTTTCGGTTTTGCCAGCTAAATTGCTCAGATTTGATTTGATTGATATGTAGGGTTTAACGTCCCAAAACCACTATATGATTATGAGAGACGCAAATTGCTCAGATTGCTTCACTTAACGTTAATTACAAGTAGCCACTTTTCCGAAATTTTATAGTGAATATGGGCTAGCTATTTCTATTTTCGAGTTTGTCAATTTGAGTTGACCGGTTATTACCACTCTATAAGAAGGTAATTGTGCTAGTTTCTATATTTACTGCCTTAATTATTGCTTTACTCATCTCAAAATGAATGCCTTCTCCCACAGGAAGGTAATGCCGCAAGTAGCACGAAGATACCTCCTTTCTGTAAGTAAAAAAAATATTCGACACTTTTCTATAAACACCCTGTATAATATAATATCAAAAAAGAGCTGGATACAAACCGTGCGTAACATTTCCTGCTAATATTCACAAGGAGACACCCTCACTCAGGCGAGGTAGAATAAAATGAAAACCAGCACAATGATCCGAAATATCTGAAATAATGGGATGAGCTGGAAAGCTAGATTTATTCTGGAGAACTGCGCACAGCCATCCTAAAGTTCATCCGGCAGGGGGAAGATGTGAGGACTACGACTGCCGATACTTTCTCTATTTGCAATGAAGACTGCGTGCCAGCGCCTACTACAAGCGTTTCTGGAAGAAAATTTAGCGCGGCTGAATATCTGATGGAACATACGATTGCATGCTTCTGCCCAGAACCTCTTCATAAATTGAAAATCTGAAGGCCGACTTTTAAACAAAATGAATCTGTAACTCGTGTGCCAGGAAAACTTATGTCAAATATTTTCCTTTATTGACACCCAATCAGTAGAAATTAAGAAGTGAATGAAAAGAGGAAACTTAGCAAAGAGTAAGAAGCTGCGAAGTACTTCGATCCTACAGGCTGTGTACACTAACAGTGGCACGTTATATAAAGTCAGTGCTATACAATGAGCATTTTGTTTTTTTAAAGGTAGTAAATGTAGCGCTGGATCAGTTTTTCTGGGATTTTGAGTTTCCTGTATATGCATGAACACGCTTTAAACGTTGAAATTCCTCATTTTGCGATATACCTCTCTTTATGTAAAAGACAAAGAAACAATCTACTCTGCAATATCAGCAAAAAAACACTTTCTACTGAAGCGCCCATCATCGACGGGGATGTCAGAATCTCCCTCAACTCCAAACTTCACTCACGAAGAGAGGGTACAGGCATTAGTCACAGCAGATCCACGCAATGAATGTTGATGAAAGGGTCGAAGCGTCTGTCCGTCCGCCCGCCCGCCTGCCCGCCCGCCCGCCCGCCTGCCTGCCTGCCTGCCTGCCTGCCTGCCTGCCTGCCTGTCCGTCCGTCCCTCCGTCTGGCCAGTTACGCCTGACGCGGGACAAGGTTAGAGTAAAAGAAGCCTCACCCAAAACAAAAAAAAATATTTGGCAAACTAGCGACAATTATGAGCTGAAAAAGGGTAAGATGTCGTACCAGTACCAACGGTGCTTTTTAAAGTGCATTGAGGTTTCCCGAAATTTCATTGACCCTCTAACGAAGCAGATCATAGTATGAGATGAAGAATTGGAAGAGTTCCAAGCATCGTTTCGTCCAAAAGTTCAGGAGTTTCTCAAACAATTCCGTGAAAAGGCGAGTACCCCTAGAAAAATTTAAAAAGTTTGCACAGGCGTTGCAACATTATTCGCTAAGGGCTCATGACAGTTTGCAAGCGACACATTTATCCTCCCTGCATCTTCTCCCAGGTTACTACTGCTGTGAGGCAACTCTGTACTACATATATTGCGAATTGACATCCATGAGCACTTTTTTTACCACTCTTGAAACGCTAAGTGTCAAAAAAAGGTAAAGCAGGTGTGCATTGACGTCACTCTCTCGTTTCGTCGCCTCTTAAAAAGAATGACGATTTGTTTTATTGGCTATAACGAAACGCACGGCAGCAAGCGCACAGAGCATTACGGTGGTACGAGACAATCGCCACCTCCATTGCCCTAAGCGATATAGCTGCCGTGACTTCACTTGAATACATGGATGGGTATGCGGGACCACCGCTATAGAAATTTGAGTAAAACCTCCTTGGAATGAAACCACGTTTATTCCACTCTGCAGACGCCGAGGGTGACTGCGGTGGACAGGGACGGTGAACTATAGCAGTGGGAGGGGGTAGAGATGCCTCTGCTTTAATAACGGACGTTATGGAGGAAGCTTAGTAAGCCAACTTGAATGGTTTGAATTTTGTGGCTGTCGCGGAGCTGGTCACCGACCGGTGGTGCCGTCGGATTCTTGAGGAACAAAATAAGTGCTCGCGAGAACTCCATAGCGCGATCTGGGGGCAAAGTCTCCGGGCAGGCCCATGTCTGGAGAGAAGGCCAGGGTTCTCGTGTTATGCTGGCCAATGCAAAATCCTAGGTGGGTTCTATACAGGTAACCGACAACACAAATGGTGTAGATCAGCCCGGCAGTTGCATGTGGCGCAAGAACCTGCCAAGGGTGGTGGTGTGTTATCCTTTGAAAATGGTTCAGCAAGAAAGGAGAAAGGAGTGTTCCAGCCTGAATTCTCTGAAACAGGGCGGACTCTCGCCGCGTGAATACCTTTCAAAGAAGTGATGGTACTGAGAGTGGATCACCCTCTGCGGTGAGGTAAGCGGTACGACGTTGTTTGGTGATGTGCTTGTCTACTATCGGATCTCGGGTGGGATAGCCGGAAGAGCAAAAGGATTATCGAAAGCTCTGTCTAGCGCGGTGGGGAGATGAGCGTGTGCTAATATTCCAATGGCAGAGCCAGATCAAGTTTTCCCGGTGATCAAATTTTTGCGTTCGCAAACCGGGACAGCTCTCGCAATCTGCTATTGGAATTCAACATAAGTTTGTGATTTGCGCAGTTCGCCAACGCGTGCCATCTGCACTCAGGGAACTGATGGAACGGTACGTATCTTCTGTGATGTCACGCACTGCGAAATACTCCAACGGCTTTTGAACATAACTTTGTTTTTTGTCGAGAACAGGTGTGCGGCATGACGAAAACAAAAAAAAATCACAGCATATCCACGGAGTGCACGAAGATGAGTAGGAGAAAGAATCCGTTAGTTCGTTGGCGCTTCCATACATTCGTTATTTCTTCCCTCCACCCGTGTGTCTGTCTGTGCAACCGTCCGTTCGTGCGCTCGTCCATTCATCCGTCCATGCATTCGTCAGTGCATCTGTCTGCCCGTGCGTACGTTCGTCAGCCCGCCTGCCCAACCGTCCATCCGTGCGTCCATCTGTCCATCCGTGCGCCCGTTGCTGTGTTCTTCTGCGTGTCTGTCCATCTGTTCGTCCATCAAGTGAATTCTCCAAGTACCACCTTCTCATATTTTCATCATATATTCATCATATAGAAGTACTGCCATCCAGCGGACATTGCAAGGACTAAACGAGAGTTGGCATGACCGGACTAGAGCGGCATGCACGCACTTTCTAACGACCTCTGTTTTGTGTCTAGTTCCCACCTTTCATGACCCTTACTTCATGGCACTGCGGCTGAACAATCGCTAAACGTTGCTAAAACCAAGAACGTTGTGCCCAGGGAGTTTAACGTGGAATCTTTTCTGGTCAGACAGTGCTCAAATTGCGTCTTTCTGTTACTACTTTTTTTTAGTAAGCATCAAATACAAGGTAATTTTTATTGGAGATTTAGTAATCAATTCTCGTCTCTGTAGTATAATTCATTAGAAAAAACTACCTTTTTATTTTCGACTAACGTGCGCGGGTTTCCTCCTTGATTGAAAAGAGTGCGCGCGTGCCGCTCCTCTAAAGCGGCCATAAAGGTTCCGACGTACTTATGCAACGAAGATGGCCACACTACTACTACTACATACATCACCGACGCACGACCCACAGCTTAAGTAGCTTCGCCCCTAAAAACTGTTTGTGAACGCCTCTCGTTGCGCGCATTATTTTGCCATAGCTCCTTTCAATGTCGACCCTGTTAGCACCGCTTCCAGGTGCGGCAGCTAGGCAGCGAACGCTCCGTTGGAGTCGCGAAAACATTTTAACGAGGGCGTTCTGTTCTGTCTCCCTTCTTATTATTTCACTCCCTAGTGAAACTGAACGCCCACTGCAAATGCTTTTAAATGCGAAGAATTTTTTACTGAACTTCGGTGACTTCGACCATATCTATCTATCTATCTATCTATCTATCTATCCATCTGATTTGATTGATTTGTGGGGCTTAATGTCCCAAAATCACCATATGATTATGAGAGACGCCGTAGTGAAGGGCTCCGGAAATTCAGACCACCTGGGGTTCTTTAACGTGCACCCAAATCTGAGCGCACGGGCCTACAACACTTCCGCCTTATCTATCTATCTATCTATCTATCTATCTATCTATCTATCTATCTATCTATCTATCTAGCCGGCAACGACTGTAACTCTCCTGGCCATTTCGACAATGGAATCGATACCAAAGTTGTTTGGGTATAACATGACCGTATGACGAGATTAACTGACTAGTCACTACGTGAAAATTATGTTAATACATCCAAATCATGACATGTATGTCATGGATCTCACTATGTACATTTCAAGGTCTTGCTTCTTTTGCTGGTCTTGCGATAGTTTTATTCACATGACATGTTGCAAAACTGGTATGGTATGACATGACTGCATGGCGATCACAAGCGATAGACCATAACATGATATTCGTGAAATACATGTCATGTAACAACATTACTACATGCCACGCTCATAATGCGTTCGCGACCGTTTTGCTAGCTTCATTCACATATGACAAGTTTGGTATTACGTCACGTGAATGGATGAGGAAGGTATGTGACTATTGCAAACATCATAATCATGAAATGCATGTCATGTAATGACATAACTACATGCCACTCTTAGGAAAACTCGCGGCCATTTCACTGGCTCCACCTATATTAAATTTGGCACTACGAGACATGAATGGATGACGAAGGCGTGTGACTGGTGCAAACATGGTCATTATCAGGTGTGTGTCATGTAACAACATGACTACAAGCCACACTCATGAAACACTCGTGGCCGTTTCGCTAGCTTCATAGATGCCAATTTTCGTATTCCTTGACGTGAATAGATGATAAAGGTATGTGACTGGTGCAAACATGATAATGATGAGATGTGTATCGTGTACCAACATGACTACTCGCCACCTTCATGATGCGCTCGCGACCGTTTCGCTAACTTCAGAAATGTCAAATTTAGTATTATGTCACGCGAATGGATGAGGAAGGTATGTGACTGGTGCAAACATGATAATTATAAGGTGCGTGTCATGTAAAGCATCACTACATGCTACGCTCATAGCGTGCTCGCAGATGTTTCAAAAATTTCACGCATACCAAATTCGGTGTAACGAGACGTGAATGAACGACGAGTGTAAATGACATGTCCAAACATGATAATCGTTATATGCGTGTCATGTAAAACAATACCACATTTTATGCTCATTGCATGGTTGCAGTCGTTTTACTAGCTCAACATAAACCAAAGTTCTTATTACGTGATGTGAGTAGATGACGGTGGTCAATGACATGTCCAAATGTGATAAACACGGCATGCATTTCGTGTAAAACTTGACTACATGCTACGCTCATAGCATCCTTACGGCCGTTTCGCTAGCTCCACATATACCAAGTTTGGTATCAGGTGGCGTGAATAGAGGACGAAGGCGAGTGACCTGTTCAAACATGATAATCATGGAGTAAAAGTCATGTACGGCACAATTTACCTCCGCGTTGCAACGATGTGCTGATTTCAAAGTGACATATAAACCTGCCTCATTTGTGCTTCACATATCTTTGTTCCCCACTTTACGTGAGATCCGCCATGTTTTTTTTCTACGATATCTTCTAGCATTGGCGTTGGTCAGAACTCACGTAAGCAACATTCTCACCTCAACCATACCTAAGCCATGCAAGTACTCCCACCTTACACACCGTGATTCAGAATAGGTTTACACGAAGACTAAATTCTGCTGTTGGTCATGTATGCTATATATAGATTGCCACGTTCCATTTCCCAAGTTTTTGTTATCGTCCCAAAACACCACACGAGTCTCAGCGCAAACCGCGCCTGCAGTTTTCGAGAAGGTTCCGGACTGTAGTAGATCATTTCGATAAGATCACGCCCACTGTGTGAACGGTACAGATTGTTCTGGAACCTACGCCACCGCCAGCGATAACGCTAGAACATTTGACAGCAAGAGTATAAATGCGGACGCGCTTCGCCGCTTGTCAGTTGTCGATCGAATCCGACGCTTCCTTCGCCGCTATCAGTCCGAGACTGCTATCTGTGCAAGACTATTGCTGTAATTGGACTTTCCGTTTACCGGGCACAGGTTCACCCAAATAAACAGTTAAATCCCAACACGAAGTCTCCTGTCTTCGGCCACGTCATGACCCCGTGACATCTGGTGGAGGTGCTGCTTCGTTCATGCACAGGACGCCCCCGTCAAGCCGTCAACCCAGCCCACGTCGCGGAGAAGACACCGACGCCAACCAAGAGCAGCGAACAAGCTGCCAACAGCACGATCTCTTACCGGAGTACGGGCTTCTACAAGACAAGGTGCGGAAGGCCAAGGCCATGACCTCTACTGCAGCGACAATGACAACCGGAGCGTCCCAGCCCGCGATCGTCATTCATCAACCCAGGGAACCACCAACGTTTCATGGGTCATCGTTTGAAGACCCGGAAACCTGGCTAGAAACATACGACCGTGTGGCCGCCCTCAACTACTGGGACAACGAAGAAAAGCTCCGTCGTGTGTACTTCTACGTGGAAGACACCGCAAGGACCTGGCTAGAGAATCGTGAGTCCACGCTCCGAACGTGGGATGTCTTCTGCGGCGCATTTCTGCAAACGTTCACGAGCGTCGCTCGCAAAGAGAGGGCCGCTGCTCTACTAGAGACCCGGGTTCAGCTACCAAATGAGAAGGTTGGAATTTTCACAGAGGAGATGACCCGCCTATTTCCTCACGCTGACCCAGACATGCCTGAGAAGAAAAAAGTTCGTTTCCTCATGCGAGGGATCAAACAGGACCTCTTCGCGGGACTACGGAGGAATCCACCGAACACCGTCCAAGAATTTGTATCCGAGGCTACCACCATCGAAAAAACCCTTGACATGCGCACCAGACAGTATAATCGTCGCCTGACTCCAGAATGCGCTGCTGCTCAAACCAGTGACTCCGAAAACCTGCGTGAAACGATCCGAGGGATCGTGCGGGAAGAGCTGCGCAAACTGTTGCCTTCGGCGCGCCCTCAAGTGGATTCGATCACTGACATTGTGCGAGAAGAAGTTCGACAATCACTTCGAATTCCCCAAACACCGCTGCCCGAGCCAAAAACTATGAGCTACGCTGCTGCAGTACGCCCCAACGCTCCTCCCCATCAACACCAAAACGCCGCCCCATAGCACTTCCGTCGCTAGACACCACCGCCGCCACCACCCCCACCGACAACCTACCGTTCACCAGCGGGCCAGCGCAGTGCGCCGAGGAAAACCGATGTTTGGCGCACCCCTGACCACCGCTCATTGTGCTGCCACTGCGGGGAAGTCGGGCACACTTACCGCCGTTGCCAGTACCGACAGATGGGACTGCGTGGGTTCGCCGTCGATGCACCACGTCCGCAGCCAGGGGAACGGCCACGTGACATCGCCGACTACATGACAGGAACTCAATGGACACCCCGAAGTCCTTCCCATTCGCCGTCGCCCAGCCGCTGCATGTCACCGCACCCCCGGCAGTACTCCGGCCCAGCGCGGGGCCGGTCTCCTAGCCCGTATCCGGGAAACTAAGGGCAGCAACCGGTGGAGGTGCGGTTGCTGTGTGACGAACTACCGAAGATCCTCCGACGACGACGACGCCACGACGGAGCTTTCCGAACACAATGCCAACCAGGCAAAGCCCTGGCGGCGAAAGCTCACTTATCGGAGGTGGTCTGATGACGCAACATGGAAGCAGCGGAACAAGCCGACGCAGCCGTGACACGACACCACGCCCTAACTGTAATGTGAGACGGCGAACTAGCGACATCGACGTTCTTATCGACGGCCACAGTGTGACCGTTCTCGTCGATACTGGAGCCGACTATTCTGTCATCAGTGGGTCGTTCGCCGTGAAGTTAAAGAAAGTTAGGACAGCTTGGAAAGGCCCTGAAATCCGCACAGCCGGAGGTCATCTCGTAACGCCTGCAGGAATCTGCACAGCGAGAGTCACCATTAACGGCCGTATTTATCCTACAGACTTCGTAGTCCTACAGCGTTGCTCGAGAGATGTCATCCTTGGCATGGACTTCTTATGCTTCCATGGTGCTGTCATGAACCTAAAAACAAAGTCGATAACGTTATTCACAGAAGAAGCACTACCACCGCGCACGCCGTGAGGACACCATGCCTTGAATGTGCTGGAAGAACAAGTCACTATTCCGCCTCGCTCAAGCGCCTATATTTCAGTCGGCGCTCCTAAATCACCTGACTTGGAAGGCGTCGTTGAAGGCAGTCAGCATCTGTTGGTCACCCGAAATAGTTGCGTCGCAAGAGGAATTGCAGAGCTGCGGGGAGGCAAAGCAACGGTTGTGCTCACGAATTTCAGCAATGAGTACAAACATGTGAACTAAGAAACAATGGTCGCATACATCGAAGAAATTGTCGAAGCCACCAGTGCTTTAGCCCTCGTCGATTCTGCGGATTATGCTCAGAGGAACCAAGCCCCTCCCATAGCTTTCGACGTCAGTCCCAGACTTCCGAACGATAAGCAAGAACATCTCAAGCCCTGCTCCTGCAACACGAAAATTGCTTTTCGTCGTCATCAAAAATTCGGCAGATCCCAATCACGAAACATCGCATCATAACCAAAGAAATTGCCAGACCACTCCGTCAGAGTGCGTACAGGGTTTAGACGCGAGAACGTGAGGCCATAAAGAGACAAGTAGATGAAATGCTGCCGGATGACATTATCCAGCCGTCCAAGAGTCCAAGGGCATCCCCCGTGGTGTTAGTGAAGAAAAAGAATGGGACCCTACGTTTCTGCGTCGATTATCGCCGCCTGAACAAAATCACAAGAAAGGACGGGTATCCTCTCCCACGAATAGACGACGCACTTGATCGGCTCCATAACGCCAAGTACTTTTCGTCAATGGACCTCAAGACTGGCTATTGGCAAATTGAAAGCGACGAAACAGACCGAGAGAAGACGGCGTTTATAACACCGGATGGCCTCTTCGAGTTTAAGGTGATGCCCTTCGGCCTTTGCTCAGCGCCTGCAACTTTTCAACGCGTTATGGATACAGTACTGGCAGGATTGAAGTGGCAGACTTGCCTTGTGTACTTGGACGACGTCGTCGTGTTTTACTCGAGTTGCGACGTGCATCTTCGGCAACTTGAAGACGTACTTCAAGCCATCAAGACGTTCGGACTCACACTGAAGCCAGAAAAGTGCAGATTTGCGTATGAGGAGCTCTTGTTTCTGGGACAGGTTATCAGCAAGTCTAGAGTTTGTCCCGATCCACGGAAAAGAGCCACCATCGCCGACTTCCCGCCGCCCACTGACAAGAAGGCCGTGCGCCGATTTCTGGGCCTGTGAGCCTATTATAGGTGGTTCGTGAAAAACTTCGCCCGCATCGCCGCTCCTCTCACTAACCTTACCAAGGCCGACGTGGAGTTCAAGTGGGCAACGTCACAGGAACACACTTTCCAGGAGCTTAAAAATCGCCTCCAGACGCCTCCGTTACTTGCCCATTTCGACGAATTCGCCAAGACAGAAATACACACTGACGCAAGCATCTTAGGTCTTGGCGCCTTTCTTGTGCAGAGGGCTGACGGACTTGAAAGGCTTATTAGTTACGCCAGCCGATCGCTATCCAAAGCAGAAGCAAATATTCCACAACAGAAAAGGAGTGCCTCGCCATCATCTGGGCTACGTCGAAATTTCGCCCCTACTTCTACGGCAGGCCCTTCAAAGTGTTGAGCGACCACCACGCCTTGTGTTGGCTAGCCACCTTGAAGGACCCTTCAGGTCGCCTCGCACGATGGAGCCTGAGACCTCAAGAGTATGACATTACTCTCATTTACAAGTCCGGCAAAAACACTCTGACGCCGACTGTCTCTCTCGTGCGCCTGTCGATCAACCGCTACCCGATGACCCGGATGACGAGTACTTCTTGGGAACGATAACTACCGACGACTTCGCTGAGCGACAGCGGGCCGACCCGCAACTTAAGGCCCTAATAGAATACCTCGAAGGCAGGACCGCCGAAGTCCTGAAGGTATTCAAGCGCGCACTTGCGTCGTTCTTTCTACGAAATGGCTTCTACAAAAGAAAAACTTTTCACCGCTTCGAGCCAAGTGCCTCCTTGTGGTGCCTTCAGCTCTGCGACCAGAACTTCTGCAGGCACTGCACGACAATCCGACGGCAGGGCACCTCGGTGTTTCTCGCACGCTCGCGAGGATACAAGAAACGTACTACTGGCCACGTCTTACCACCGATGTCACTCGTTATGTGAGGACATGCCAGGACTGTCGGCGACGCAAGACACCGCCGACAAGGACAGCGGGACTTCTGCAGCCAATTGATCCACCTTGCCGACCTTTCCAGCAGATTGGTATGGACCTACTGGGGCCGTTCCCGACGTCGGCTTTCGGAAACAAGTGGATCGTGGTAGCTACTGACTACCTCACCCGCTACGCCGAGACAAAAGCCTTGCCAAAAGGCAGTGCATCCGAGGTAGCTAAGTTCTTCGTCGAAAATATCGTCCTACGTCACGGCGCCCCGGAGGTCCTTATCACCGACAGAGAAACGGCATTCACTGCCGACTTAACTCAAGCGATCTTGGCATACAGCCAAACAAACCACCGCCGGACGACAGCGTACCACCCACAGACCAACGGCCTCACCGAGCGGCTTAACAAGATGATCGCCGACATGCTGTCAATGTACGTCGATATCGAACACAAGACGTGGGACGCCATTCTTCTGTATGTGACCTTCGCATACAACACGGCGATGCAGGAGACGACGCAGATATCTCCATACAAATTGGTCTACGGAAGGAGCCCGGCAACGACGCTCGATGCCATGTTACCCAACGTCACCGACGAAGAAAGCCTCGATGTGAGCGAGTACCTTCAACGCGCCGAAGTAGCCCGACAACTTGCGCGTCTCCGTATCAAGAATCAACAGACGACCGACAGCCACCGTTACAACATTCGACGATGCTTCGGGGAATACCAGCCCGGTGAACGTGTTTGGGTGTGGACGCCGATACGCCGACGTGGACTAAGTTAAAAGCTTCTGCGACGGTACTTCGGACCGTACAGGGTGGTTCGACGTCTCGGCCCACTTGATTACGAGGTTGTCCCCGACGGCATCACGAACTCTCAACGACGCCGATCGCGACCTGAAGTCGTACATGTCGCGCGCCTCAAGCCGTTTCATGCGCGTTAACAAGCTGAAACAGTGTTTTTTGTATCATAATTTATTCATTGTACTTTCTTGCATTATTATTGTACCTCCACCTTTAGTTAAAGCATGGGGACGATGTCTTTTTTCAGAGGGGGGCAATGCCACGTTCCATTTCCCAAGTTTTTGTTATCGTCCTAAAACACCACACGAGTCTCAGCGCAAACCGCGCCTGCAGTTTTTGAGAAGGTTCCGGACTGTAGTAGATAATTTCGATAAGATCACGCCCACTGTGCGAACGGTACAGATTGTTCTGGAACCTACGCCACCGCCAGCGATAACGCTAGAACATTTGACAGCAAGAGTATAAATGCCGACGCGCTTCGCCGCTTGTCATTTGTTGATCGAAGGCCGACGCTCCTTTCGCCGCTATCAGTCCGAGACTGCTATTTGTGCGAGACTACTGCTGTAATTGGACTATCCGTTTACCGTGCACAGGTTCGCCCAAATAAACAGTTAAATCCCAACATGAAGTCTCCTGTCTTCGGCCACGTCACGACCCCGTGACAATATATATATATATATATATATATATATATAATACGCTATTGATGGTTCCCAGTGTAATGGCTGGTAAAATACGCACGATATAACGCTTCTCAATAACCAGTCATCCTACCCAGTATGTCTGGTGAACTTTTACCAAATTGAGGCCCTTCCGTGCACGCAATTACCGTAAAATGAAGCATACATGCTATCCTAGCATGCGCCAAGAAAACGTTGTTATTTGCTCCTTAAAACACCTTGTGGTTGATTCCATTTTGGACTATACCAAGTAGATCCCTGGCTCGGACATTTGTAAGGCCAGATCTTCGCACGGGCCAGGCTAGGTAGGTCAACTTTTACTTGGATTGGGGCCGGGTCTTGGTTTCACTATTTAGTGTTAGGGCCGGGTTTGAGTGTGTATACGTCAACAAGCACCGGCCTCGGGGTTGGCGGTGGCAGACAATGAAAGCGCGTGCAGTGCTCCACCTGGGACAGGAGGTAGTGTGCAAACACTCTGAACATTGCGGATAGCTTTTGAAGACCACCTTCGGATACATAAACGCAAAAAAAGTTGGTCTGTCTTTCGTCCTGTCCCGTCTGTCTGTTGGTCGACGTGCCTTTGAAATACCCGAAACGGGTCAAGTTGCACCACATTCGCAGCGCCCGCCAATATAGATCCAGTTTTGTGTCTTTACTTGTCTGATTGTCGATTAAAAAGGAAATGTTTCCAGTATTCGACGAACAATATCATCATGTCCATAATCTGTGTTTTTATTTACACGGGAAAATGCATACGTAAGCAATTCTATAAGGGCTGTAGCATTAATTAGCTGCGATGACAACGCGAGGCTATGCACGAAAAAGTGCGTGTTTCCTACGCTTTGCTAAAACAATTCGGTGCTGCCACCCACCTTGTAATCTAGAAATTACGTTTTTCGAAAATGCGCGCAAGCGCCACCCGCTGGCTATTTTATAGGCGACCATTTCGTTTTTCGAGATAACTTCAACATGGCGCTCATTTTTTACGCAGCGCCCGAGAATCCCAATCGCAAATTTGTTTCGCTTAAAACATCAAAGAAATGTTTTATTCACTCCTCTAGACGGAACAATATCATCTTTTGACGACATTTGCAGTCAAACATGCAGATTTGGGGCAAATGTTTTCACTAGCCTTTCTAGGTCGTGGTCCTGACCAAGCTTGCATTATAACGGCAAGCCTAGCTCTCTATTGCCGGGATGGCTTTCTTCCAGTTCCCGCAACTGCAAGCAACGTGCCCTCCCAGTAAACAAGTTCTTTGCTTACAGCGAGCTCGTGTGTACGAGAGAAAAAAATTTCGAAACACTGTTGCCCTGCAATTCATCATTCTGTATTGCCAGCCGTGCAGAATCCTTGTCATATACTAGAGGCAGTGTTACATAATTGACAATACTTGATGCTAGCTAGTCAGGACACAGAAAAATATTGTTTTATGCTTTTGTTAGTATCGCATGTTATAACAAAATATTTTCTACTGATCTTACTCCATTTGAAAAACGTAAGCGGTTCTAGCCATCAAACTCGTGTTTACCTCACCTTTTCTATACTTCAACTCAGAATAATGAGCTGACAAGAAGAACGCCCAGCCTTAGATCTTTGCTGTTGCCGTTTGCATCTTGTTTAATCCTAGTGTACAAACGAAGGTCATAATTATCAGTAACATTCATTATAGCAAGCTTCTTTTCAGCGACTTTCTTCCACTCGTCTGCGTTTACAGGCAATGTCCTTCCTCAGTAAGGCCTATGTGGTGCTAGCATAGTTTCAAAATTTTGAAATTGTTGGAAGTAGACCTTGATAAACAAAACCAATATTTTAACTGGTTCATCAGCGTGTGCGCTGGTGCACCTAGTAAAGCACAGGCACAGACGTTGTCTGGTGAACCTTGAAGAGCTCTATACTGCATGCGGTTTCCGAAGACGGTTACTTGCTTATCCGGACCGTGCGTTTGATTTAGATCGAATTCAAGCCACTTTTCTGTAGTCATTGAAACACCTACCACAATATAGACATATCACGCTTCTTATTCGCAGCAATGTCTTTAGCATATACACTTTTGCTCTAGGTAGGCCTTCGAGAACTGATTCTATGTCACTTTGGAAGAGAGCTAATGTTAGTTGTGTCGTAACTGCAGCCCTTGCTGTGTTGAGGGCACATAATAGCAGTTATATTGCCTCACACGCAGATCTGTGGAGCTAGGTTTCGATCTTGCATCATCGTTTTTAGTCATCCACTTCCAATCAACGACTTTGTCTTTTCTTATAATTACCACCTCAATAAATGCAAGAGCAGTCTCTTGAGATCACCACAGCTCGCACCGGTATCGTCAATTAAGCGCCCTTCCGTCTTTCAGCATCCAACAGTCTGCGCCCAGGACTTCACGAGCTCCTACACGAAACACAATCTCGAAGCAGTACTAAAGACAAGCTATTTTCAGAAGTAAAGTGCTTGATGCGTCTTGAGCACAGTGATTGCCCAGAAAAAGCTGTTTGGAAGCTTTGCGTTTGTCCAACGTGCTTTACCTCCTTCTAGCGCTGGAAAGATATCGTAAAATTTAGGCAGAAGATGCTGTTCCAAGTAAGTCACCGTTTTCAGTGTTAACGTGTCGTTCCTAGAAAAAGCACTTCAAGATTGGTTGACGCCGCCATTGTATTTCGTCGTGAAAACTACCGGTCAGCGTCTCTGCCCAATCAGAGACGCTGATGCAAAAAAGGACTCCTTTTTGCGCCAGGCAATCAATGTCTATATCGGCTTCAGCAAGCATTCTTGAAGGGGCCCTGAAACTCTTTTTTGAGTAACCATGGAATTATTTCGCTAGAAAGGCGTATTGCTTCACAAATTCAACGCGCGAAATTTTTAAGACTCCGCCCAGTACGAGTGGAGTTACAAATATTTGTCACACGCTGCAATCACATTCTCTCTTCTCTCGTCTCAACGAGAGTGCTGGGAGCTAAGCAGGGAGCGATGGGAGGGGCCAACAAAAAATGTCACGCACGCTTCTTGGTTTTGAGCACGTTTTTATTTTTTTTCTTCCAATACGTGTCTTTTTCAGTGCGATCGCGCGTGCGCGCGTGGACAAGTAGCGGCCTCGCGCGGTGATCTCTGTAACAACTGAGCGCGCCATGTTTAATTAAGCCAACAGCTGATAGATGGGCTACTTTGGCTAGAAAAGGGAAGTGTGATGAACGCACCGGCTAGCGCGTAACGCCTTGGGAGGAAACCGCCAGATGGCGCTGGCACATGTTTGGTCGGATGAGGGGTTGCTGGGGGAACTGCAGAATGGGTTTCAGAAACACAGCAGGTTGGAAGACAATCTGTTGTCACTGACGCAGTGCATCGAAATAGCAGAAAAGAAACAGAGGACCCTGTGGCTAGCATTTATGGATATCAAGGGAGCGTACAATAGCGTGGTTCCAGAGGAATTGTGGGGAATACTTGACACACTAGGCGTGGAAAATGTAGTCAGTAATCTTTTAAAGGATATCTAGACAGGTAACAAGGTAGTTATAAAGTGGGAAAAACAGGTATCCAAGCCTGCAGAGGTAAAACGGGGGCTTAGGCAGGGGTGTTCCCTGTCACCCTTATTATTCATGATTTGCCCACAAGGATTAAAGGCTAAAGTGGAGGGAAGTAAACTGGGCTTCAACCTCTCTTTAGTCAAACAAGGAAAACTCATTGATCAGGCACTACCAGCATTAATGTACGCAGATGATATAGAGCTAACGGCCAACAACAAGGAAGATTTGCAGAGATTGATGGACATCTGTGGTAATGAGGGAGGTAGTTTAGATTTTAGATTTAGTAAGAAAAAATCAGCAGTCGTGATTTTCAATGAAAATGAAGGTAGAGAGCTTAGAATACAGGAGGTCACGCTAGAGATAACAGATAAATACAAATATCTGGGCGTATGGATAAGCAATGGGACCGAGTACCTGAGGGAACACGAAATATACGTGACGAGTAAAGGTAACAGGAATGCAGCAGTGATGAAAAATAGGGCACTGTGGAATTACAATACATTAGATATTGTGAGAGGATTATGGAAAGGGGTCATGGTTCCTGGGCTGACGTTCGGCAATGCGGTCTTGTGCATGAGATCAGAAGTTCAAGCAAGATTAGAAATCAAGCAGTGTGGGATAGGTAGGCTTGCTTTAGGAGCTCACGGGAATACACCAAATCAGGGAGTACAAGGTGATATGGGATGGACATCATTTGAAGGCTGGGAAGCTAGCAGCAAGATAAAGTTTGAGAAGCAATTGAGAGAAATGGGGGAGGAGCGTTGGGCTAGGAAGGTTTTCAGCTACTTTTACATGAAGAATGTCGATACAAAATGAAGGAAGCGAACCAGGAAATGGACTGGTAAATACTTAGAAAACAGCAGGTGGTCAAACCAATAAGAACTATCCGTTAAGAAGAAAGTAAAGGAAACGGAGACTAACATGTGGAGAATGGGCATGATTAAGAAGTCCGCACTGGAGATCTATCGAACTTTTAAGCAGGAAATCGCCAAGAAAAGGATCAAGGATAATACTCGGGGTACTTCTCTACTGTTTTAGGCCAGGACGGGAGTACTGCGAACCAACACATATCGGGCCAAATACGAAGGGGTAGACACAGTATGCACGGCGTGTGGAGAGGAAGAAGAAACTGCCGAACACTTGATAATCTTCTGTAAAGGCCTTCACCCTATAGTTTAGGATGATGGCGCAGAGTTTTTCAAAGCACTGGGGTTTAGGGACCGGGAGGGCAAATGGACTTTAAGCGCGTAGGCTTAACTAGAAGGAGGTTATCTAATTGGTAGCTAAAGTCAAGGCACGTGTGAAAATCAAACCCTTCACTGCACAGTACGAATCCTCAAACTCACTTTTAAAAAAATCTAGGTTTTGGTTCATTAAGTATTACGGCTTGGTGGCGCTAGCCACCGCCCGATCTAAAGGGTACAGCCATATCCATTCATCCATTCATCCATCGTGTTTGCACGTTGTGTTTGATTTTTTGTTTTTTGTTGTTGTTTTTATTTTGCCCTCCCGCGGGGGAGGTGCACGTGCATTGAACACGCATATTTTTGTAGGAGAGCTTAGACTTCACCTTTTTCTTAGGACAACTTCGAGTTTTGTAATTATCGATTGAGACGAGCCATAGGGACAATTGGTGTCAGAAAGACATGGTTAAAAAGACTGTAAAGTGTTCAGGATGTGGGGTGGCTTTGTAAGTGGACCCAAGTGTAGAAGCGGAAGGAGAAGAGGCTGACGTGAAGTGTAGGCAATGTGAGGTCAAGGAAAAAATTTAGAAAATGATGGTTACCCAGAGTGACCTGCTGATGAGAATCACCGAACTCGTGTCTGCGTTGGCGACAGAGCAAAAGAAAACGAGAGCTATGGGAGAAAAGCTGAAGTCCACCGAGGAAGCACTAGCCAAGGTAAACAGAGGAGCAGCCTACGGAGAGAACAGTAGGGAACCAGCAGCCAGAACTGCGGAAGAAAGAGCAAGGAAGTTTGGAAAAAACAGGTTCAGCAGGCTCATTTGTCGCAAGGTCCAGCTTCAGTGAGGAAGGGGTGGGGCTGAGAGGGGACAAAGCAGCTGGCGTCGCAGGTGCAAGTAACCCCCAGGTGCAGGACGCTCCAGCTGAAAAGTCACAGCATTTGATAATCACCGGGGACTCAACTTTAAATTGATGCACAGAAGCCATCAAAGAGAGGGTAAGAGGTGACAAGAGGTTTGCAGTAGGGGCGTTCCCGGGACGCAAACCAGAAGCAGCCATGAGGCAAGCGTGTGCAGAACTCAAATCTACAGGTGATAGACGAAACCTCGTGATAATTTCAGGCAGTTTAAACGATGTCCTAATTGAAGATACAGCAGGACTAGCAACCACACTGGCGAAAGGCGTCGAAGACATGCGCGCCACTTCTCCTCAGGTACAGGTCGTGATATGCATGATACCGGAGGTACCAGTGCGTGATGGCAACCTGCAAAGAGCGGTTGGCAACGCAAACCAAGATATATGGCGGATGAGTTGAGAGGAAGGCTTTGAGGTGGTGGAAATAAACAGAGAGGTGCATCGGTGGGGTGGTTTTCAACAAAACAAAATTCACTTCGATGGGCGGCTAGGTCATGAGGTGGGTTGGCGACTTGCAGGACGCGCAGTAGCTTTTTTGGGGGGCAAGCGGGCTCTTCGGGGTGCAGGATAGCTAGTAACGAGGAAAACAACCAGAGAGACTCTTTGACAGGTCGTATGGACAGATACGATTCTGAAGTGGCGCCAGTATCTAAGATAGGTAGAGTCTGGGGCAGAAATAGTCGTAGCCACGAGCGCCGAGCCAATCCAGACATAGGGTATATTAACATGCAGGGTGGTAAGAACAGGCTAAAATAGGACGAGATAGAAGAACAGCTAAGAAAGGAGAGGCCGATGGTATACGGTTTTGTAGAAACACATCTCAAGGACATGGAACAACCTCCTAACAATGCAGACTACGCGTGTAAATATTGTAATAGAACAGAAGGCAGCAGAAAAAAATGTAGTATTGGGACATTTATTCATAAAAGTACAGACTGGCAAAGATTCAAAAGGAGTACAAGGAACGTTTATGGCTGAAAGTGAAAGTGGCAGGGCAAATGACACTCCTTAGTTTTGTGTACTTGTGGACGGGAGCAAAGGCCAGAGAAGAAAACTAGGCAATGAGAGAGTGTATATCAAATGACTATCGGGAGTTAAGAGGAGAGTGCGACATAATTATACTAGGAGATAGGCATATAGAAGATATAGATGAGTATACCGACCAACCAAGCAAAATGACCATGGTGTGAGGATTCGAGAAAAACGACAACGACGAAGGTCTGGGAAAAGGCACGAGCGATTACGAGGCAGCTGTGCGCCAATCAGCAGATGACTAGCGGTGGCCCATAGAGGTGCCGTGCCACGATTGGGTCTCGTGTGACCATTACGTGGCGGTAGGCTTTGTGGCTGGGGACGAGCCGGAGCAGCGGCAGACGGGAGACAGCGGGCCGGAGCATCGGACGCAGGTGATCCAGGTACCGGCCAGAAAACGCGGCCGTCCACGCTGCTGCCGTCCAATCACCAGCTGGGGTGGCATTGCCGGCACGAGTACTGCATCTCGGGGCGCGACCTGGCCTGCTATTCTCTTCCTTGCCGAAGGCATCGCGGATCTCGGCGAGGCGTCTCCACGGTCAGCCGTTCGGCACAGCGACGTAGGTGGCCTGGCTAAGGTCACGCTTGCGCTGAGCATCGCGTCTCAACGCTAGCTGTTCGCTGGACGGGCTGGTCATTTACACACAGGGAGCATCGCGTCTCCGATGCGGGTTGACTGCTCCGTAGTCGCACCCATGTCATCAAGCGCCGGTGTCACCAAAGTGTCGCACATCGGCAAGGTACGAGCGAGACGTTCTGCCGGGCGAGACGCGGACGTGTGCACGGAGGACCACGGAGCCGTGCAAGGTCCAGGGTGGCCGAGGATCCAGCTGCCAAGGGAGTTGCTGGCTGAATCGAGCATTGCCAGCGGTGCGCTGCTCGAGAGGACGAGTTCCTGGCAGCATTCCTGAGCCGGACGTGGGACCCGTATGTGTCAGCCAGGTCGAGCTCCGGTGTGTCTGTTCGAGGTCGAGTCCGTCGGCCTGTACAAGGTCCAAGGACGGGGCCTGCTGAACGGCTCCTGCCTGGGTGCAGTGGCCCGGAGCAGGTTCGTGGGCGAGGCCTACCGGGTGTGGTCCTCGTGAGCCGTGGCCTGATCCTGGACCTCAGGAGTTACGACCCTGACTGCTGGGTTGGCCCTGACGTCCGACTCAACGGCGCTGCACACGGTAGCGCATCTGTGTGCCGTCAGCCGTTCCAGCCGTGCCACCTTTGTCATCGTGCACGTCGACGACCACATCATGTCGGGATGACGGGGACCGAAACTGTGAGAGAGCGGTTTCTTCTTACGAACCGAGAACTATACGCGCTGGACACTGAGTTAGCGTAGCCGCGAACTCTGCGCATATTAATGGCGGTCTGACTCTCCTGCATGTTGCGTGATGCTTGGTGTATAGGGTTCAGCATATAGTTTTATTTTCTCCTTTTCTCCTTCTCCTTCTCTAGTGTACAATATAAAGCTTCTCTTGTTCGCCTAAATTGTTCATGTTAATCCTTTCTCGTCCGCTATAAGCAAACATAGTGACGAACGTCCTTAACCATTACACATGGATATGTGTGAAAGGCTTGATTTCACCATTTGCAACAGTACCGAGAAGTGTGAAGGGCAAATAACATGGGAAGTAGAAAGGCTCCAGTCGACGATAGATGACGCACTGATGTCATATAGGATGTATGATAACGCCAGGGGAATGCACATAGATGAAGGTGACTCTAGAAGTCTGGGTAGTGATCACGAACGTATCAAGCTAAGTTTTGGAAGAGCAGTGAAAGTGGGAAGGAGACAACATGAGCAACTACCGGAAAATTTTTATTCAGAAAGGCAAATTGAAATAGCCACTAAACAAACTGAGAAAGTGATTACTGAGGATAATAAAACAGTGTGGAAGTACACGAATCTATTTAGACTGCTTGAGCTAGAGCTTGCTAAGGCACGTGACAAGTCACCCCGGAAAAGATGACACAAACCCAAAAGTTGGTGGGATGAGAAAGTTAAGAGAGCCATAGCAAAACATCAAGAAGCTTCTAGGGAACATAGATATGCTAAGAAGCGGGATGAACCGACAGATGATGTTGAAAGAAAATGGTAAATATTTCTAAGCTGTAAAGGGATTCATTCCTTCTGATCAATGAAAAGATTAAAAGAAAGCGAGCTCAGTGGCTGGTAGAGGAGGAGAGGAAGGGAAGAAATGAAAGGCAGGGAGGTCAACCAGACGCACGTCCGGTTTGCTACCCTGCACTGGGGGAAGGGGTGAGGGGATTAAAGGAGAAGAGAGAGAGAAGTGAAGGGCAACGTGTATGTTGGTGGGACCTTGTCCATTGCACGCTTATAAGCGGTCGCGTAGTCCGGTCGTCTTCAGAAAACTTAGCAGTGCCCGCGTCGCTTTGCTGGCCAGCGACGCGTAGAGCCATGAGCCAAGTATCTTCTCTTCGGAAAAAGGTCTACTGTCTAGTGTCTCCAACGTTTCGCGTAGCAAATTGCGTTCGCTCGCAAAACGTTCACATGAACACAGTAGATGTTCTATTGTCTCGTCAGTGTCGCACGATTCACATCGGGAGCTATCCGTCATTCCTATGCGAAAGGAGTACGCCTTTGTAAAAGCTACTCCTAACCACAGGCGGCACAGTAAAGTTGCATCCTGGCGGGAGAGGTCCGATGGAACTTGAAGCTTTTTCGATGGGTCCAATTTGTGTAGGCGGCGGTTCTCAACACTGGGGTCACTCAGCCAAGTTTCCGACATGGTGTTAGCGAACGAGTGAAGGCCCCTTGCAGCGTCGGTTCTCGACAATAGAATTGGGGTTGTCTGGGCGTCCGCGTGGGCGGATCGGGCAGCATTATCAGCAAGGTCATTACCGACAATACCACAATGTCCCGGTAACCACTGGAACACCAAGTCATGTCCTTTCGATAAAACTTCGTGAATCACTTCTCTTATTTCATTCACTAGCTGTTGATGCTCCCGCTGTCGTAAAGCTGATTGTAAGCTCTGAAGGGATGCCTTGGAGTCACAGAACACAGCCCATTTTTGAGGTCGGGCTTCCGCGATATAAAGTATAGCAGCACGTAAGGCGGCAAGCTCCGCTGCTGTGGATGTTGTCCTATGCGACAGTTTGAGCTTTATAGTGACCTGGTACGCCGGGATGACAACAGCACCTGTGGAGCTGTCAGCCGAGACCGATCCATCGGTGTAAATGTGGGTCCTCTGGCCGTATTTTTCGTTGAGTAGCGACAATGTCACCTGTCGTAGGACCACTGTTGAATGATGGCTCTTGTTCGTTATTCCCGGAATAGTGAGGCACACCTGTGGTTGTTGTAGGCACCACGGGGGTGACGCTGGCCTTGTTGCGGGAGTGAAGCCAAAAGGGAGGCATTCTCTATGGGCAGAAATAATCTTTGAAAAGATCGCGTGGGGTCTTTGAAGTGGCAACACTGCAACATGGTGACCAGGAACTCGGCAGAGGTGTCTTATGTGGGCTCTCAAATTGTCAGTGGTGATGTATGTTCGAATTGGATGCTCTCTTGCGATCATAATTGCCCCGTAGGCTGAGGTGCATCGCGGCAATCCTAAGCACACGCGTAGTGCTTGTCCTTGCAGACTTTAGAGAGTGCGGATGTTCGTCTTGCACGTACTTGCCAGTAACGGCAAGCTGTAGCGCAAAAATCCCAGAAACAGTGCTCTGTATAGCTGCATCATTGACCTTATCGATGCGCCCCAAGATTTTCCGCAGAGGAACCGCATTATATGGACAATGGAAGTCAGCCTTCTCTTCAGGTAATTGCAGTGGGCACTCCACGAAAGGTCCCTGTCAATAATCACACCCAGGAAGTGATGGTTCTTCTGGTATGGAATATTTTGTCCATTGATGGTAACGGGGTATTGTGTCATGGCTCTGCGGGTAAACGCAACCAATGCACATTTCTCCGTTGAGACGGAAAGACCTTGCTTGCGGAGATATGAGCATGTCAAGGTGGCAGCCTGCTGGACTCTTGCACGTACTTGTAGACGAGTTACAGCCGAAGTCCATAGACAAATATCGTCAGCATATATGGATATGAGGATGGTACTTGGCAAAATTTCACGAAGTCCTACCATCACGAGGTTAAATAAAGTGGGACTTAATACGGCGCCCTGAGGGACGCCACGGGAGATATAGTAATTGGTGGTAGGTCCATCTGAGGTTTGTACAAAAAAGGACCTTCTTGTCAAATAATCCTGGATCCATTGGAACATCCGACCACCGATTCCAACAGCTTCCAACGAGTCTAGGATGGCTTTATGTGTTACGTTATCATAAGCCCCTTTGACGTCGAGGAAGAGTGCCAGTGGTATGCGCTTGAGGCTCTTCTGTTGCTGGATAAATGTTGTGAGATCAATCACGTTGTCAAGAGATGACCTACCTCGCCGAAAACCCGTCATGCAGTTTGGGTATACGTTGTAGCGCTCAAGGTACCATTCTAGGCGTGTAAGTATCATCCTTTCCATGACTTTTCCTACGCAACTTGCGAGGGCAATAGGGCGAAATGATGTCAAATCAAATGGTGACTTTCCTGCTTTGAGTAGTGGCACAAGTCGACTTATCTTCCAATCCTGGGGAACATTGCCCGCCAGCCATGAGTGGTTGTAATAGCTTAACAACTGTCCCCTTGCCTCCTGTTGAAGGTTGGCTAGAGCGGCGTAGGTGATGCCATCGGGTCCTGGTGAAGATGATCGTCGGGAAGCCGCCAAAGATGCGTCAAGTTCTTCTATAGTGAAAAGATTGTCCATTTCGTAGATGCGGGGTTCAGGGATAACACTCCTAATGGTGCCAGCAGACAAGGCGGACACACCGGCGATTCGCGTACAAAACTCATTTGCCACTTCAAGTTGGGTGTGGCCTGAATGTAGGGCTAAAGCCATGAAAGGATGTCTTTGTTGGGGAGCCGAGCGCAGGCCACGAATAGTGCTCCAGATGCGTGACAACGGCTTTCGGGGATCCAATGATTCGCAGAATGATTTCCAGCGTTCCTGTGCAAGTTTGTCTAAACGTCGTTGGACTTTTTTCTGTATGCGTCGTGCCAGCCTCAAGTCGCATATTGCTTTCGTCCGCCTGTATCTTCTTTCCGCCCTTCGGCGAAGCGCGCACAGTTTTTCCAGTTCAACGTCGAAATCTGAGCGCTTGCCGGTGAACGGGAGGAGACAGGAAGCTTCCCTCATTGCCTCTTTGATGACATCCTCCAAGTTCTGGTCAGGGTCTTCACGGCATGTATTTTCCATGAGTCGCTGAAACTTGGACCAATCAATTCTTCGTATTGTGGTCTTAGGAAAGGAGTTATTAAGACCCCTTATTCGCATATAAGTTGGAATGTGGTCACTCCCATGCGTTTCGATGTCTGAAAACCAGTGCACTTGCGACCGGAAGTTTCTGGATACCAGAGTCAAATCGAGGCAACTGCTGTACGTAAGGCCCCGCAGGTATGTAGGACTGCCATCATTTAAGAAACATAGGTCATGCTTGGAAGCGAATGACACGAGGTTTCTTCCTTTAGCGTTGATCGTCGAACTACCCCAGATTAAGTGATGTGCGTTGAAGTCTCCAGTTATAACCCACGGGCCCGTAGTTGTTGTCAGTATGTCTCGTAGTCGCTCTTGTTCAAATCGTCTGGATGGTGATATGTAGACGCCAATGAGTGTGAATGACACTTTTTCCTTGTTAACACGTAAGCAGACATATTGATTGTCATCATGCGGTTGAACTGCATGATGCACATATGTGAAATCTGTGCGAATGTAAACAACCACCTTGCTGCGTTCCTCGCACGTTGAAGAAACGAAAGATTCATACCCTGATAGTTTAGGAGGTTGTTGCACGTTTGGTTCACATATAACTATCATAGGAATACGATTCATGAATATATACTGACGGAACGAAGAGATGCGGGATCTCAGGCCTCTCGCGTTCCACTGCATTATCGACGCTTGTCGGACCTCGTTGCGGAAGGAGAAAATTGGCCGAGCCATGGTTGCTACTCGAGACTTGCAAATACTGGACTTAGAGCATCCAGTACTTGTAGTGCACTCTGAGCGAGTGGAGACTTCAGGCTGCTGCACAGCTTTCGCATGGCATCCAGCAGTGTTCGGAACATTCTGATGACTTCTGCGTCCTCCTCAGGCAGCTTGTCAGCGGCTGGCTGGAGTGATGTGACTGTCGATGTGCGCTTGAGATTTGCAGGTGGCTGTGATTTCGGCAATGAAGGCCAAACTGATTCATCTGCAACAGTGCTGCTCGTTGGTTTGTTGACCGCGCTGGCCGCCTTAGGTCTGGGAGGCAAGGGCGGTGGAAGAGAAGGGTGGTGGAGTGGTGCTTCCGATGCAGCGTCTGCGGCATTCTTTGATGAACTGCGGCGACGGTGACGCCTCTTTCGGACGGTCCTGGCAGCCTCTCGATGCGACGAATTGTCTCTGACCATTTGTTTCAATACCGCTATTTCTCTTCGGATTTTGGGGCATTGTTTTGACGAAGCTTCATGTGACCCATGACAATTCGAGCATTTGAGGGTAGTTGCTTCGCAGTCATCCACAGAATGGGCTTCCGCGCAACGAGGACACACCGTCCTATTTTCGCATACGCTTCTCACGTGGCCCATCTTCATGCACTTATAACACTGTAAGGGCTTCGGTATGAAAGGTCGCACTGAATGCCTAAAATGGCCCACCTTTACGTGTGAAGGAAGAGTGTCGCCCTTGAACATGATCTTCAAGCAGCGTGAGTGGCTGGTAGAACTACATAAAAAAGATAGAAAGGTAGCTGAGAAATTTCGGAACCATCTGAACTCCATAAGAAATGAGACGAGCATAGAGCAGAGATTTATAACTACAGCTCAAGGTGCTAGGCTAGAAAGGGATGAAGCTATTCAATATATAAGAACAAGGGTAATACAAAAATTTCAACAAAGAAGTGCTCTATGCACCACAATAGACAAGGATGAATCAAGTGGCGCAACGGCTCCATTTTCACAACGAAAGTGGGAAAAGGCTGAGAAAAGGGTTCCTAGTAGTACATCAACAAGCCCAGATGGCATTCTAATTATGCTGATAAGGACATTAGGTACGAAGTCTAAGCAGGTTTCTCGAGAGGCAGTGAACAAAATAACAATCGATGGAGAAGTTCCCGATGGGTAAAAAACTTAGCACGATGAGCATGATCTCTAAAGAGGGGGAACAAAGCTGACATAAACAACTACCGTCTTATAACAGTGACATCAGTGGTCTACAGGCTGGCGATGTAGATTATAAAAGAAAGACTGCAAGCATGGATAGAGGTTGAGGGGGTGCTGGGCAAACTGCAGAATGGGTTTCGGAAACACAGTAGGTTGAAAGACAATCTGTTCTCACTGACGCAGTGCATCGAAATAGCAGAAAAGGAACGCAGGCCCCTGTGGCTGGCATTTTTGGATATCAAGAAAGCGTATGATAGCATGGTTTAAGAGGAATTGTGGGGAATACTGGACACACTAAGCGTGGAAGATGTATTTACTAATCTTCAAAGGATATCTATAAAAGTAACAAGGTAATTTAAAGTGAAAAAAACAGGTATCCAAGCCTGCAGAGGTAAAACGGGGGCTTATGCAGGGGTGTCCCCTGTCACATTAATATTCATGATGTACCTACAAGGGTTAGAGACCAAATTAGAGGGAAGTGGACTGGGCTTCAACCTCTCTTTTGTCAAACAAGGAAAACTCATTGAACAGCCTCTACCAGCATTGATGTACGCAGATGATATAGTGCTAATGGCCGACAACAAGGAAGATTTGCAGAGATCGGTGGACATGTGCAGTAATGAGGGAGATAGGTTAGATTTCAGATTCAGTAAGAAAAATCAGCAGTCATGATTTTTGATGACAATGAAAGTAGTGAGCTTAGAATACAGGTGGTCGCGGTAGAGATAACAGATAAATACAAATATCTGGGCGTAGGGATAAGCAATGGGGCCGAGTACCTAAGGGGACACGAAACATACGTGACGACTAAGGTAACAGGAATGCAGTGGTAATGAAAAACAGGGCACTGTGAAGTTACAATAGTTATCATGTTGTGAGAGGAATATGGAAAGGGGTCATGGTTTCTGGTCTAAAATTCGGCAATGCGGTCTTGTGCATCAGATCAGAAGTTCAAGAAAGATCAGAAATTAAGCAACGTGGAATAGGTAGGCTTGCCTTAAGAGCTCACGGGAATACACCAAATCAGGGAGTACAAGGTGATGTGGTATGGACAACATTACAGGGCAGGGTGCTAGCAGCAAGATAAAATTTTAGAACCGATTGAGAGAAATGGAGAGGAGCATTGAGCTAGGAAGGTATTCATCTACTCGTACATAAAGAATGTCGATACAGATTAGAGGAAGCGAACCAGAAAGTTGACTGGTAAATACTTAGAAAACAGCAGCGAGTCAAACCAAAAAGAATTATCGGTTAAGAAGGTGAAGGCAGCTGAGACCAATAAGTGGAGAATTGCCATGATTAATAAGTCCGCACTAGAAATCTATCAAACTTTTAAGCAGGAAATTGCCAAGGAAAGGATCTATGATAATACTCAGGGTAATTCTCCCTTGTTTGATGCCAGGACGGGAGTATTGCAAACCAAGGCATATCGGGCCAAATACGAAGGGGTAGACACGGTATGCAGTGCGTGTGAAGAGGAAGAAGAAGCTGCCGAAAACTCGATAATGTTTTGCTAAGGGCTTCACCCTATAGTTCGGGATGATGGCGCAGATTTTTTCAGAGCACTGGGGTTTAGGGACAGGGAGGGCAAAATATACTTTAAGCAGTTAGAAATAACTAGAAGGAGGTTAAGTGATTGGTGGCGCGAGTGAAAAAACCCTTCACTGCAAAGTACGAATCCTCAACATCACTATTTAAAGGAAAAAATAAATGAATCTAGTTTTTGGTTCATTAAATATTACGGCTTGGTGGCGCTAGTGACCACCCGATCTAAAGGGTACAGCGATATTCATCCATCCATCCGTCCATCCATGTCACCCAAAGCGGCGCCACGCTGCGCACAGACGGCAATTAAGCATACGCGCGGGCAATGTGAAACATTTGAGATATATTTTTTCACATGTGCATGATTTCAACTGGTGACCGACAAAATATGTTAATTATCTTCTGCAAAACAGGATGCCGGCGTGGGTGCGTGACTGAACTGGAATATTGTCAGGTCGACAGGATGCTGAAAGTGAGCGCGTGACGGCACTGAAACACCTTATTGATGAGAAAGGGTAGAAAAATGGAACGATGAACTCAGTTGTGAGCCATTTCTTGCAACACTTTCCACGGCGAACCATCATTTCGTCAAGCACTGATCTGTAAATAAAGCCCCACCAATCAAAACGTTGTACACAGAGACGAGAATCTCGAGCGGTAACTGGATCAAATCCTTTTATTTTATGGACACAGGTCATTCAACAATTTTCCGAGTAGTGGCTCACTATCTGTGTACAACAATGCATTCCTCTTAATATGTCGCACGTCGTTTTTATTCCTAAGAAAAAAAAGTTTTACAGTTCACAAGTGCCGCACGGAACACTGGGCTCCAAGCCTAGGTGATGCGCCTGAGCTTCAAGAACTTCATCTTTCTTGGGAAGATGGTCTCTCCTTGTGGGGCACCTTTACGTGAGAGTGCAAATCAGTGAACAGAAAAAAAAACTTGTTTACTTGTTTGATGAAACTCGATCCATAATGTGCGCAGCCCAACGTGACATCTTTTTTTTTTCAAGAATAAAGCAAGCTCTCCAAGTTGTCACTGTGGGCTCGTTGTAGCTAAACAACTTTGAAGAAGTGATTTCAAGGGCGCCTACCAATGCCAAGACCTTCTCCAAAAGACCTATCCATAGGCGTCCGCACGAGGGGTGCAAAGGAAGCTGGTCACCTGGGAGGGGGGCGCTAAATCTGTTCTATACATTGACTTGGCAGTGGAGCACTTTTTCAGTCATCTAAAATGGGGGCGTAAAATCGGCCTGATACACTGATTTATTAGGGAGGAGGCGCCCTGCTATGAACCTTTGCCCAGCCCCCCCTACACGGCAAGCACACCCATGGGTCTACCCCTTTCAATGCAGACAATTGCGCCAACCACATTGTGCTTGAAGTGCTGGGAGATGTACCTCTCGTCGATATGCAGCTTGCGCACAGCCGAGTTTTCTTGAAGCAGCTTGTAAGCGCGCGGAATCCTTCTCCACCACTGCGCAAAAAGAGCTTCGTCCTATGGAACGCTGAACAACGCATGCTTCTTTTTAGCTGACTTGTAGCCTGTAGTTCACCCCGGAACAAAGCAATGAGTGCATACAGAACCATTGTTGTCCGAGTGCTACTGCACCAAACTAAACAAGGACGAACGCGTCCGACGAAACTGTCGGAAACGTGCAAACAACGTATAAACGATTGCGCGCGCCTCCACGTGGCTCCTCCACGCGCTCCACGCGTTCCGTATGCGCCACTTGCTGCTCATCAACTTTCCTATTCGAGCCACTGTATATGGGCTGTCGATAGCCACTGTAGTGATTTTTTGGGCTTATTGCGTGATTTGTCGAGAGAATAGAAAGCAATATTTAGTTGAATGAAGATTTATTTTGAATTTCAGGTCGCGTGCTGCGCTATATATTTGGCTTACGAGTTGTTTGGAGTCGCTACCACCAAATGGCAGCATTTTCTGACCATGCTAAAAAAAGTTGCAGGGTCCCTTTAAGGTACGGTACGTGCAAGGTCATTGGATAAAAAACAAATTGAGGCCAGTTCCGATTCACCGAAATTGCTGGACGGTCCTAGTTCATATCGCGCCTACACTGGCGCCACCACTTCCCCCAAGAAAAAACCCTTTCACATGCATTTCTACGCGTGATAGTAGGCCGTAAATAACGCGTTTTGTAGCTGCACATCACAGGTTGATTTGAATCAACATTAGAGGCACACAATACACCACATATGCGAACGGTTTGCCATAGGAGGGCCAATCTTTCGTATCATATAGGCACCAATGAATGCTGCCCATTTGATTTACCTGAACTGTAAATAAGTGCTCTATTTCAAATTATTTGGAAGTGGCTTTACTTCTTCCTCTAAAACGAAGCAGTCAGTTGTTCCACTACTGGGGAGATAAGCCAAAGAATCCTGATGCCCATTTTTGTAATTAGTGTTTTCTCTGTGTCTCTGTTACAGGCAATATGGTAATTGCGGCAGGTTGGGTAGCTAAGTAAATATGACTCAGTTGACGGATCAGTTGCGCGTGAAGTTTTTTGTTATTTATTTGTTTGAAAATAGTGCCAATTCCTCAGCAGAATTATCACTGGGATATGAGTAAATTCATACATAAATGTGAAGAAGTAATGCCAGCAACGAAGGTGCGTTTACAAGAAATAAACATTAACACAGATAAATAAATTTCACACTGTAAGTTTACATACAGTAAGCAATTTCATCACGGTGACCCCAGCAACAGCAAGAAAACAATAAAGTCTCCATAAAGTAACAATAAACACAGTGACATGTGTTCGCGTCAAGAAGCTTCTTGCAAGAGTACAGAGAATAATTCTAGCGTAGGCTGAGTAACAGTAAACTTTCATCTAACACGTTCTAGTCGCATACTGCTCGTGGAAAAAAAAGAGAAGCGAAATACATTGTTAGCAGGACGAAATTATTCGAACGTGAAATATTGTGTTATTTATTGCGTTATCAGCGGGATCCGCTCGCCAGTGTTTCTCTGGCTCAGTGTTTTTTCTTTTGCAGGTAGGGCGAATAACCACAAAACACATAAGGCACCATAGTTGGATGCAGAAGCCTAATCTTAAAGTTCTTTTATAGTCATTTTCAGTAAAATCTAAAGAGTACACAAACAACCACTTTCTCGGCTTCCACTTGCTTCCTCTCCTGGACTGCCCTTGCCAAGAAATATTGTTCAGTCAAGCATTCTGACGCTCTAGATCGGATGGGAATTGACGGTATACCGCAAGGTGACAACCTTTACCGTTTTCGAGTTGCACAGTGGCACACAACAACTTCGCGGCATCCCACTGCTAAAGAACGAACGACTGCTACAACCGCGCGCACAATAAAAACCGCACTCTAGCACAAATAACATGTCTTTACTCGGCAACAAATTTCTGTGGCAGCATGACCAAATCAACATGGGCAGAGCTTGTCACACGTGTTACTACGCCAAGTAGTCCATTCACACGTAATTTAGGTTTTGTTTTCGCGAGCGCATTCAAGAGCATGGCCACCATACAATGAACGTAAATTCTTTTGAAGGAAATTATTAAGATGTTTATTTTCGAGGAAAAGATCAAGGAATAAGCTTTAATAAAGAGTCCGTTTTTTCGAGAAAAAAAATCAAGGCCGAGTGGGTAATGAGTTACGGAAAAACCGACGCAAAGGCAAAAAACGTTTCCCTAATTTCTGTGGATAATGAAACAGCATCGTTGTTTCCATACTTTTGAAGAATTAAGAAAACACTTTCTGTAGATTCTCATGCTATTTCTCTAGGGAACGGAAAGAAATCTCGGCCACAACCGGTCACTGAGCGGGCGTCTGACGTTCGTAAATCAAAGAGGAAGGTACGCTATTTTTGCACAGTCGACAGTATACATGCATGAATGCGTCCGTTGCCAAGCGAAACTTTGCACTGGTAATTTCATTTTCGCAATTCCCTGTCAACAAAAAGACCAAAGAACCACTCTCTTCATAAAGACGCTGATGGTTGTGGTGTTACAGCACGCGATCTTCAGCGTGACCATATAACACCATGAATGCCGGGCACGTATGCACGCAATTAAAAAAAAAGGTTCGTTGCTTTTACGTACAGTATCCATTGGGGCCTTTGCTTCAAGCAGCTGGTTCAGCTGAAGACTGTCAGGTCATTGGCTTCACTTTCGAGGTAGCTATAGCGGTTAGGAGTCCTACTTTCAGGGATGATGTCACTAACACACGTCTTCTTTCTCAGCGGTTGCGCATGGGGGACACAAAATATTTCACGACGCATCCCTGTCTTCGTTTTCCCCTGCTCGAACAATACAGATCGCTTAACGAGCACACACTCATGCTCGCTCACAAGCTTCGATGTGAACATGCTCCAACCAAGCGACGCCATCATTGTTTACCGTGGACGAAAAAAGGTGAAATTGCTCGAGAAAACCAGAAATCTAGAAACGGCAAAAAGCCAAATTACTGCATGGTTTAAGATTTCTAATAACAATGCAAACAATGTTAAACGTATTATTTCTGTCTTTTTTAAATATATTTTCCTTTATGCTACGCAGTATACAGAGGTTAGCGTTCGTATTCTACATGGAGAAGCGTAGCAAAAAAGGCCTGCGTGGGCTTCGTAGCTCTGGCTGTGCTGCCATGCACAAAGAGTTGTTGACGAGTATTACTGCCCACAAACATGGTCACACAAAGCAGTGGCCGTGTATAAACAAACAACACGGTAAAGAACACGAACGCTCATAAATCTTGCGGCGACCCCCCTGCTACACAAACCGGCGTCTATTTTGCGTAAGGAGCACTGACGTTCTTCCTATTCCTTGTTCTTGTCGAGAAATAAACTTCAGCCAGGCTACCTGACGCCATAGGTTTCAGGGGAATTAGTGGTTCTGCAAGCTAGCGTTTCTTTTCTCGTTCTACTTGCACAGCGGCACAACAAAATCGTCAAATTACACCTCTAAAAGACCAAAAAACATCATCATACGAACACACAATAAAAACCGTCCTCAAACTAAGAAAACAAGAAGCACACTTCCTCTCACACACGATCGCCCGCAAAAAAGCACGAGAAAGCGCACAAAAAACGTCCACGGACACGAGTAAATTGTCACATACCCATATTGAAACACGGAGTGCCGTCTGCTTTGATGGGTGTAGCGTCAGCGCCCTACCCAAAAAAGTGGCTTAAATCGTCAACTCTACCCAGACGCGCTCGCTCATTGACGACTATTTCACGCTGCAGGCCTAACATAGTTTTCTTATTCACTTTTTTTTATTCAGCTGCCGTGGTACATGCTTTGCAAAAATGAGGTCGAGCATTTTTTTATTGTGTAGTTTCACGGGAGACCCTTCACATACACCGTGCGTCTTCTCAAACAGCAGCGAAATTTCAAGGGTACATGGCTTTGAACAAGCTCTATACGCGCAGCAGTTTCGGCATCTCAAACAGACAGCCCAGTCTTCAGAAATTCTTCATTCAAACACCAACCACAGGGCAGTTGTCCTTGGAAGTCCACCACCACTAACGCATTGGTCACGGTTACCGTCCTGGACTTCACATTTATGAATAACTTGCCCAACGACGGTCAGGGCTCCAATGAAGCAAACCCACCACGCAGTAATTAATTTTAAGAGAAACTGCTCCTTAAGGCATATGTCAGTCGTCATCTGTATGAGTGCATGTATGTAGTAACCACCTCGCAGGCTATTCACGGAGTGAATGATGATGAGTGGCGCGAAGATTCAGATGGTTCGGACGATTCGGATGGCTGCGTCCATCCTTCGTCTGTCGGTATGACGTACGGACGGACGGATGCGCGGACGGATGGATGGACGCATGAGCGGACGAAAGACGCATGGACAGAAGCAACAAAGAACGGACGGACGGAAGCGTAGATAGACTGATGGATGCTTTGCGCCACTAATCCTTGCCTCAGTGGATATGCTTTGTTTTTTTCATTACAGCTGTCCACTCCCTGCTGTACACAAAAGTATAAAATTTACTTTCTCGATAGGCCACGACGATTTATCAGTCGTCGTGTGTGCTACCAAGGCACTCATAAATTCATCGCTCCTGCTTTCTTCAATGGTAAACGCACTGGAATTCTGGGTACGTGGCCTGAGGCATGCTCTGTCCAGGTGTCCTTTCTTCCCATACTGACGACATTGGGCGAATAAATAGGTAGGTATAGTATACTGTGCGTACCGTGATAGCGGGATTGAGGTGCGCATGCGCATATACGTTCATTACCCGTACCACATACCATGCGCGTTTTTATGGACTTTTAGCTTGTACCACGCCCGTACCCAGAAGTTTTTCCTAGGGAGCGGGAGGGGGACACCACTTTGATTTCTGGAATGGCACCCCCTAAAAATGGCCATTTTTTGCTCTCAATGCTAGGGCAAAAGTAATTACGAGGGGGGGCACGTGCCAGGTGGACCCCCTCCTCATGGCTTCGCTTCCAGCTTGTGCATCTTTACGGTAACGTGTTATCAGATACTGGTTTGCGCTTAGAATCTCACCGGACCACATTTCTTTTAACGTTTTAGCTCATGATACGCAACCACTCACGTACGCACGTAAGCGCGTATACCTGTACGTTTTCGAAAACCATAATTGGTGGTGCTAACGGCTTTTAAATGCATTTACCTCTAAAAGATTGAATCACGGTTGTGACAAAAAACGAGACATTTTGTTTCGTGTACAATCTCCTCGTATGTGCAAAAGGGTGAAAAAACAAGGTTGCAGCAACAATTATTTCAGCATCTTGTGACACTTCGTGCAATCACAGTCGTGAACGCGTTTGCTTACGCGTAGTATTTTCGAGCTGAAAATGATTAAAAAGATCACTCATTTGTAATAACGTCACTGCGACCTTTTTGCCCCAAACATACAATGCACGACATTTCTGCAATAACAATTTTATGATTACCTCTCAATATGGCCACGCTAGATGGCGCCACCTATCCAGCTTCACGTGGGATGCGCACGTTTACAGCGTCTATGTTGTATGCCATTGAAGCTTTTGGTCAACCAGCTGAGACAATGAAATCGCTATTGAAGCTTGCACATCGGCTTATATTGCTACGTGCCAGTGCATGGAGCTGAAGAAGACGAAGCAGATAGACTGGCACGAGCTAATCTGTGTGGCTGGCGCTGCTCGCCTAACCGGCTGTAAATACATCGGTGATTGGTGACTACCCCTCTGAGTCAGTCTCCTTCCCGTAACATATTTGGTGGAGTTGTGCGATCCCCGTCCTCGCCACGGAACTCCGAAGCGGACGCTCCCTCGCGGCTAACAACATGACCACTCAAGACTCGGCTACATTTTCTCCGGTCGCTCCCCCTTCTGCCCGACCTGTCAACCCAGCGCCCGCAAAGACTTTCGTGACGCTTCCCGCGCTCAAAGACCCCGGCGTGTTCTCGGGCAGCGAGGGTTCCGACGTTGACCAATGGCTACGCCTTTACGAAGGCGTCAGCGCCACTTACAGGTGGGATACCACTCTTATGCTCGCAAACGTCATCTTTTATCTCGACGGAACCCCTCGTGTTTGGTTTGATAACCACGAGCATGAGAAACAAGCTGGGACAGCTTCAAGGCAAAAATCCGTGAGCTTTTGGCAACCTCTCTGGTCATCGTGAAGCTGCGATAAATGAGTTGTCGACTAGCGCACAATCTTCCACGGAGCCCTACATTAGTTATATTCAGGCTGTTCTTTCACTATGCCGCCAAGCTGACGAAAATATGTCTGAACCTGAAAAGGTTGCCCATATCCTAAAGGGTATCGCCGACGATGCGTTCAACTTGTTGGTATTCAACAATGTGTCATCTGTTGATGCGATCATTCAAGAATGCCGCCGGTCCCAACAAACTAAAAGCAGACGCATCTCCCATCAGTTCCAGCGCCTCCCGAAGACCACTGCGACGTCCTCGTGTCTCGACACATATCATCCACCAGACACCTGTGACAACTTGACGCGAATCGTCAGGCGGGAGCTTTAAGCGGCTGCTCCAGCTGAGGTGGGAACAAAATCCCCTGACCTTTCTCCGCCAATTACGTTGCCTCTCATTCAAGCAGTCGTCCGGCTGGAAATCGCCAGCTTGGGAATTCACTCTATCTCACCGCCTCCCCACACCAACTACGAGCCCCGATACACGCCTGCACGTCCCTTCCCAACCGGCTCTCGCTCAACGTTCCGTAATCCGTCCACATGGCGAACACACGATGACAAGCCGATATGCTTCTCGTGTCACAGAACCGGGCACAATTCTCCCCATTGCAGAAGTCGCTGGGGTCCTCCTGCACAACCGTCGTCTCGTCCCTTCTATGCACGTCCTGCCTATCGCTATGAGACCAGCCGCGACCATTTTGCCCAGGAATTTGCTTCTGAATACCGCTACTCCCGCTCTTCATCCCCCCAACGTCGCCAGGCGCGTTCTTCACAGCCCCGCCGACCATCTTCCCCCGCCTTCCCGCGAGGTTCTCCAACGGCAAACTAAGCGTTGCAGCCCCCGGAGGTGGCGCTGCATCGCTCGGACTGACCGAAAATCCCTTTTGACGATACCAACAAAACGAAACCTCATAGACGTAGTAGTAGATGGCGTACATGTCACTGCTCTTGTCGACACCGGCACCCAACTTTCCGTGATGACGAGTAATTTTCGCCGCAAGCTCAAGGTTCTCACACCTGCGACCACTCAGTTCATCCGTGTTGCGGATGGTGGGATAGCATCTATCGTTGAAATGTGCTCCGCTCGTTTGAGCATTGCGGATCGACACACAGTTGTTCTCTTCACCGTCCTTGATAAATGCCCCCAAGACGTAATCTTAGGCCTCGACTTCCTTTCCGCGTATCCTGCCCTCATAGACTGTTCGACCAGTACGCTCCGTCTACACTTGCCCGCAACAGAACCTATTACACAACGGAAGAGTCGCCTCTGCACGACGGGACACGCGCGCTTCCCTCCACAGACGCTGACCTACATAGAGCTCGTCTCAATACTACCAGTTCCTGACGGTGACTATGTTCTGACCCCTATCACCGATGTTCTCTTAAGCCATGGCATTACATTACCGCACACCATTCTGTCCGTCGCAGGAAATTCTACGTGCCTCCCAGTTGTCAACTTTAGCTTGACACCTCAAGTTTTGCCACAAGGGATCTCTTTGGCGTTGCTCTGCACCTTAGAAGACAATGCGGTAGATGTTTTCGCGATGGCCGCCCCTTCGGACCCCCACGCTCAATATAAATCTGCCACTTGCTCCGACAGCGCTAATACTTCGATGATCGCTTCCAACTTAACGCCGCAGCTCCACCGGGTTCTGCTGTCCTACATCGACGTTTTTGACATCAGCGGCCGTCCGTTGGGGAAAGCTACCGGTATGAGCCACCGCATAAACACTGGTAATGAGCATCCTATTCATAGGTGTCCATATCGGGTGTTGGTGGCCGAGCGTCACATCATCCAAAGTGAGGTCGACAAAAAGCTCGCTAAGGACATCATTGAGCCATCTTGCAGTCCTTGGGCTTCTCCTGTAGTGCTAGTCCGCAAGAAAGACGGTGCATGGCGTTTCTGTGTAGATTATCGACACCTAAACAAAATTACCAAAAAGACGTCTACCCTCTGCCATGAATAGATGATGCGCTTGATTGCCTCTATGTGTCCCACTATTTTTCTTCCATAGACCTTCGCTACGGCTACTGGCAGATAGACGTAGATGAAACGGACCGTGAAAAGACGGCATTCATCACCCCCGATGGCCTATATCCGTTCAAGGTCATGCCCTTCGGCCTTTGTAACGCTCCAGCCACCTTCGAACGAATGATGGACTCCCTGCTCAGAGGATTCAAATGGTCCACCTGTTTGTGCTACTTGGACGACGTCATCGTCTTTTCACCAACATTTGAAACTCACATAGAGTGCCTCTCAGCCACCCTGGGAATCGTCTGTCGCACTGGCCTGCAGCTCAACTAGTCCAAATGACACTTTGGACGCCATCAAATCACAGTGCTTGGCCATTTTGTAGACGCCAACGGTGTAAAACCAGACCCGGCAAAAATGAGCGCCGTCAAAAACTTTCCTGTACCACGATCTGCGAAGGATGTACGCAGCTTTATCAGACTATGCTCCTACTTCCGACGCTTCGTGAAAAATTTGGGCACATAGCGAGGCCGCTTACGCAGCTCCTCAAGAAAGAAGTCCCGTTTTCATGGGGCTCCGAAGAGGCTTCTGCGTTCTCGACTCTCGTCGCTCTTCTCACTACCCCTCCGATGCTGGCACACTTCAACCCTACTGCCCCTACGAAAATCCGTACAGATGCAAGTGGGCATGGCATTGGTGCAGTGCTGGCTCAGATACAACATGGCCATGATTGCGTGATTGCATATGCCAGCCGCCTCCTATCCGCCCC